>NW_022589723.1:36014921-36413760 GCF_004348235.1 Phoca vitulina
TCAGCTTCTTTGTTTTCCATCATTTGGTCTTCTATATCACTGATTCTTTCTTCTGCCTCATTTATCCTAGCAGTTAGCGCCCCCATTTTTGATTGCACCTCATTAATAGCCTTTTTGATTTCAACTTGGTTAGATTTTAGTTCTTTTATTTCTCCAGAAAGGGTTTCTCTAATAACTTCCATGCTTTTTTCAAGCCCAGCTAGTATCTTTAAAGTGATGATTCTGAACTCTAGATCCAACATTGTACTAATGTCCGTATTGAGTAGGTCTGTGGCAGTTGGTACTACCTCTTGTTCTTTTTGTTGAGGTGATTTTTTCCGTCTTGTCATTTTGTCCAGAGGAGAACAGATGAATGAGAGAACAAAATGCTAACAGGGTAACTACGTCCCCAGAAAATATACTCTAAACAAATCAGAAAAGATCTGAAGCCGGAGGAAAGAAAGGGAAAGAAAGGAAAAGGAAAAAGAAAAAAAAAAAAGATAAAAACAAACAAAAACAGAACAAAACATAAAAAAACAGAATATGATCAAATATGATCATGCTGGTGCATAGATCAGTGCCACACACTAGATTTTGGGTGTATTTTGGTCTGTTAGAAGAAAGTGCCTCCCAAAATTTTAAAGAAAGAGATACTTATATATGTACAAAAATAAGGGATGCTATGATGAAGGGATGGAATATGACTGTAAAGATGAAAATTATAAAAAATTTTATGAAAGGAATTGATAAGAAGTTGTTTGAAAAAAGAAAGAAGAGGATTTAAAAAAAAAAGAGAGAGAAAAAAAAGGGAGAGAATGTGATCAGGCAGGAGAGTAGAACAAAACCATACACTAGAGATTTAGGGTATATTTTGATCTGTTAGAAGAAACTATCTCAAAAATTTAAAGAGAGAACAACTTATATATATATGCCAAAAATAAAGGTAACTACTATGAAGGGATAGAATATGACTCTAAAAATGAAAAATAAAAATGTTTTTTTAAAAAAGGCATTGATAAGATGTTGGTTGAAAAAGGGAAAAAGAAAAATTAAAAAAAAAAGACAGTTAAAAAAAATTAACTTTTTTTAACTTTTTTTTTATTTTTTTATTTATTTGAGAGAGAGAGAATGAGAGACAGAGAGCATGAGAGGGAGGAGGGTCAGAGGGAGAAGCAGACTCCCTGCTGAGCAGGGAGCCGGATGTGGGACTCGATCCCGGGACTCCAGGATCATGACCTGAGCCGAAGGCAGTCGCTTAACCAACTGAGCCACCCAGGCGCCCAAAAATTAACTTTGAAAGACTACAGAATCATGGTAAAAAAGCCATGGATTCTATGTGCATTATTCTCCTAGCGCTGGAGTTCTGCTGTTCTCACTGATCGGTAAACTTGGTCTTGGCTGGCTGTTCTCGCTGATCTTCTGGGGGAGGGGCCTGTTGCCGTGGTTCCCAAATGTCTTTGCCGGAGGCGGAATTGCCCCGTCCTTGCCAGGTCCGGACTAAGTAATCCGCTCGGGTTTGCTCTCGGGAGCTTTTGTTCCCTGCAAGCTTTCCGTACAGCTTTGGAGGCCGAGAGTGAAAATGGCGGCTTCCCAATCTCCGCCCTGGAGAAGCCGAGAACTCGGGGCCCCGCTCCTCAGTGAGCCCCCAGAGAAAAGCCGTCAGTCACTCCCGTCTCCCCGGTCTCCGGCCGCACTCCGCGCTCACCCGGCCTGTGACCGAGCGTTTCTATCTCTGGCACCCGACCCCGGGTGGAGTCTCCAAACCCAGCAGATCCCTGCGGTGTGCTCCCATGCCGCTCCTCCCGGGGGAGGAAGGGGAGTCTCCCCGGATCTGCCGCTTGTTGGGTCCCTGCTGGAGGAGCAGTGGCCCAACTGTGCTGCAGATCACGGTTTATGGCAACCCCGAGCTGAGAGCCCACGCCTCAACTCCGTCTCTGCAGCCGGCTTCCCTGCTCCGATACCTGGGAGCTCTGCCACACTCAGGCACCCCCGGTCTTTCTGTGACCCCGAGGGTCCTGAGACCACACTGTCCCATGAGAGTTCCACCCCCCGCTTAGCCACCAGAGTGACGTCCCTCAGCGGAGCAGACTTCTAAAAGTTCTGATTTTGGGCTCCGCGGCTCTATCACTTGCCAGAAGCGGCCGACAGAGGCCCCCTCCCCCGCCGTCTATCCTCCTGAACATCGCCTCGGATTCACTTCTCCACACGTCCTACCTTCCAGAAAGTGGTCGCTTTTCTGTTCAGAGAGTTGTTGCTATTCTTTTCTTCGATCTCCTGTTGAGTTTGTAGGTGTTCAGAATGGTTTGATCCCTATCCAGCTGAATTCCTGGGACCAGAGGAAATCCAGGTCTCCTACTCCTCCACCATCTTGCTCCGCTATTAACTGTCTTTATTACCTTCATTGAGTAAGTATTTTATGAGCGTGGACTACATGCCAGGCACTCTTCTAACTGTAGTATAGGTAAAGAAGTTAATCATACTTTTTGACTTAACATTTATTTAGTCTGATGTTAATACCAACTTTCTTTTGGTTATTTTTTTCCTCGTATATCTTTTTTATTGTTTAACCTTTTTTAATTTTTAATTTTGGCATAAATTCAGAAAAGGATGCAAAAATAGTGTAAAGATTCCTTAAATAGTAACATTTTAGTACATTTGCTTTATCCTCTCTCTCTCTCTCTTTTAAGATTTTATTTATTTGATAGAGAGCTTGCACATACATGAGGGTGAGGGAGGGGCAAAGGGAAAGGGAGAAGCAGACTCCCCACTCAGTGGGGAGCCAGGGCTTGATCCCAGGACCCTGGGATCATGACCTGAGCCGAAGGCAGACGCTTAACTGACCAAACCACCCAGGCACCCCGCTTTATCCTCTCTTTTGATTATTCTCTCTGTCCTTCTGTATCTACAAGTCTCTCTTTTTTTCTGAACCATTTAAGAGTAAGATGCAGGCATGTTGCCCCTTCATCTCCACATACTTTAGTGTGTATTTTCTAAAAACAAGAATCCTTTTATATAACCACATTATAATAATCAAAATTAGGGAATTAACATTGATAGGATACTATTATCTAATCTGTAGATCCCATTCAGGTTTTCTTAATTATCTCACTAGCAAGGACGCCTGGGTGGCTCAGTCAGTTAAGCGTCTGCCTTCGGCTCTGGTCATGATCCCAGGGTCTTGGGATCAAGCCCCACATTGGGCTCCCTGCTCAGTGGGGGGCCTGCTGCGCCCCCCTGCTTGTGCTCACTTGCTCTCTCTCTCTGACAAGTAAATAAAATCTTTAAAAAATTATCTCACTAGCATCCTTTATAGCAAAAGAAAATCCAAGATCACTCATTGTATTCCCGTAGGTATGTCTCCCTGGTCTTCTTTAATCTGCAAGAGTACTTGCATCATTCTTTGTATGTCATGACACTGACATTTTTGAAGAATAGTAGTTTATTATTTTGTAGAATGTCCCTCAGTTTGAGCTTGTCTAATGTGGCCGCATGATTAGATTCAAATTATGTACGTTTGGCAGGAGCAGCTGCAGAAATGATGCTGAGTTCTTCTCAGTGAGTCATATTACATATTCTTTTACTTTCAACCTTTTTCTTGTAAAGAGTGCACAACTTCTTTTTTAACTTACAATATGAGAATCCTTCTTCTGACTAGGGCCTTTAGTCTATTATACTAATTGCGATTACTGATAAATTCACCACTTTGCTGTCATTTCATGCTGTTTGTCCTGCATTTCCTGTGTGTGCATGTGCACCTTGCTGTGGGTTGTTGGAGTTTTCTCTGTTCTTTCTTATTCGCTTTAATGGTTACTCTTAATGTTTTAAAATACACACTTGACTTAAATTATAGAGTTAATGCATGTCCCTACCCGCTTCTTAAATAAGGACCCTAGAATCATTTAATCCGGTAACACTGTGCCGTTTTACATGTTTTTGTTTCCTAGGCTTTTCTTTTTATCTTTTTACTCCCAAAATTAGATATTTTAATTGTTGGTGTTTTCAGTCAGTGCTTATTTGGATTCACCCACATGCTTGTTTGGGTTTACCACTCTTTTGAAAATATATAATTTAGAAAAATTTCCTTTAAAATGGCTCTGGTGGTAAGCTCTCTGAGTTTATCTTTGTCTAATAATGTGTTTATTTTGCCTGGATTCATGATGGATGGTCTGACTTGATTGACAGTTATTTTTCTCCCAGGTTGTTTGAAGCTCATATTTCATTATGTTTGAACTCTATTATTGTCATTAAACTGTCTATTTTTTGTACATGATCTTTTTCTTTCTCTGGTAGCTTTTAAGATTATAAGAAATCTTTTTGAAGTTCTTCAGACTCACTAAGATGTGTAGGGATGTGGAACTACCATATTTCACCAATTTGGGATGCACATTTTTCCATATTTCACCAACTTTGAAATCTGGGTATGTTTTACAATGCATGGCATCTTAAAATCACTATTGGACAGGCTACAGCAATTTCATTGCTAAATATATGTGAACTTGGTTATAACTGTTTATACTATGCTCATTTCAGTTATTGGTACTACATGTTTTGAATTTAATCACTGTTCAAAATGTATTTAAAAAGATTACACCAATGGGGTGCCTGTGTGGCTCAGTCAGTTAAGCATCTGATTTCAGCTCAGATCATGATCTCAGGGTCTTGGGATCAGGCCACCTCAGGCTCCATGCTCAGCAGGGAGTCTGCTTCTCCTTCTCCCTCTGCCCCTCCCCCTGCCCGTGCTCTCTCTCTCTCAAATAAAATAAAGAAAATCTTTTAAAAAAAGGGTTACACCAAAATTTGGCATGGAAATGAAACATTTCTGTGTTCAAAAAGGCATGAACAACAAAGACATAAATTTAATATTAGTGAAACATACTTTTCTTTTGAGGAATGACTGCAATTCCACATTTTCTTGCTAATCAACAGTCAAATACTTTAAAAGGAAGAAAACCATGTTTGGTGAAGCTGTGTTCTATTGTGTTACCGAGATAGATTCAGAGAGTTTGCTTATCACATGCCAAGCAATGCACCTGAAGGCAGGAGAAATTGAGCAAACTCCTTGGAAGAGATGAAAGCATTTCAAAGCAACAAGAAGCTGTGGTATAATTCACACTGGTGTCTTAGACCGTTTGGGCTCTATCTATCACAAAATACCACAGACTTGGTAGCTTATAAACAAGATAAATTTATTTCTCACAGTTCTAGAGGCTGGGAAGTCCAAGATCAAGGTGGCAGCATGGTGGCATTCTCGAGAGCCTTCTTTCTGGTCCATAGCTGGCACCTTTTCACTGTGTCCTCACATGGTGGAGGAGGCTAGATCTCTTATAAGGCACTGATCCCGTTCATAAGGAACCACCCTTGTGACTTACGCACCTCCCAAAGGCCCCACCTCCTAATACTATCACCTTTGGGGTCAGGATTTCAACATATGAATTTGGGGGAGAGACAAACATTCAGACCACAGTACTGGTGTTTCTTTACTTTAACAATATAAAAATACACAGAATGGGTGTCACTAGTTTGGAAGAAAGTTCTGTAGACGATAATAGAGCACATTTTTAGGATATCCAGCATCACCAGTGTTCTTGATGGCACAGAAGACAATATGATGTGAAAAGCATGGACATTATTAGTTGAATAGTGATTCAGAAGTTGGACTCTAAGGGTGCCTGGGTGGCTCAGTAGGTTAAGCGTCTGCCTTGGGCTCAGGTCCTGATCTCAGGGTCCTGGGATTGAGCCCCGCATCAGGCACCCTGCTCCGTGGGGAGCCTGCTTCTCCCTCTGCCTCTACCTGCTGCTTCCTCTGCTTGTGCTCTCTCTCTCTCTGTCGAAAATAAATAAAATTAAAAAAAAAAAAAGGAAACATTTCTTTCTCTCCAGAAAGTTCCCTTGTGCCCCTTTCCAGTCAGTGCTTTTCCCTGCCCTAGAAGTTTCTGACTTCTATCTTCATAGATTAATTTTGCCTGTTTTTGAACTTTTCATGAGGTATATATATAAAAAATATGTACTTTGTTACTAAACATGTTTTGATATTCATCCATTTTGTGGTGTGTATCAGTAATTTTTTTTTAATGAACTGAGTTGCATTCATTTTCTAATTATAATACAATTTGTGTTTTCATTCTTCTGTTAATAGTCATCTTGGTTATTTCCATTTTTGGCCCTTACAAATAAAGCTGCTATGAATATTCTTGTAGTCTTATTTATACATTTATTTTGGTGGACATGTACCTCATTTCTCTTAGGTAAATACTTAGGAGCGTCATTACCAAGCCATAAGGTAGGTGGATGTCTAAATTTATTAGAAACTGCCCAAACAGTTTTACCAAGTGATTATGCCATTTTACATTCCAACAACAATAAATGGGTGTTCTAATTGCTCTACATCCTTGCCAACATTTGATATTGACAGTCTTTATAGTTTTAGTGATTCTATGATTCTCACTGTGGTTTTAATTTGCAGTTCCTTGATGAATAACTGGTGATGTTGAGCATCTTTTCAAGTACTTTTAGGCCATTCTAACATATGACGTATCAGTTCAAGTCTTTTGCCCATTTAAGAAAAAATTAGGTTATCTTTTTATCATTGAGTTGTAGTAGATCTATATTCTAGCTTCAGGTCCTTTGGGATATGTATTGGGTGTATTTACAGCATGGCTTGCTTTTTTGCTTTCTTAATAATGTTTTTGATATGTTGAAGCTTACATTTTAATGAAGTATGGTTTATCAATTAGTTTTCTTTTATCACTAGTTCCTTTTTTGCCCTGAACAAGACATTTTTGCCTATCTCGATATCATAAATATGTTCTCCTCTTCTTTCTTCCAAAAGGCTTATAGTTTTACCTTTAACTTAGGGTCTTTGATCCATTTTTAATTAAATTTTGTGTATGGTGTGAAGTAGGGATCCTGGTTAATTTTTCCCATATAGGGATATCTATTTGCTCCACACCTTTTGTTGAGAAGATCTTTCTTTACTCATTGAATTGGTATCTTTGTTGGAATTGAGTTATAATCAAATGGGTCTTTTTGTAGACCTTCTCTTCTGTTCCATCTATTTGTATATACCATTATGCCAGAACTACACCATCTAACTTTATGGTAAATGGAGATATTTTGGAGTTCATTCATTTAATGAATTTGTTTCACTTAATTTTTATGTATGCATAAGAATGATATTTGAATAAAAGATGGTTAAATAAATCTAAAAGAACTCTTTGAGTAATAATGAAATAAAAATTCTAAGTGATATTTTATTATTGGTTAATTATTATACTATTGGGTATTTTATTATTGGTAATCAAGTGTTACTTAAAATAATTTTAAGATGATATCTTAGATTTGATCAAATATAGTAATTTTACTAGCATACCTAATATTTGTCTTTCCTGAATTGCAGATTTCTATCTTTCATTAATTATGGGAACATACTGAATCTTTATATTTTCAAATATTGCCTTCTTCCATTTTCTCTTTTACTTCTTAAACACCTACTAGATATAGTATGGATCTTCTTGTTCTATCCTTTTTTTCTTAAAATTTCTATCATTTTTTTCTTTCTGCTACATTTCTGCATTCTTTTTACTTCTTTAGTGCTATCTGCTAGTTAACTGTCTCCTCAGTTCTGTCTAGTCTGATTTTCAGTGCATCTACTGACTTTTTAATAATGACCATAATTTTTTGTTTCTAGAATCATGTTCTGCATGATTTTTTCATAAATGCCCAGATCTCCTTATTAATAGTATCTTATATTTTTTCATATTTAGATTTCTTTTATTTCTCTAATAATTTTAAACATTGATCTTCCATAGTCTTTATCTAGTTACTATATTTTCTTAATTTTTGAGCAGTTCTACATTTGCTGCCTGAAGTTTCTGCTAACTCTTGCTCATACTAATTTTTCCCCACAGATTAGTAGTTTGGGATAGTCAGAATGCTGTAAACCCTGCGTTGGGTTTTGGGTCTTTCCAGAGAGTGTTGCCAGGAGTGTTAGGGGCATGAATGCCAGGAATCATTTTTTATGACGAGTCTTGTTAGATCATGCATGTGATGGAAATTTGAACTACAAATTCAAGTGAGGAAAGACCTATGATTATGGAATCCCTATGGGGATTAAACTGTATGTAGAAAAAATCAGACTGGGAAAGTAGCATGCAACTAGATTGAAAAAAAATATATATCTCCATACGATGGGTGGTAAATAAATATAAAAGGAGATGTATATATATACATATATATACACACACACACACATGCATATATATATACACACACACACTCATATGTATATATATATATGTGTGTGTGTATATATATATATATATATATATATATATATATATGTCTTTGGTAACAGAGCCAGAAAATAGACTTTTTTAGTTTTTAATTTTTTAAAAGATTTTGTTATTTATTTGAGAGAGAGAGAAAGAGAGAGAACGCATATGGGGGGGAGGGGCAGAGGGGCAGAGGGTGAGAGGGAGAATCTCAAGCAGACTCCCCGCTGAGTGCAGGGCTGGATCTCATGACCCTGAGTTCATGACCTGAACCAAAATCAAGAGTTGGATGCTTAGCCGACTGAGCCACCTAAGTGCCCTGAAAGTAGACTTTTTAAAATCAGCATTTAAATGTACAATTGGACTTGTTGATATGATGGCTTGCACATATAATTTCTCATATAATATGTTTCTGTGTCAAAAGTGTTGGCTGTAGCTAGTAGTTATTTTGGAATTAATAAATCTTTTTATAAAAAGGAGTACTTTTTTACTTTTTTTCAGACTTATTCAGTGCTTAATCTCTTTTCAGTTCCCAAAATAATTATCCTATATATTTATGTGTTTATTTTTATTTATGACAGAATAGATAACAAAATGAGAGTAGCTATGAGGTTTTTTTAGTCCTCTTTGTCCTACTTGATGCATGCCAAAGTCTCCATCTCTTCACCTTTCTTCCTTATTCCTCTGCAGGAAGCTACTCCAAAAATAGCTTCAGTAATAGATGTTCTACACATGGTCAGATTGCTAAATCATTTAGTTCTTTTGTGAAGTTTAAGAATATGGAAAATCGTGTCTGAACTGAGTAGGACAAGCATGTTTCTCAAATGGCAAGTCACTGTTCTTTTGAAAAATAAAGAATTATAATCCTCTCAATAATCTGTAGTAATTTTATTTAAGTCTAATTATAAAGGATTATATTTTTAAAATATATAAAATCGTTTTGAATCTTCAAAAAATGTTGTGAATGTAATCTTAGAATTGTGTTTTGTTAAATATAATTTGAGACTATGAGCAGATTAATAACACACAAAGTATAAATATTCCCTTATATGTAAATATTTTATTTTGTCTTCTTTTTCTCCTCTTAGGTATGTTAACATTGTTGCTTCTTTGCAATAGTTTCTCTGCCCTGAAATAGTTACCTCCAGAAAAGATTTGTTGGGAGGATTTAACAATTGACAAATTAATGTGCTTTTTCTTCAAGTTATTAAGATTTAGCTTACATTATCCTTAACCCTCCATTTTGCCTTTCCCCATCATTCCAAAATAATTATATTTTTTGGATAAGTAGATTGTCAAATGCTGGCTCCCCCAGAATATCACTGGGATAATGTGTTAATAAAGAAAAGCTGAGATTATTACTTATTGGCAAGAAGAGCACACTACCTTGACATAGTCTTAGTGATGTCTTCAAGGGGAAAGGCAGGATATTTATTTTTGAGATTTCTTGGGGGGGTCTGGTTTAAGGTGGGTCTTTCAGTGAAGGGGCTTGATTCATATTGATGAATTTATGATGTAATAGATTAGGATTGTCCAGCACAGCAAGATGAGCTTTGCAAAGTGAATATTGGATCATGGTATTAAACCATGAGATGTCATCCTAGGATTTCTCTTTGTCTCCCTCCAATGGTGAATCCCCTTCCTGGATCTTACGTATCTCCATCTTTGGTTTCCTCTCTCATATTAGAGGAGTCATTTTCTAGTGGCTTTCAATGAGTCTTTTTTTTTTTTTACTGTAAATAACTCACAGATAATTGATATGATAAATGTTTTCTTTTTGTGTATTGTAATGCTAGAAATTCATTACAATGTATATCTCAAAATTGCTAGCAAGATTAAAGTTGTAATTTTCTTATAGAAATGAAATTGGAAACAACAAAAATGATTGTGTGATTATGGGTATTTTGCTTTTTAAAGTTCTGGAAGGGCTGTCTACTTAACTGGTTATAGGGATATATGTAGTTAAATTCTGAGTTTTAGTTTTTCAGTTTGTTGTAAATATTTGACGAGGGGCTCTGGCTCATGACCCTGAGATCATGACCTGAGCCAAAATCAAGAGTTGGACGCTTAACTGACTGAGCCACCCAGGTGCCCCTGTTGTAAATATTTTTTATAGCTCTATCATGTAATGACAGCTAATGATTTTGAAAATTTGATAAAGATTTCTGGTAAAATTTTATTTCATAAATGAAGATAAATACAAAACATTATAATTTAATCAAATAAACTTTAAAAAACCATTTCTCACAAATTATAGACTGACGTAATTTGAGTTTATATTCCAATAGCAAAAACTTATGTCTTGAAAGGTGTCTGTAGTCTCTGAAGGTGGTAGGCTGGAGCTCAGAGAGGCAAATGTATTTTTTTTAAGGTGCCTTGATTTAAAGGAGATCCTGGCTACTGTTTCTCACCTTCTCCCAGTCAGATGTCAACAAACAATGCTTGTGCCCAGAAATATGTCAGGTAGATTTCAGGGAGAATTTGGGAGAAAAAACCCCGAGAGTACAGAGAGGGCTTTCAGTTTGGCTATGACCCATATTTTCAAAGACCAGATAGGAAGCAAGCCACCATTTCTTTGGAAAGTAGAGCCCTGGAATAAAATGAGACCTACCACCAGTCCATTACTCCTCCACCCCACTTCCCTGTCATTTCTGGCAATATCAGAGAGAGGAAGCTGTAGAGATGATTCAAGAAGTTGGCCAACATATAGGGCTTATCACCCACTGTGGGGAATTTGGCTGCCTTCCTGTTTTCCGCAGACTTATTCGTTGGCCATGGTTGAAAAACTCTAAAAACCTCTTACTCACATCTATGGAACAGGCTTTTCAGGGGTGGGACTGAGAATGGTAGTGCCAAATGAATGGTACACATAGTCCATGTTCTGATCACTGGCAGTTGTATTTGTTTTACACTGTTTAGGGTCTGCGGGGTTGAGAAGGTGTTGGAGAATGGTGCACAGGGAAACTCGATGGGAGAATGTCTTAAGCCAGATTCATTTCTCCTATGACCTCTCAAAAACCAGTGAGATATGGCTGTGCTACAATTCCATCACTTTTATATTTTCTTTGTATAACAAGCTTTCAAAAATAAATAAGTGAGGCATTTTTGGAAAAGCTAGGCTTGGCTGTCATTTTAATGCACTTGCCTTAATTCTTACTGGGGTCTTGGAAATGGTAGTTTTAAAAGGGAAGAAGGAAAAGAGGGAGGAAGAAAGATAATGACTTACAGAAACAGTAAAACAAGTTTTGATTTGGGTTTAAATATTGGGCACAATAATATGTAAAATACATATATTAGCATTATTCCAACTCATATAACTAGGAATTAGTGTGATATTGCCCTTAAAAATGAAAAACATTTCTTGTACACCTGAAACTAATATAACACTGTATGTTAATTATGCTTCAAAAAAGAATCAGTCCTAGACAAAATCAAAAAACAAAAACGAGAGAGAAATGTCTCCTGAATTTTCATACTCCATATTAACAGCAGATATTTTAGCTGGGTCATAATCCAGCAAATTAAAGTGAGTCTTGAAAAAAAATTTTTTAATGAAAAGAAAAAGAGAGAGAGAAAAACATTTTATATGGGAAGTGCCAGTGTGTAGAATCTTAACGGAAATCAGGATAACAAATCTTGTCCTGTCTTGGCCTCTAAGGCAGTATGTAATCCTGGGTCACCTTTCCACCCCACTCCCACCCTACCTCTGCAACAGCCTCAACTGTTTGCTTCTCATGTGCATAATAAGGTTGTAGACTAGGTAATCACTAAGCTTCTTAAGGTTCTATTACTCCAGTGTATGTCAGACTTTTAAGAAGTCTGTGTCTTTTCATTTAAGGAAGTTAGGTAGCTTTGTATTTGTGATTTTTTAAAAAAAATCATTTGAGCCAAAACATCTCAATATTTGCTAAGGATAAAACTACATTTAAACAGCCGTGGTTTACTTTGGGATGCTGTACCTAAACAGAACAGGGGTGATTTCTAATTGTAAGAATGTCTGATGTTTGCTTAGATTGGAAATTGCCCTTCAGTGACACTCATTATGATCTGCTTTCGTTTTATGGGGGAATTGCCAGCATATTGGTTCATTTATAACTGGGTGGTGTGTTTCCAAGGGTTTGAGAATAGTGAGGGAAATTGCTTTGAAATTCTCAGCACTGTTGTGAAAGCTAATTGCATAAATTTAAAATTTTAAAACATTTGAGCAGCTTCCTTTTAAAAGTGATTTTTAACAAATGTTTGATCCTACTATATTTGTGCTACAGTTGAAATGCTGAAGTAGCATTTTGGCTTCTTTCCCAAAAGCATGCTTAAAGAGGCTAGCAGCATCTCTCCCTATTCTCCTCAGTGCTTTTTACCTTGCGAGTGGTGCAGCTTGCTCTGCGGATGAACTGCCGCCCTCCCATTTAATCTGCAGTGGAGAAGAATGGAGCTCAATGTCTGGTAGAAAACAGTGCTCTAGCAAGGTTGCCGGAAACAGAAGTGAATACGTATTGCAACAGCTGAGCAAGAAGACATGTATGATAGTTTTTTTCTTTCAGCTGATAAATTTTTGCTTTCTGTTTCCTTCTAGAGAGATGTGGACAATTTGCCCTGCCTCCAACGTCTGTTTCTCAGCTTCAACAATATCTCTACGTAAGTGGAAACTCCCAGTTTGTCATTTATTAATAACCTGGCTGTGTGGGTTCTGGTGCTTTAAATGAGGATTGTAAGTACCTTGGAAAATCTTATTGTCATGTAAGATTTTAAATTTGAAAATGATAGGGCCAAATGACAAAGTTCTTTGTGGAAAAACAAAGCTCTGGTGGGGATCAGAGACTCTAAGGCTAAAATGATGAAATTAGTATAGCATGTGCTTTTTATTTAATTATACTTTAGGGTTGCTCTTTTGCAAAATGTGTATGTGGAAATGTCAACATATATTTTGCTGTCCTTTGTTTGACACTTACTGCACCAGTCAGTTGAATTAGAATTTCTTCCATAAATTATCATCTACAATCTGTGTAGCTACTAAGCAATTTTGATATAGCAGGCTATATTTGTCCCTGAGCCTCTTGCTAATTGGGCCATAACTTCTAACTTGCTATCCCTACTTTAGAACTATTGCTGCTAAGAAACAGTATATCAGAGTATATAAATGCATACATTTTGTTTTCCAAAGAGCTGAAGTGTATCATCCTTTACATTGTGATGCTGTCTCATTCAGTGTCAATGTGGAAGATTTCAGCACTGGAGCTGAGACAGGCATTCAGGCTTTTTGAAGCAAAAGGATCTCTACTCCTTCCCTCATTCTTTCCTTCTCCTCTTTCCCCCAGCCACTCAGTTTGAACTATGCTTTGTAACTGCCCCCTCTGTTCTTTAGTTTAACTTCAAGGCTGTACTTTGCACCAGCTTTTTTAAGAAGGTAAGAACTAAGTATAAAACAGTTCAGAACACATCTCTTCCTGAGCTCAACGTCTATGCTTCTGAAAATTAAGAACCAGTGTAGGGGCACCTGGCTGGCTAAGTCAGTAGAGCGTGTGACTCTCTATCTCAGGATCATGAGTTCAGGTCCCACATTGGGCGTAGAGTTTACTTAAAATAAGTAAATAAACCTTAAAAAAAAAAAAGAACCCGTTTAGTTTTCGTGCATTTTTTTTGTTTGCATATTTTTCCTCCCCTATCAGATCTAAGTGTTAACTCCGTATCTCTGTGCTATCTCTAAAAGTTAAGAGATTAAATCCAGGTAGTGAACTTTGCATATAGGCATTATTTCAAAGAAAATACCCTTATTCTGTCTCTCTTCTCTTCTGTGGGAAAAATATTGAAGTTTTCTGTAAGACTTTTCATACTCTTTTCAGTTTATGCTGAGTGCTGTTCCAGTGGTCTTTCCATCTGTTGGGGGGGTGGGATTTCTGACAATGGCAGTGGAAGGGACACTTAATTTTCTTTAGGGAATTTCTTCCTAAAGACCATTAGCAACTATTTTGAGAAGATAGTTTCTCACTCTCACAATATTTGCTGTTTAAGGTGCTGGAAACCCTTAGATTCCTCCAACTTATGGTGGAATACATTACTTTTGATTCTTGCCTTGATTGTGGGGAGTATTTAAATTTTTTTTTTTTTTTAAGATTTTATTTATTTGCGAGAGAGACAATGACAGACAGAGAGCATGAGAGGGAGGAGGGTCAGAGGGAGAAGCAGACTCCCTGCTGAGCAGGGAGCCTGATGTGGGACTCGATCCCGGGACTCCAGGATCATGACCTGAGCCGAAGGCAGTCGCTTAACCAACTGAGCCACCCAGGCGCCCGATTGTGGGGAGTATTTAAAGAGAGATACAAGTTTGGGCGTATAGGGGCTATGATATTCCCAGGTTCCCAGGATACTCGAACTTCTGAACTTCTGGCTCTATATAGAGTTGGTTTGAATTGCTTGTATATAGGGAATTTTCTTCCCAACCTGGAAAGGAGTTTTACCACCCAGAAAAATAAAGATATGATTAATGGGATTACTATTGATAACTTTATTTTTTAAAAAACATTTTTAGTTTTATTTCAGCCATGGTAGGTTTTCCATGAGTTGTGAAAAGCTATGCTACTTGATAATAAACCTGTCGGTTCAATATACTACTTTGTAAGTTGGACCTCTGATTTTCATATGCCCAAAATCAATGATCTTTTGTGCCTTAAAGAGATAAATTACCAGAGGAAAGTTGTATCTGTCACATATATAATATATCCTTTGGTCATTGTCGCATTGTCATTAAGGAATATTTGCTTTGTAGGGGCAATTAAAGGTAATCAGTGTCATATGCTTCACTGTCCTCCTCCCTCTCTTATAACTTTCTTTAAAAAGCATGATTTCCCAAGAAATTGAGCTAGTGGTGAGTCAACAATTTTAGTGGTTTCATTTTCTTACTAATTGTTTTCTCTGTGTTTCTACATAGGCTTAGCCCTTTACCTTTCTTTAGTAATTCCAGCTCCCCTGCTTTTGAGGCTCAGTACATTCTCTCTTCTGTTCCTGTTGACACGTGTGGTGCAGGAGATGGTATATAGATTAGATTTGATCTGCTGGGGGAAATAATTGGAGAGTGCAAGCCTTGAAAACATTTCTGTTAGCTTTACTCAAGACACAAACATCTCAGATAGCTGGGCATCAGATGACATGTAGTGATAACTATAGTATCTTTTCAGGGCCTCCGTGTCCTGCTATAGTCCTGGCATAGTGGAGTTGTCTGGTTTTACAGTTTAGTGGCCCAGGAGTGACAGAGGTCAAGAAGAGTAGAAATAGCAGCATAAAGCTGAAAGTACCTTTTAGGACTCCCTCTGGGAAACTCACAGATACTATTCAGCCAATGAAAACATCCAATTAACTGTATATCCATTTCAGGGAGACAATTATGTATTGACTGTTATATAGTAGGGCTTCCTAGTTTTTGACCAAATTGTTGGATTCTTAGAGGGCCATTTGCATAAACTATTAGGTACCTGGTGGAAATTCGGAAAGTTCCAAAATGTGATGGCACCCTATTGAATACAGAGAATTCCAACATGGGTTAAGTAGGTACCTATATTTATTTATTAAAAAAAAATTTTTTTTTTTAAGATTTTATTTATTTATTTGACAGAGAGACACAGCCAGAGAGGGACACAAGTAGGGGGAGTGGGAGAGGGAGAAGCAGGCTTCCCGCAGAGCAGCGAGCCCGATGTGGGGCTCGATCCCAGGACCCTAGGATCATGACCGAAGGCAGATGCTTAATGACTGAGCCATCCAGGCGCCCCTAGGTACCTATATTTAATGTCATGTGTATAGAACCCCTTTTGTATGTTTTCCTGCAGCTATTAGAACACTGCATTTAGCACCACCAGGAGGCATGCGAGATGTATTTAGAGAACGAATGACATGTATCTATGTTTATGTAGCTGAATAGAATCAGTGCTTCTGAAGTTAAAATATCTCTCAAACCTGAGGAAGGCAGAGACACAAATAGGTAATTATTATACAGTGAGTTAAACTTAGTTGTGGTGATCTGTGGGGATATTAGAAAATGTAAATCAGCCTGAGGAAGGGAAGCGAAGGAAGCCTTCCCAGAGGGAAATGATACCTGGACCCAGTGCTAAGGGAAGAGTAGGCCTTAGTGGAGCAAAGGGTACTTGGACATTTCTGGTGGAGGACACAAGCTGGGCAGAGTTGGTGCAGAAGGCTCAGGGCGAACTCACTAGGCTTCCCCTCTCTGGACCTGCAGTGAGGTCCTTGCTCTCCCTTTCTCCCTCCCCGCCCGGGCCTTCCTCCAGACCGCAGAACACTGGAGGGACCTGCCAAAGTAGGTTTTATGATGACCACCCTGCGAGTAATATTCTGTGGTTAATCAAGGGGATCTGTTATATCTAATTCATTCTTCAGACATGGTCATTCCCCCATTATTCACCTCTTCTTCTGAGGTACTGTTTGTCTGGTTGATTTGTTTTGTTTTTCTTTGCTCTCATGATCTTAATTTCCAAGTAGTCTAATTGCATTTTTTTTCTAATGGCTTATTCTTAGTTTATGGTTGAGAGAAAGTTTTCTTTGATTTCTAGAATTTACTTTTTCCCCCTCAGAGTTAATCCTGTATTTGCTCTCCAAACAAAATCAAACAAAAATGCTCTTTCTTTTTTTGGTTTCTTTATTTCTTTGATTTTTGGATGGCAGTTCATATTTACAAATGAGAGTCTAGATGGATTTGTTTTGTCAGCAATGGTTAAAAAAAATCACTACAAATGCAAATTGAGTATAGGATCTCTGCAGAGGACATAGGGTAGGGAGGAGGGAAGATAACAACCCAGTTGGACTTTCCTTTATGATGTGCACAAGAAACTTGCCTTCTGGAAATGGAGGCTCCTTTTTCATCTTGGCCACCAGAATTTACCCAGAACACTGCCTTTCCTCTCTCATCATTTTCAACCTTCGGACAATTCACAAGGCAGCGACTCTGAGAGTGAGATGCTGGAAAACTGTTACTGAAGGCTTCAATAATTACTGGACAACTGACCCACATCCGTTGCCAACATTTGCTGCCTCTGATGTAGGGAATATTCTAAGGTCCTGCTGGCAACACTTACAATGTAAATGATCCTGTTCATTTCAGGATTTTAGCAATTTGGGGTTTTACTGATCCCATCTGCTTTATATCTTCCAGAAATTCCTTAGTGTTCTGGTCTGCTGATGGAACTCTTCCTGGTTTTCTAGTACTGCTATGGATATTTTCATGCTTTTATGTTCATTCATTTCAAAGAGATTTTGAGAGGGTGGAGAGAGGTAAGTGCATGTGCTCAGGCAGCCATTCTCATAACTGTCTTTTCTTTGAGTGATTTTCCCCAAATAGGCTACACATAAAAATATCGTTGGAAGCTTTAAAAATACATAGTCACTGGTTCACTGCTGGGTAATCTGCTCCAGCAGATTTGGGGTAGAGCCAGGGATCTGTAATTTTTTTTTTTTTAAGATTTATTTATTTATTTATTTATTTATTTATTTATCTGACAGAGAGAGACACAGTGAGAGAAGGAACACAAGCAGGGAGCGTGGGAGAAGGAGAAGCAGGCTTCCCACTGAGCCAGGAGCCCGATGCGGGGCTCGATCCCAGGACCCTGGGATCATGACCTGAGCCGAAGGCAAGACGTTTAACGATTGAGCCACCCAGGCGCCCCAGGATCTGTAATTTTTAAAGGCTTCTCACAGTATCCTGATGTGCAACTCAGTGCTAGATTTGGGAACCAGTGAGTTATGGCGCCCCAAAATGAGAATATGTGTTAACATAGGCATCACGCAAAATTTCCCTTCACGAGGAAAAGCTCTATAAACAAAAATATTTGTCAAGGATAAAGTAAAGATTTGTGACCCTCAGGAGGTAGTTTATGATCTTTAGCCCAAAACTGTAGTGTTCCATCAGCTTCATCTCTTCCACTGAGATGGTTGCAGGGTGCTGCTCTTCATTACAAGGTTAAGTTGAAATCAATTCTTCTTTTCAGGCTCTCTCTCCTTTCATTCTCCAATGTAGAAAGTTTTTACAAGCTTTTTAAAAAACAAACAAACAAACAAAAAAAAAGAAGAAGGGTTTATAATTCTAGTGTCTTGATTGCCTAAAAGGGAATGGTTGCTGTTGCTTCTAGAACTGAGGGGAATTCAGTATAATTGGGAAGGGAGTCAAATACTAGTGAGGATCAAATATCAGCTCAGGACTCTTGGGCTTGTGTATTCTTTTTTTTTTTTTTTTTAATTTTTTTTATTATGTTATGTTAATCACCATACATTACATCATTAGTTTTTGATGTAGTGTTGCATGATTCATTGTTTGCGTATAACACCCAGTGCTTCATGCAGAACGTGCCCTCTTTAATACCCATCACCAGGCTAACCATGAGAGACGATGGACTCTGAAAAACAAACTGAGGGTTCTGGAGGGGAGGGGGGTGGGAGGATGGGTTAGCCTGGTTGTGTATTCTTTTTTAAAATTGTGGTAAATAAAATAAAATAAAATAAAATTGTGGTAAAATACATATAAATGTCCCATCTTAATCATTGTTAAGTATACAGTGCAGTGGTGTTACATTCACATTGTTGTGTAGCCAATCTCCAGAACTCCTTCATCTTGTAAAACTGAAACTCTGTACCCATTAAACAACATTTTCCCTTTCTTCCCTTCCCCAGCCCTGGCAACCACCATTCTGTTTTCTGTTTCTGTGAATGTGATTGCCCTAGATACCTAATGTAAGTGGAATCATACTGTATTTGACTATTTGTGTCTGGCTCACTTCACTTGCATAATGTCCTCAAAGTTCATCCATGCTGTAGCATTTGTCAAAATTTCTTTCCTTTTAATTATTCTTGAGGTAGTGTGGAACATACTAGAAGATGGAACTTGCAGAATGAGCCATGTCTACCTCTCCATCCTCATTGCCTTCCCATAATGCTCTAGACTCCTGGTCCACTGAGCTTCCTTAAAGGTAGCATGCTCCCCTTTGCCCATTTAGTCTTTGTATCTACCATGGCTTCTGGCAATAACATTTTTCTACCTGCTCGGTGCCTGAATAACTCCTGATCATCCTTTAGATTTGAGATTAAATAATACCAAGGGTTCTCAAACTTTAATATGCCTAAGAATTATCTGGAGAGCCTGCTAAAATGCAGCTCTCCGGCCCCATCTTCCATGGATTCTAATTCAGTAGTTTTAGGTGGGGCTCAGGAATTTGCATCTTTAGCAAATGATGTAGCTGACTTAAAAATACCACTTGTCTGTGTTTTTTAGTCTTTGGGTCAAAACCCATATAGGGATCCTAAAATCAATCTTGTGGTTAAGGCTGGGAAGATAAAAATGGAATAGAAAATATCAGTTTGTCGCACATTTTCAGGACAAATATTGTTTCATGAAAATTTTCCAGTTTTAATTACATATGGGTGTGTCTATGCATGAGTTTGTGTACATTATTTTACTATAGATATGTGGGGACTGGGTTACAATGTAAATATATTTCTCAGTATGGATTGAGTTTACAAAGTTTGAACAATACTATGGTGTCTTGCTACACGCTTTCCTCATAGCTTCCTGTACTTCTACAATTATTGCAGTTCCGTAGTTTATTGAACTTTCTTTTATTTATTTATTTTTTAAAGATTTGTTTATTTATTTTAGAGAGAGAGAGGAAAAGAGCAGTGGGAGGGGCAGAGGGAGAGGGAGAGAGACTCTCGAGCTGACTCCATGCTAAGCTCGGAGCCTGACCCGGGGCTCCATATCATGACCCAGAGATCACGACCTGAGCTGAAACCAAGAGTTGGACACTCAACCGAGTGTGTCACGCAGGCGCCCCTGAACTTTCTTTTTAAATTGTTCTCCCTGCTAGACTGTAAACTTGACAAAGGCAAAGGCACATATCTAAAATGCTCACTGCAGTCTCTCCAGCGTCTACTATGTAAATAATATTACTATTTTATCAAAAAATTTTCCAGAAGAATTAATTGAATCCCTCAAGTAGAAATATTTTTCTCTGTGGTTTCAGAACTGGTTTTGGTGGGTCCTCTTTAACGCCATTACTAAGTCATTTGGACTATTTTTAATGCCTGGACAGGTGAGGTTTAAAAGCTTATGCGATCAAAGTTCTCTTGGCAGTTGTTTCTGGCTTCTAGGTCAGTCTGTTGATTTGTCAGTAAAGATCTTGCCCAGAACTTCTAGAATAGAGGAAAATCTGTAGAACCTTCCCATTAGAGGGGTTGTATCAAGGGTAGGGTCACGCGTGTCATCGGCCCCAGGGTACGGGTAAGAAGGAGTTGCAGTATCTGTAGGGCATTTGAAAACAATAATAAAACTGAATAATAAAAACCTGCCCATGTGGGCCTCTCGTACCTCCTTCCTTTTCTTAGTAAGACTATGCTATTTGGACTCTGCTTTCTCTTTATGATGTCACTGAAAATTTTAAGCTAGGATTACATTTTCTTTTGGGGGGCAAGAATACTGTTACAAGTTCTCTAATGATCTCTTTTAGTAATTGTATGACTAAAGGTCACCAGACTGCAAGCTTTTGGGTGTGACTTTTCCTTCTTTATGGTTCTCTAGGGCAAGGGTATCCTCCAGGCTATTTTCAAAATTTATGAAAAATGGTTCATAATTTTACCTTTATTAGGAAATCATTCTCTTTGCATTTTTTTTTTTTTAAGATTTTATTTATTTATTTGACAGAGAGAGGGAACACAAGCAGGGGGAGTGGGATTAGGAGAAACAGGCTTCCTGCTGAGCAGGGAGCCTGATGTGGGGCTCGATCCCCGGACTCTGGGATCATGACCTGAGCCGAAGGCAGACGCTTAACAACTGAGTCACCCAGGCGCCCCTCTCTTTGCATTTTTTTCCAAACTCTATTTCAACTTGGTTAGGCACACCATATGAATTATATATCCAGGAAGAAATCAAGTGAGAGAAACTCAGACTACCCTGCAGTTGTCTCTTTTAGTACTAGTTGATATTTTAAGGAGGAAATTGTTTCACTGACCTTCAGAATGTATTGGTAGTTGTTAGAAACTCAGGTTGTCATATAAAGTGTTCCTATAGCTGAGGCTTGACTCTCCTTGTGCTTTCCAGGATTGGAGGTGTTGCTTATGTCATTTTGGCTTGAAGGAAATTAATTTTTCTTAGTTCTAATATCCAGCAAACTGTTAAAATGGCTTCACATTTTTTTCCTTTCTGGCTCAAGTTAACAGATAACCAACAATAGGCCAATCTTCTTTCTAACCTAATAAAACAGAGATCAACAGAATAACACAGAAACCAATTATTGACAGATCTTTTCTGACCGCCTACTAAGAAAAGTTTTAAATTTAAGAAATGACTACATACTTGCCAAGGAAACTTCTGATTTTACTCCTCTTCAAGGTGTTTGCCTGATGGCTGACATGTGATTCACCTTCACACAAACATTTAATTTCATTTTTCTAAATGTGATAGGCATCATCTAAAGAGGACCTACAAAAAAAGTTCTAAAAATAGGGGCCCTTTCCTTTCCTTTCCTTTCCTTTCCTTTCCTTTCCTTTCCTTTCCTTTTCTTTTTTTATCCATTGCTGTTCGACTCCTCCGCAGTGAGCAAAACCCCTAGGGTATGCTAAGGCATAGTCCCTTAGCATCTAATCCTTAAGGCTACCTGCAGCTTTTCAGTCCTTTCAGAAAGAAAATAGGTGAACAAAAGTCCACAACTAATGACAGATTGGTTCCATCACTTCAGAAAAACAGACTTGAGGTAAGATAAATTTGTTTTATTATGTTTTGAGTTGACATAATTATTGGATCTAAATTTATTTAGAGCATGGAACTTTTACTAAAATTTTATATCATCTCCCATGTACACCTTATTTCAATATTGCCTTATTACAGGTTACTTTTCCATTTAGATATCAAAAGTAGAAATTATTCTAAAATACTGTAGAATATAAAAATGTTTAAAATGGATCTGTCGCATTTTCTTCATTGTTTTTAGGACATTTAATCTGTTAAATGACCATGCTATTTGTAATACTCTGCATTCTAATATAAAGTCTTGTTTGAATTTTTCTACCCTAAGCGAAGGATTATAGTTAGTTAATTTTCTCTACTGTTTTATTTTTTTTGTTATAATCAAAATGACTTTTTCTTTATGTCAGTTTTAAGTATTGGTTGATCTCATGCTGGACAGATTAGTGCCTTACAGGTGGAATATTAACATCATGATACCATGTACTCTTGTCAAGTGGCAGTATTATTGAACGTATTGGGAGATTTTTTTCTCATTTAAGGGAACTAACATTACTGCCATTCACACACTGACATTGTAAGATTATCCCATCAGTATTCTATAGATAAGGGAGCATTAGAAACCAATCTTTTTTATATATACCTTATATACCTTTATAGTATTTTGTACAGTTATAAATTCTATAATTTTTTTGCTTTGAGCAGCATTTTTAAGTGAACAGAGTATATTTGCTTTATATCTTCTTTTTTTTTTTGTAACATTTTTTATTTATTTAAGTAATCTCTACACCCAACATGGGGCTCAAACTCACGACCCCAAGGTCACAAGTCACACACTCTTCGAACTGAGCCAGCCGGGCGGCCCTGCTTTATATCTTGTAATATACTACACTGCATATAAATTTTACTGCCAAGAGAAAATTACTTAAGTGACACAAATAGAGATTAAAGGCTTCATTCGGATGTATTATCAGCAGCACCTGAAAACCAGGCGACTCTCCAACTGAAGCAGGATCAGAGATTGTATAGGATTGGAAAGGTGATTATGGGATCTTGCCGTTTTACCAAAGGCAGCAGTTTTCCACCTCACTCTCCAATAGTGCTTGGGGGTTGTTCCTTTCTTCATGCCTCTTGCTTGAGGACTCCATAATAGAACGTATTTTCTGAGGACTATTTTTGCAAACCTTGTGGTTTATTGAAGAGCCTGAGCTCATAGGGCAGGGGTGGTAGTTAGTAAAGAAAAAACAAAAGGGGACAAAGGTAAGGCAGTAGGGAAACTTGGGACCCTCTATATATTTGTGGTAATTTCTTTTGTATTACCTTTGAAGGAGGGAAGGGCAGAAAAAAGTCAAGTGGATAGCAGTTCCTTTTTATTATTATGACAGCCTTATGTTATTATTCTATTTGTATCAGCATCCATAATCACTTAAAACATCAATACTGTGGTACAAAAGTACATACAAATGCTGTCATGGATTTTATTTATAGCGTTATGAAGGAACTTTACTGGAAGTTTTCCAGATATTTATTATCATCATAAAGTTTGATTTTCATGAGTGTGGAGGTAATATTTGTGTGTATATGTGTGAGAGTTATTCTCAGAGGAAGGATTATTGAACTCACATTAAACTAAGGCCCTGTGAGCAGGCTGTTTGCACACCTCGTCTCAGTCTGGGCTCACACATGCACAGTTGAGAGGCTGATAGCTATTTGGGGAAGTGAATTAATATTTTTAAAAGCATTGATGTATTAAAGGCCCTTTTGGGTTTTGTTGTTGTTAATGTGATGGTTCTAGAAGTTGCAGGAAAATTTTTGGTATGTATTACTTAGGGGAATTTTGAGTCTTAAAATTACTTATGATTAGGGGCGCCTGGGTGGCTCAGTAGTTAAGCGTCTGCCTTCGGCTCAGGTCATGATCCCAGGGTCCTGGGATTGAGCACTGCGTCGGGCTCCCTGCTCCGCGGGAAGCCTGCTTCTCCCTCTCCCATTCTCCTTGCTTGTGTTCCCTCTCTGGCTGTCTTTCTCTCTGTCAAATAAATAAAACCTTTAAAAAAAAATTACTTATGATTAAATATTATATCAGGTGGTTGTTTCTAGGTTCAGAAATAAACAAGTATGATAAATGAGACCAACGTGTTTTGCGATTTCCTTTTTGTTCTACAAATGCAGGGAAATACAAAGTATATTCAGAAACAAACTTAAGGTATATTTAAATCCAAAATACATTTAAAAATAAATTTAAGGTATGTGAGTAGCTTCCTCTAGTGCTATTCCTTGTACTTGTCTTTTTTTTTTTTTTTAAGATTTTATTTATTTATTTGACAGAGAGAGAGAGAGAGCACAAGTAGGCAGAGTGGCAGGCAGAGGGAGAGGGAGAAGCAGGCTCTCCGTGGAGCAGGGAGCTGGACGTGGGGCTCGATCCCAGGACCCTGGGATCATGACCTGAGCCAAAGGCAGCTGCTTAACTGACTGAGCCACCCAGGCGCCCCTCCTTGTACTTGTCTTATAGAAATACTTCCAAAAGGGGTTTAAAGTAGTGTACAATAAAAATCCCAAATACAGTGAACATCAACATTTAAAACAAAGGTAAATGAACAGATATTGAAAGGACTGAACACATTGGTAAATTCACTTCAGGAAAAAAAAACAAGCTCAAAATTAATTATGCCAGAACCCCAAATGCCTACTTCTACCTGGAGGAACTTCTGTTAATCCTTTATCATCCAATCCACACCCCAAACAAGGAAAATTGTTTCCTTTTTCTGATACTTCTACAACATCTCTTAGTATACTGTAATAGCTGTTTTTATATGTGTCCAGTTAGGCCACATTTCACTTATCTTTGTATTGGTCATATTTCATCTAACATTGTAGGCATGTAATAATCATTATTGTTTTAATTAATGAATGAATAGAACCCAAATCTGAAGCTGATATTTTCTAATATTCAGATAATTCTTAACAGCCGTATTCAATATGTTATTTAGTCGTCTGAGGATTCAGTTTGCAGCTACTTCATCATGGCTGTCCCCTGGGATGTAGACGGCTAAAAAGTAAATGAGACAAGGAAGCTAATTTAAGATTATTTTATGCAAAAATAGGATGATTAGTAACACCTGTCACAAAGTATTACAGCCCAAAGGCTGTCTTCAGTGACTTAAGATTCCATTGAGATACTTTTTAAAAATTTGAGTAGATTCAGAGTTGCTTCTTGGAGAAAAACTGAGACTTTGCTTGAGGAAGTTCCTAAATTATCTGGTGCAAAAATAAGGTAGCCTTCTATTTGAGCAGAAATATGCACCTGATTTTCATACATATATGAAATATATAGAAATACATATATTAAATATAGATAGAAATATATATGGAATCTATAGAAATATATATGAAATATATATGATATGTATAAATGAAATACAAAGATATGTTGTTATTAATCTTGGGGCTTGTATAGGAGCTGCTTTCATAGCTATACCTCTTTTCCTCTAGAGAAGAAGAAAGAGAAGGAGAGAGTGAGAGAAAGAGAAAAAGAAGGCTCTTTGGTCAATTACCCTTTGGAATGTAAACAAATGACTCCAGATTTTATTATTTTTTGAAATGTAAACACATAGCTCTGGGAGATAAATGTCTTTATTATTCCAGACTTGTCTATCTACATAATCACCCTTGAACCCAGATGCCAACATTCTTTTCTCAGAAAACCCTGGCCATACAGGAACAGGAACAGCTTCACATTGTTTCTCCATGTAGAGTAGCCCTACACCTAAAGCATAGCCTTTCTGGGGCCTCAACTATATAACCTGAGTGTTCAGTGAGCTCTTTTCACTGTGTCTGGTTGGAACTCCAGTGTCTCCCAACTCCACGTGACCTATAGGTACTCTTCATCTCACAACCTCAAGAGTTATATTTCGCTGGGCTTCCTGGAGTCTTGCCCTGTCGTGATGCATCGTAATATTCAGCCAAATACTTAAAAGACCTCTATGCAGATTTCTAGAGTTTCTTTTCTATATAGCTCCCTCTTCTCCCTGAAAATCCCAACAGCCTCAACAGACCCAAACTCTGACCTCTGTTTCATCCACCCAGTGAAACCTCTGTTCTCTTTTTGACTCCACTTCCCTGTGTTGTGATCTGGAAAGTGCCTCCAGGCAGAAAGCCAAGATGAATGTGGCTTTCTTGTTTTTCTCTTCTCCAAGGATCACAGCCCTTCCTGCCTGGATATTCAGTGTTTGCTTCATGCATTTTGTCCAGTTTCATAGTTGTTTACATTGGTAGAATGAGTCTCATATCATCATTGCCAAATTGCAAGTTCTTTCTATCAGATTTTCAAGTTATCATGTTATGTATCATCTTCGCTGTCTGTCTGGTACTTAAAGGATATGAATTCCCTTTAAATTAACAATGTTCCTGTAGGTAGGAACCAATTATATAACCTAATTCTGAATTGACAGGTGTACAGTTTGTCTGAAAAGACTTCCTGATATTTAAAATGAACAGTTTAGAAATGGGCTAAAAATAGATTCTTTAGATTCCTTAAACTGCACTCTAGTATCATGTTATTTGTTCAGAAACTTCATGCTCTGTCTTTATTACTTTATCTTCCTGTAGAAATAGTTTCAAAAACTATGGTTTAGCAGATTCTAATCTTTACTGAAGAGACTGAGGAAGGAACTAATTAAACCACAAAACTCTGGCTGGTGAAAGATACAGTTGAGCATAGATTTTATTATGGGTCAGAGTGAAAGGAAACACTACACATGTATGATTAAATTATTGATACTTTTTATATGCACACACGATAATTATGTCTACATTTAGTCATTCTTGAGTCCCTGTCTGAGATTGCAGGATCAATGTCATTTTCAAAAGAAAAATATTTTCCCCAAAATTTTGTGATGGAAAAATACAGGTGATTTAAAAGCTGTGTTAAATTAGGAATAAGTTTATAAGGATTGTGTATTTCCATGGAAGCTGCTGACTTTCAGTGTTTGAAAGGGTGATTGATAATCATACTCTTTCTCTTCTGCTCTAAGTTATGAATCAATTGAAAGATGTAGGAATCAGACAAATGGAATACAAAATAACAGAATGTAGTTTAGATATACATCTACAATAAAGCTTCCTAATACACCTGTCCTGAATTGGATGTTTGACTCACTTTGCCACTGGCAGAGAAATTGGAAAACTGAGAGCAACCCCTCTAGAGAAGGGGTGGAGCTGAAGAGAACACCCCTATCCTGGAGACTGTGTGGCCTGAAGAAAGAGAACCTACTACAATTATTATGTATGCACTTTTGGGAGTTTACCTTTTAGAAAGAGTGTGTGTGTGTGTGTGTGTGTGTGAGAGAGAGAGAGAGAGAGAGAGAGGATACGTTATTAAATGGATAGAATTAGGTGCTTTCTCCATATTAATTTTTAGTATTAAAAATGACTTTTATGAAGGGCTGAAATGTAACTTGGTCAGGAAGGAAAATTATTGCTTGATCTTGAAAGTCAGTGGATTTCTAATCAAGCCTTGGTTGAAAGAGGAGGCTATTTAACCCTTTAAGAAATCTTGTTTACAGCCAAATAAGGGAGTTGGGAGTTGGGATTCCCTATAAATGAGGAGGATACTTCTGGATTCTTGCTTTGAAGGGAAGTGAATCAGTTAGGCTTGTTTGTCCTGGGCACATAAAAAAGTATCACAGTGACTTATAGTTCAAAATTTTCAACTAATCTCTAAGAATTGTTTTTGGTAAAACTTCCTTCTTATGGTTTAAAAAGAAATTGACAATGTCACTTGTAGACCTCATGTTAAGGACCATAGTTTTTAGGTTAAGTATCTCCTAGAAAGCCCTGAGCAAATCTGTGAGTAAGATTAATGATATTTTTTGCTAGTTCCTTTGATCTTATCTTTGGGGCTTGCTTTTTTGCACTTAAGGAGAATCGCCTTTTAATTCTCCAAAATGACTCACTTGAGGGATTATGAGAATGATGCCCGTTTTTCAATAGCTGCATGGGTTCAGGATCTAGGACTATCTTTGGGATATCCAGAAGATGGTAGCTAAAAACTGGTCCTCCTTCTCCTTTACAATTTCATTAAAATATCTTCTTCATTTCTTTCATCTAAGAATTTAAAATTGTTTCCCAGTTGGTTGTTGAACACTGATTATGCAGTTCTATATGTAAAACACTAAATAAGGCATCGTGGGGAGTGACAGAAGATACATTTATGGCTTCTGTTTTCTGTAAGTGTATATATAATCTAATGACAGAGAATACACAAAGAACTGGATAATAGAAATGTAAAACAAACGAACCCTGCATCTTGTAGACAAGCCAGCAGGCCCAGCATCGGAGTCTATCCGCTTTGCAGCTCTGGTATAAAGAGCAGTTCTTCCCTGATAACTCTGGCAGAAAGTTTCTGAAGGGCCTTCATGTTCATTATTGTGACCCTGGACTAGCAGCATCGGCATTGCTGGGGAGCTTATTAGAAATCCAGACTCTCAAACCCTACCCGAGGCCTACTGGATCAGAATTGTCATTTTAAAAAATTCAAGTGTACATTACAGGCTGGGAAGCACTATTGCAGAGGATTCTGATGTGCTTATTTAGGTCGGGTGCCCAGGCAGAAGTCATCACTCTGGCCAGGGGCATATAGTGCACACTGAATGCTCAAGCCTGGGACGTATGGTCCCTACCCCTAGGGCAGTGGGGGTGGGATCAGGATGTGGATCGGGTTTACCACAGAACAGAGGTGTTCTATTGCTAGGAGAAGAGAAACTGAGCAGGAAGATAATAATAATAGGTACCCAATAAACTTATTTCCTCTTTCATGCCTGTGCTCACATTAATGTTAGGACTAGCTGTTCACTAACCCCTTCATGTTGGGCTGTTTCATCCCATTTTGTGCGTGTGCATGTGCGCGTGTTTGAGTGTACTACTCCCAACCTCACCTCACAATGCCATCTGTCTGCTTGACCTAGATATCAGAGATCTTTCATTCTTCCACAGCATGGCTCTTCTACTCCACCTCAAAAGCATATTAACGCTTTCAGGGTTAAGTACACACATACCTGTGCCTCAATCTGACTTCACTTCCTTGCACTCTCGGTAAACATGTGTGCCTCCATCACTGCCTTTGGTTCTACTACTAGGGCGTTAACCCTTGCAGTCATGCCTTTTCAAGTTGTGAACTGTTAAAATGCATTTGTATTTTACTAGAGGGAGTCATACTTTTAGCCCTAAGGAAATAAAATCCTAAGTGACCACTTTCTAGAAAATTTTTGCATACAGGGAAAGACAAGGTTATAATCATTTACTATTATTACTAATTTTTTAAAAAAGATTTATTTACTTATTTTGGAGACAGAGAGAGCGAGCGAGAGAGAGAATCTCCAGCAGACTCCCTGGTGAGCGCAGAGCCAGACACAGGCTCGATCTCACAACCTGAGATCATGACCTGAGCTGAAATCAAGAGTTTGATGCTTAACTGAGTAAGCCACCAGGTGCCCCTATTATTATTCATTTTGATGCTCAAATTTTCCCAGAATTGTCAAGCTGGCTCCTGTTGTCTTTTGATATGTCCTTATTATTTTTTAAACTCTTCCTTACTTTCTTAGCACATCAAGATATTCCAGGCTCATCTTTTGCAGTCCTGGCTTTGGAATGAAGCAGTTTTCATTCCTTTTAGTGACAAATGGTATTTAGAAAGCAAGATTTGAGTGCTAAGTATGTTCATGGTTATTGTAGTATCCTTGCTTCTAAGCTTTCTCAGTGGATAGTATTAGGAAGTGTGTGTGTATGTGTGCGAGTTTATTATACATCTTTATCTGTCTGTGTATATTAAAAACTGTGGCTTCATACTGACACCCTCCATGAATTCAATCATGAATCTTCCAATTACGGTCCACTACCACTGGGCTTACTTTAGCCATCTACCATCACCCCCTTTCCATATTTATAATTACTTTTTCTGACATTGATTCCCATTATATATATTTATATATTTGCTCAACATTTGAATATATAGAAAATAGTTTCAGAATTGCTAACCCATACTTCTCTGGGAGGAAAAAGACTACTAACCAGGGTTCAATATTATTTACACTGTTTTGTCTTTAGCTGAAAATACAATCAAAGAACTGTGTTCAGAAGTTGCTCCGGTTAGTTCTCCTCCACCGTTTTCAGGGTGTTACTCATTTGAACAGTAAAATTTATTTGTTTCTGTTTGTATTCCATTTTTTTGTTGTTTTTTCCCCCCTTAACCTTGCTATAATTTGATATATTTATTTTTCTGTTTGTGTAATAACATGGTTCCAAAACTCAAAACTGTACAAAAAGGTATCACTCAGAGATCCATCACTTTCCCATTCTTTCTACCCCACACCCAACCCCTCTCCTTTCCATTCTGTTTTCACCCACACCTATAGGAAACCAATCCCGTAAGTTTCTGGGTTAGCCTTCTGTTTTTGTAGACAGCAGATACATGAGTACTAGAGAGGAATTCACACTTTTTTTTTTTTTTTTTTTTAAGTTCTTGTATGCTTTCAATGTTTGCATTAGAGCCCTGATCCACTTGGAGGTTATTCTTGCATAGTGTGAAGTTTGGAGCAAATTTAATTGTTTTTCATATGTCTATTCAGTTGTGCCAGAGCCATTTCTTAAAAAGCCCATCTTTGCCCCAGTGATTTGGGGTTCTTTATCTTTAGTAGCAACTTGTCTAACTCAACATTAAGAAGCTTTTGGTATTTTTATTGGGATTGCATTAAAATTATAAATTAACTTGGGGAACTGATCTCTTTCTTATATTAAATCATTCTATCAAGAACAAGTGATGTAGTTCCATTTATTTAAGTTTACTTACATATCTTTCAGGTGTGTTTGGAAGTTTTCCTCATATAGATTTCACACATTTCTTGTTAAGTTTATTCCTGAGTGTTTTATCTTTTTTAAAATTAATTAATTAATTAATTTTTAATTAACATATAATGTATTATTTGTTTTTCTTTTTTTTTTTTTTTTTTAAAGATTTTTATTTATTTATTTGACAGAGACACAGCGAGAGCAGGAACACAAGTAGGGAGAGTGGGAGAGGGAGAAGCAGGCTTCCCGCTGAGCAGGGAGCCAGATGTGGGGCTCGATCCCAGGACCCTGAGATCATGACCTGAGCCGAAGGCAGACGCTTAACGACTGAGCCACCCAGGCGCCCCCATATAATGTATTATTTGTTTCAGGGGTACAGGTCTGTGATTCATCAGTCTTCCTATTTTATCTTTCTTGTTGATATTATAAAAGAGGTTTTCTCTACCATTATGTCTTCTAATGGGTCATTGTTTGTGTATATGAAGGCTATTAACACAGATTTCTCTGTGTTAATATTACATTCTGCTACCTTACTTAGTTCTTTTATTGTTTGGGCTAGTTTTATCATTGATTCCCTAGGGCAGCACTGTCCAGTAAAAACCTGCTGAATAGAATGGAAATATTCTATAACTGCTCTGTTCAGTATTTTAAATGGCCATTAGTCACATGTCACTATTTAAATGTAAAATAAAATTAAGTCAAATAAAATTAAATAAAGTAATAAAATCAATTATTTAAATCCTCAGTCACACTAGCCACATTTTAAGTCTTCAGTAGCCACATATGTCTAGAGGCTACCATATTGGTTAGACAGCATATTTCTATGGTTTTCCAGGTATACTATATGTCATCTGCACATAAAGATAGTTTTACTTCTTCCCCAATTTTCATACCTCTAATTTATTTCTTTTATTTAATAACAGTAGCTTTTACAGTAAAATATTGACTAACAGTGGAATAGTGGGCATGTTGGCCTTATTCGTGATTTAACAGAAATGCCTCAAACGTTTCCACATTAAGTAAAATGGCCAACTGTCATTTATTTATATTTTCATCATGTTAAAAAAGAGTGTCCATCAACTTCTATTTTCTTGAGTGTTTTCTTTAAAAAAATAGATGTTGAAATTTTTCAAAGGCCTTTATCAGTATCTATGGAGTTAGCCATATGATTTTTTTCCTGCGATCAATTAATATTATATATTGTATTAACAGATGTCCCAAAATTGAACAAACTGCACTTCTAGAATAGATAGCATTTGGTCAAGTTGTATAATTTTCTTAATGTTCCTAATATTTTATTTAAAACTTTTGCAACAATACCGGCAAGTGACATTGATCTATCATTTCCTCTTGTTTAAAAGTACTATTTTTACCAGATTTAGGTGTCAGTGTTATACTTGCTTCATAAAAAGGATGAGTAAGTTTTCCTTAATTTTCAATGCTCTTGAACAGTTTGTGAAGTATTGGTACTATCTGGTCTTTGAAGTTTTGGTAGAGTTTCTCCACGAGTCCTCGTATGTGTGTTTGTTCAGAGAACCTAGGTTGATAAAAATCCCTGATTCTTTGCAGGCCAAGTTGTCTGTGTTTCAACTACTTAACTTTGTTTTTATGCTACATAAACAATACAAAATGAATGAGGAGGGCTGTGTTGCAATAAAACTTGATTTATGAGGTTGCCTGGGTGGCTCAGTTGGTTAAGTGTCTGCCTTCGGCTCAGGTCATGATCCTGGGGTCCTGGGATCCAGCCCCACGTCAGGCTCCCTGCTCAGCGGGGAGCCTGCTTCTCACTCTCCCACTGCCGCTTATGCTTTCTCCCTCTCTCTGTCAAATAAATAAAATATTTAAAATAAATAAATAAAATCTTTTAAAAAACCTTGATTTATGGACACTGAAATTTGGATTTCATATAATTTTCATGTCATGACATATCATTCTTTTGAGTTTTTTTACAATTATTAAAAAATATAGACTTATTAGTTTATGGGATGTACAAAAACAGGTGCTAGACCATGTTTGGTCCATGAGCTATACTTTGCTGACCACTGGTCTTTCTGAAACACTTTATACAGCCTATAATTGGGTCTTATTTTGATAGCCAAATTGAAAATCTTTTTCTTTTAATAAATGAGTTAAGCCCATTTACATTTATTCATATGACTGAACTATTTCTGTCATATAATCTTACTTTTTAATTCTAATGTGTGTTATGTTTATACTTGCTAAGTTTCTTTGCATGATGGGTTTTCTTTCTTTTCAAATTTCTTTTGGTATTTGGAAAGTTTTGTATTTTTGTTCTGTTGGTTACTTTTTACTTAATATCATTTAAGTGCCCTTAGTCCCAGTTTTTTTTAATTGACATATAACTGACATATAACATTGTGTAGAATTTCAAGTGTACAAGATGTTGATTTGATGCCCTTACCTACCGCAAAACGATTTCCACCATGGCATTACCTACAACCTTTGTCACGTCCCATAATTATCATTTCTTTTTTGGGGTGAGAACAATGAAGATCTAGTCTCTTAGCACTTTTGTTGACTACTTTCACTCTGCTGTGAAAGATCTCCAGTCATCCGTTTTATTTCCTCCTTTACTAGCATGTCATTTTTAATGGTATCCTTTAACTCTTACATATTGTCTACACAATAATCATTAGCTTATTTTACTTTCCTCTTTCCTTCTCCAACCTTCCATTTTTTAGCTGCATTACTTGTACTTTCCTGCACATAAAACACATGATATGTAATACATAACATGTTCTTCCACAGAGGTTCCTGTCTTTATTTCAGTCCTAGAACGACAGTCAGTTCTTGTATGCTCATCACTAGTGCTCTCACTCAAGCTTACTCAGTCATCTCTCCGTGGGGGAAGCCCAGCCAGTATATTCCTCAGCAAGGGCTCATGGGGACTGAATATTCCCATATCTTGCCTGTTTAAAAGTTTTATAATACTTTGGTACTTGAAAGATAGCTTGTCTGAGCATGGAATTCTTGGTTCACTCATTATGTCCTTGGGTTTTTTTAAAAAAAAAATACAGCTGCATTATTTCTTCGCATTGTAAGTTGTGTTTAGGGCATCTGATGCCAGTCTGAATTTCACTTTTGATCTTTGTGCTTAGACGTCCACGGCCTCTTTTTCTTTTATTTATTTTTTCTTTTATTTTTAAAGTCTAATTATTTGTTAGGATATGTTTTCAAATGGATCATTCTGGTTCAGTTTTCCCAGGTACCTTGGACCTTTCCCAGGTACCTTGTTGGACCTTTTCAATATGTACATTTTGGTCTTATTTCCAGAAAGTTTTCTTGGGTTATGGTAAGTATTAGTTCTGTTGAGTTCTTTTGTTTTTATGTTTAGGATCTTGAATTGCACATACTTGTTTGCTTCTTTGGTTTTCTTCTGGTTCAACCACTTTACTTCTGACCCATTTTATTTCTTTGCTTCATTTTCATTTTCTTGGGTTTTTTTCTGGCTTTCTTCTGTGTTCCTTAGTAACATTTTATTTGTATCTATTCTCCCTTGGGGACTTTGTAATTTAACCTTTGTGTGATGATTTTCTTTTCCTTTCATTTCTTTCCTAAGTTCAATCAACTCTCTTGTCATTTCTTCCTGTTTATTGTCCAAATCTGCTTTTAAGTTTTGAATTTCTTCTTATTTTTTTTTTTTTTAAAGATTTTATTTTATTTATTTGACAGAGAGAGAGAGACAGCTAGAGAGGGAACACAAGCATGGGGAGTGGGAGAGGGAGAAGCAGGCTCCTGGCCGAGCAGGGAGCCCGATGCGGGGCTCGATCCCAGGACCCTGGGATCATGACCTGAGCCGAAGGCAGACGCTTAACGACTGAGCCACCCAGGCGCCCCTTGAATTTCTTATTTAAGGTGGGTTTTCCCAGCTCCAAATGCTTACTTGAGGATATTTAATTCAGTGTGGAATGTTGTGTTACATGTTTCTTTGGGGGGAGGTGAATTTGATTTATATTCTTAAAATACTTTGTATATATTTATTCTGGTTTTGCCAGTTCATTTGTGGGTTTGGGTGATTTGTAAGAATCTTCCATCAAGGGGCACCTGGGTGGCTCAGTTGGTTAAGCCTCTGCCTTCGGCGGAGGTCATGACCTCGGGGTCCTGAGATGGAGCCCCACATCAGGTTTCCTGCTCAGTGGGGAGTTTGCTTCTCCCTCTCCTTCTGCCCCTCCCCCTACTCATCCTCTCTCTTTCTCTCTCTCAAATAAATAAATAAAATCTTAAAAAAAAGAATCTTCCATGAAGGGTGTCTTCTGTCAGTGCAGTGAGGCAGCAGTTGGGGTGTGTGTGTGTGTGTGTATAAAGGGGTTGTATATCCTTTTTAATCTTTAAATTTTTGGTTCTCTTTTATCTTACAAATCTCTAAATTTCCCCCTTTGCCTCTTCACTGTCACCATCCTGTCTCCAAAGAGCTTGTCTACTTTCCTTTCTATCTTCTCAGAAGCAATGATTTTTTGAAGACTGCCACCCCAAACATATGCTCTTTAAAGTCCCTTCCTTGTAGTACATGCTCAGATCTAGTAGCACTATTCCAATATTGTTGTGCCTCCTGAGGACTTTCCGCTGGTGATTTAGATTAGTCTTACACCTACTGCTAGCTTCCCTTTTCTTTCTTCCACATAATTTTTCCATATTGCACTTCCATATTACCTGCTTACAGGTAGTAATTTGATACTTGAGCCTTCTCTGTCTTTTAGTTATGTTATGGGCATTGGTTTTATGTAATTTGTTCTTCTTGGTAGTTCGGTATTGTTTTTTGGAGGGTGGGTTTGGGAAATCAGTTCGTCTCTTTATTTACCTCATATATATGCATATGTGTATATTATATATATATATATATATATATAAAATCTCTCTCTTGCTCTCAATATCTCTCTCTCTCAAATAAATAAAATCTTTAAAAAAAAAGACTTGATCTTGGACTTCTAGCCTCTAGAACTATGAGAAAATACATTTCTGTTGTTGAAGCCACCCAGTTTGTGGTACTTTGTTGACAGCCCTAGCAAACTAATACTACAAGGATATTCATCATAGAATTTTGAAATAACAGCTCAAAATGGAAACAACACAAGTGTCCAACAATGGAGGCATAAGTTATATTGATCTCTAAAACTACCTATCCCACCTGCTTTGGCATTCTCTTTGATGGCAGCAAAGGACAACAAGAGTAGTCAAGGATGCAGACTGCTGCCATCGTAAGTAACCCGAGCCAAGTCATGAAAATTATTAGTAGAATAAGCTCCACTGTCTTTCAGTTTATGGCTTCCTCCATGCAATTGGTGGAATAGAAAGGCACCACAGATTAAGACATTCGTTTTATTTGTCCTGCTCATGAACATGCCAAAGAGAAAACACTTGTGCCTGCAAATTTTAAACTGCATTGGCTCAATATATTCCTTTTCCCCCAAATGGTTTTATTCTGTCTTTTCTACACAGATTCCTCCAAACTCTACTTCGGAGCCTCCTTTGAAATAAGACTTAAACAGTTCAGTATTCTTTTTTATTTTCTCTCCATTATTATCCCTAATTACCATACCAAGACCAAGATATACTTATTTATATCTGATAAATAATTGTTTTTGCCAGCAAAACCTTACAATATAGTCCCCAAAATTCATTACCACAAACAAAATCTCTGTCAAGTTTACTTCTCATATATGTTTTTATAATTTCTCTCCACTTTAATATAGTAGATTCCTCCCACAGATGATAGAATTCAGCAAGTTAAGTAAATAAGAATATTCCCCAAATATTGAAATATTAGGCACTTATTAAAAATAATAATATGGAAATAATTAGTGACATGAAAAGTGTTGGTAAAATGTAAAGGAAGCGGTATACGAAGTTATTTTATATAACATGATCCACATTTTGTTAAAAAATATATAAACAAGTATATCTTTAGAAGAAATGTCACATTGTTTCATTTTGGTCTTACACTTTTCCAGATTTTCTTAATGATTATGTATTTTATAATAAAGAGGGAAAAAAAGGAAGGCAGAAAGGAATAGCTAGGGAGAAGGCTGCTGATGGAATCTCATTCCACAGTTAAGATTTTTATTGCATAATTACAGGATGAGGGACACTGGGGAGGGTATGTGTTCTGGTAAGTGCTGTGAATTGTGCAAGACTGTTGAATCTCAGATCTGTACCTCTGAAACAAATAATGCAATATATGTTAAGAAAGAAAAAAAGAAGAAGAAGAATGTAGCAGGAGGGGAAGAATGAAGGGGGGGAAATCGGAGGGGGAGAAGAACCATGAGAGACAATGGACTCTGAAAAACAAACTCAACAAACTGAGTTCTAGAGGGGAGGGGGTTGGGAGGATGGGTTAGCCTGGTGATGGGTATTGAGGAGGGCACGTTCTGCATGGAGCACTGGGTGTTATGCACAAACAATGAATCATGGAACACTATATCTAAAACTAATGATGTAATGTATGGGGATTAACATAACAATAAAAAAATTAAAAAAAAATAATTACAGGATGAGGTAAGGTTTTATTTAAAGAAAAAAACACTATTATTATTTCATTCCATGTTTGTTATAGCAAAGACAAACATGTGTAAAGTAAAAAGTGAACGTGCCATCCCACAACCCCCAGGCTCAATTTCAGAAGCACAACTCTGTTAAGAGTTTGGTGAGAACTTACTAAGGAAGGATTCTACCAGATTTTTGTTTCTGTGCCAATACCATTGACACATGAATAATATTTTTACAAATATAGAATCACGCTTTCTAGATTCTTCCTCACCTTGCTCTTTTAGTTAGCAAGGTACTGTAGCTATTTTTCCATGTTAGTACCTGTAGAAGGGGATAATGTAAAAAATGTCACAAGTATAGCATGGTATACTATAGCAAGGGTAGTGTACTGATTCAGAAATTTTAACCAGTATACCATGGGTACTGTTTAGTCAGAATAAATGCCAAACTGGGTCTCAAGGCTCCTGCTGTGCCAAGGGTTAATCTTTTTGCTGCCAAAACAACAGAGGTTCAGGGATAATGGGGAGTGTCAGATAAGTCAACTTGAGGGCAGTGGCCTTTACCAACTGGCATGGAAGTATTTCAGAATTTTAACTAATACAGTGAGTTATACCAAGTGAATACCAGCCTTATATGTATATCTCATTCTTTTCAATGACTACTTTCCATTTCACTGTATGGATTAATTTTAATTTATTTTACGAGCCCCTTATTGATGGTTGTTTAGACAGTTCATCATTTTTTGTTATTACAAGCAATGGGGCAGTACACATTTTTGTACATATTATGTTTGTGAACATGGGCTGGTTTATCACAATGTGACCTTGGAGAAAACATCTTTCTTCTTAGAACTGTGAATGTTAATATTTATTTCTTAATATTAGTGAGGAATTGTAAGGCTCACATTAGAAATCTTTAAGGGTATATGAAGTTTACATCAGTGGTCTCAAACCTGCCTCTGCATTACAGTCATTTATAGAACTATTAGAATAATATAACCATGACCCTGCCCCTAGCAATTTTGATTTAGATATGGATGGGTTCTAGGTATTTGTGTTTTATAATAAGCTCCACAAATGATTTTGATGCCCAGTCAGTATTAGAAGCTACTGAAATGTGGAGGAATTAATATTTTAAAATAGGACAAGATTATACAATTTGGAGATGTATAACATTTAGATAAAAAGTATTGGTGAAGATGTGAAGCCACTAGAGCTCCTATACCTGCCAGTGAGGGTGTAAATCAGTAAATCATTTTGTAAAGCTCTGGAAGTGTCTATTAAGTCAAACGTAATACCATACCTTATGACTCAGCAATGCCACTCCTAGGTATAAACTTCCCAGAAATGCTTAACATGTTCACCTGAATGTTCTTAGTTGTGCTATTTAGAATAACCTCAAATACAAACAATCCAAATTGTCCTCCCACAGTAGAATAGGGAAAGGGAGTTTAATGGAGTACTACCCGGCAGTGAGAGTCCTTAAGCTACAGCTACATGTAATATGGATGAATCTCAAAACATATGTGAAGCATAGGAAGTCAGATTCAAATAAGTGCATATGAAAGATTTAATTTACATAAAGTTAGTAGAGAGGCAAACCTTATCTATAGTTAGAATCAGGATAGTACTTACCTTGGGGAGGAGTAATAGCTGTAAGGGGACACAGGGGCAGGGGCATCAAGGTGTGAGTTATGGGGGAGGAAGAATTTTCTTTCTGCTTTTCTAGTATCTTTGGCTGGTTTAATAATTACATTGAGATAAGACAGATTAACAGGAGAAAAACAAGTTTAATTATATATGTACAGGAGCCCCATGCAAATATGAGACCCGAGGGCAAATTGAGCAGTAGAGGCTTATACACCATCCTGAGCTAAGGAATGGGATGGGGCGTGGGGCTTCAAAGGGGAGGAGGATGATTCACAGGACGATAAGAAGAGCAGATGTTTGGTAATTAGATGTTTGCCCTGCCATACGTATAGATATGTATGCCATACATATAGATATAGATGTTTCAGTAAAAAAATTTTCTCTGGTAATAGCTCTTTCTGAGCCAGGCCCCCTATCTAAGTTCTTTTAGGTAGTTAAGGGAAAGGTACAAGTTTTTCTTGGATTTTGTGGGTCTTAATTGCCTTCAGCTCAGAATAATCCACACACCAAAGTGGCATATTTTGGAGTCATGTATTCTGCTCCTCTTCAGTCCCACTTTTGAAACTTCCCCAAGAAGTTTCACAGTCCAGAAGCTGAATTAGTAGATTGGTCCATTTTGTTGAACCAGTCCCTTAGTCTTGAGAGTAGGTTAATTCAGTTAGACAATTGTGTCTCCATTCAGAAGGCAACTGTGCATGTGGGCTCCCAAATTTAGGTCTGTGGTTCAAGCAATCAGGTATGTAGTAAGAGGCGTTGCTATGGAAACAAAAGAAAAACAATTGTTAATGATTGGAGCAGATTATAATCCCAGTTTCTGCGATTCTGAAGGCAGCTTGTCAAGAAGATATGTAGAGTTTGGCTCAAAGCAAACATCTCTAGATGTTTAGTAAGGGCAGGTGGTGGCAATCTGATAGATTTTCCTGATTTGTAGTTTGAACGTCCCTGGTGATCTTTCTGAGTGGTATAGCAACAGGCATGAAGATTGTCCATATATGTACTGTTGGGGTGATTTCTCTGAAGTTTATATCAAATTGTCCAGCTTTAGTTTACATGGCTTCAGAAAAAGAGCAGTTTTAGTTAGTGATTCCAAGTCAGAAGGGTGGGAGAAAAGTTGGAAATGTTAGTTTGGAGAGTTACAGCCAAATATTGGAGGAAACTAAAAAATTCAGGTTCTAGTCCAGTTTACCAGTAGAAAACAAAACTTCAAAGACAATTAACAGCGTTAGAAACTACTATCCAGAAAGGTGTATCACTGAAACATAATTTTTCTCTCTACAGTCATACTCATGTCAGAGATAACTTCAATAAGAATAATTTGTTGAAACCTAGTTTCAATAAACTTGGCCTTATTCTTTACATATAAAGTGCAGAAAGAATGATGGATCATGTAGAATCTTTTAATCTGTTCTTTTGGAACTTTTCATAAGGAATCTCAGATTGTCTTTTTAAAAGCCTTGTGAGGCTAAGAAGCCAAACCAGGGTCTCACCATCAGACTTTGTGTGCAATACCTTTAGATTTGGGTGAGTTCCTCTCCTCGTGAGGTCCCCAAAATATCCTGAGGTTTCTAAGCTTGCCAGGAAGTGGCCTTCTTTTCTCACCTAGTGAGACTGCTGGGAACCCTGTAAGCAAGGTACCGGGCCAGTTTTTCCGAGGAGTTTTATTGGCTCCATAAAGTCAACCTTAGTTCCTTAAAGCTGTCTGGCATATCTGATTCTATGCACATTCTCAAATATGATATTCCAGCCAAAGCCTTGGCAATATAACCAATGTTTCCAGTTGTGTCCTATTACAAGGGGAATAGATTCTTACTGAATTTATGCAATTAACTATATTGGCATGAAAATAAGAATACTAAATTTCCCAATTCTGGAATGATCAGATAGGGAGAAAACGTAATTGTTTCATCTTTGTTCACAAAGGTATATCTTACTGAAATTTTTGATAGCTTAAGAGAAAACAAAGGTTTCCTTAAACCTGAAAAAACAAAACATAAAAGAACCAGCAATGTCTCAATGAAAAAAATCATAAAAATTATTAGTCATCCTCCTCAGCTCATTCAGTCTCATGTTATTAATTCTTATTCTACTTGAATCCAGTTTTTCCATTAGTTCTGTAAATTGTTACCCAGTTCAGTTTTATGATCTTAAAGTTATCAGAAATCTGTACATATCAAAAGTCCTTTCCTTGAATCTCTTTGAAAATGAAGTACTTTAAGGGGCTCCTGGTTGGCTCAGTCTTTAAGCATCTGCCTTCGGCTCAGGTCATGATCCCAGGGTTCTGGGATTGAGCCCCGCATCAGGCTCCCTACTCGGCGGGAAGCCTGCTTCTCCCTCTCCCACTCCCCCTGCTTGTGTTCCCTCTCTCACTGTGTCTCTCTCTGTCAAATAAATAAAAAATCTTAAAAAAAAAATGAAGTACTTTTGAAGGAACGCTTTTGCAAAGCATCAGAGTAAAACAATAATTATCTGTAAATGACAAAAAAACTTGAACGCTTTTGCAAAGCATCAGAGTAAAACAATAATAATCTGTAAATGACAAAAACCTTTAAAATGCCCGTTGTTAAAGATCTGATGAAATTCATTATAATGAAATTGATAAGGAAATGTGTTTATTTTTGTGGCTCACATCTTGAGATAATAACTGGAATTATGATGATAACATAATCAGCAGTGCTCATACCAAATCTTTACTGGAGTTGCTATAGCCAAGGAATAAGTTCCACAAATGTTTTCTCCTGCTAATGTGCTAATTTAGAAAATGGAAAGGGCTCTCCCCACTCTCGCTTCCATCAGATCCTGGGCAGAAATCCAGGAGACTGATATAGTAAGAATTCTTACTTTATAATGGCTTTTGTCAGAGGTCCCAGCATCTCTCAGCTACAGTATCTTGAAGCAAGCAATGTCCAGCCAGTGAAGGTCCCTTCATGGTCACCAACTGTAGGGGAGGAAAAATTTCCTTTCTACCCTGCTAGGTTCTTTGGCTGGTTTAATAATGAAATTGACATATGACAGATTAACAGGAGAAAAACAAATTTAATTACATATGTATAGGAGCCCCATGTAAATATGAGGCCCAAGGGCAAGTTGAGGTTTAATATGCCATCCTGAGCTGAAGAATGGGATAGGGGCGTGGGACTTCAAAGGGGAGGAGGATGATTCACAGGATGATAAGAAGAGCAGATGTTTGGTAATTAGACGTTTGTCCTGCCATATATATAGGTCTTTCAGATAAAGAGTTATCTCTGATAAAGCTGTCTTTCTGATCCAGGCTTCCTAGCTAAATTCTTTTAGGTAGTTAAGGGAACAGTAAAAGTTTCTCTTAAATTTGCTGAGTCTTGATTGCCTTCAGCTCAAAATAATCCACATTCCAAAGGTTATGTATTTTGGGGTCAGGTATTCTACTCCCCATTAGGGTAATATTTTGTTTCTTAATCTGGAGACTATTTACGTGGGTATGTTCAGTTTGTACAAAGTCATCACATTGTACACTTATGATTTGTAGACTTTTTTGTATGTATAGTACATCTGATAAAACGTTCAAAAAATACTGTAAAATCATCAGTAGAAGGAAGTTCCTCTATTCCTCTATTAATAACAAAATTATTTCATGATAGAATAATAACTATCCTTCCATTAACTGTAAAAGAGGAATTTGGTCTGCAGTGGTATGCTGGAGCCAGCTTGTGTGGCTCACTAGACCAACTTAGGTGCATCTTTTCAATTCAGCAACATCGTCTTGGTAGCTTGAAATCGGCTATGTTGGGAATATTTACACCATGGAAATTGGCAAATGCTACATCAGTCTGTTGTTGTTTTCCCAGAAAACTTCTTACCCATACAGTACAGTACTTAGATCTCTTTGCACATGGGAATGTTATTTGGCTTGCTTTAGAGACAGTGTAATTTTTAAACAATTAGTATAAATGTTGAAAGTGGTTAAGATGAGCATGCTTTTTAGAATTGTTATCACACTTTGAAACTGCAAAGAATCCTTCTCTTTTTCTTCTATAAATTTGAGGAGACTTATTTGTATTCACATGTCAGTTCATAAGAGGAAATATATCATCAAGAACTTTGTTGCCACTTTAAATTTGGCTTCAGTGTCACAAATTAGCATTATAAGAATATTACCATGACTTGAAATCTACTCTTGGTAATAAGAGTCATTATGAATCTCCTGAGACTGAAGCCATGTTGCTTTATTCTTTTTACTGCTAGAAAATGAATAAGGTAATAAAGAAAGCTAATAGAATTGTCACCTACAATTCTGAAACACTCAGTTCTGTGCTGGTGTCTTTTGTCAGCCAGGTGCATACAGACATAATAGATACTCTCCTTGTTGAATTGTTGTCAAGGGCATTGTTGCAGCAAAAGATGCCTAAACACACAGTTTAAATTTTTCTCTATTCTCTTTAATTCTTTATGTCTCTACCTCCTTCTTTTCGCTTTCTTTTTGTTTCTGTCTATAGCCATAGTCTTCTATTTATTTCTCTGTGGTATCACTTTAGCTTCTTAAAATCTTTTAAACACTGTGACAAGTGCGTTTAACTATTCTAATACTTTTCCCAAGGGAAATTTGGAGATTTTTTCATGTATGTAAAATTTTTTTTAATTGTTTCAGCCATATTTTTGCTTCATGACAAAAAATAATGGCTTATTTATTAGAAAGTGTCTTTACATTCTTTAAAACCATCTTGTTTCTAAGAACCCCTACTACCATCATGTACTAAAAATAATTTTAGTGACTAAGTAACTAACATTACTTAACAAGTATCAAAATAGATAATTATTTGTTAAGGAGCACCAAAAGAGAGAAACAAGAAAGTGAAAGAATTGTAAATGGAGGGAAAACAATGTGTGCTAGTTTTGCTTACTGTAATGCCAAAACTCATTATTGGGTTCACCTGTTGTTCACCTTTTCCATTTTTAATAAAGTCCCCCATCATCTTTTCAGTATTTTAGCAGTCATTGATGATCATTGTCTGGATCCGCTATTTCTTTAGGGATTACAAAATGGTGATAGTCCATCATTCCTCATCTTTTTAAGCTGTATTTCTTCTATAAAGAAAACTTTGATTGACTTTTTGATTACCCTGAAGAACAGTTTATGCAGGAAAGGCATGTAAATGCTTAATTCCTTTTATTTCCATTGACTGCCTTTGACTTTTTCTGTTTTAATTTTTAAAATATTTTTCTAGTCTGTGGAAGTTCTGTGTCTTTTCAGATCTTCTTGGAGTTTACTTGTATTTTCAAACCTGTTTTTCTTTCTTTTTTTAAGATTTCATTTATTATTTAGAGAGAGAGAGAAAGAGTGCTAGTGGGGGGGAAGGGCAGAAGGAGAGGGAGGGAGAGAATCTCAAGCAGACTCTGGGTGCAGAGCCCCACTCGGGGCTGAATCTCATGACACTGAGACTATGACCTGAGCCGAAATCAAGAGTCAGAAGCTTAGCAGCCCACTGAGACACCCAGGTGTCCCAACCTGTTTTTATTTCTTGAAATATAATGTTTTTATGTTTTTGTTTTGTTTTTTAAGATTTATTTATTTATTTATTTATTTGACAGAGAGAGAGAGAGAAATAGCGAGAGCAGGAATACAAGCAGGGAGAGTGGGAGAGGGAGAAGCAGGCTTCCTGCCGAGCAGGGAGCCCGATGTGGGGCTCGATCCCAGGACCCTGGGATCATGACCTGAGCCGAAGGCAGACGCTTAACAACTGAGCCACCCAGGCGCCCATATAATATTTTTATATCCTATGTTTCATAATCCAATTATGTGAAAAAGTCTTAGCCAATCTATGTCACCTATTGTTTCTGCTGGCTGTCAATCAGAGTGTTTTATTTCCTTTTGAACTATGAGCTATATATTTTTTGGTACTTTATCTTTAGAAATTCTTTGGGGTCTTGTATGAAGGTAGGTTCCTCCATGAAGGAGTTTCATTTGTTTCTGTCAGATGCCTATAGGCATAACCAGCTTTAGATGTCTTCAAAATATCAGTTCTCTTAAAATATTTTAGACCACCCATTTAGTGTGGATTCAGGCTGCAAATTGTGGTTTGTGGTTACGAGTAATCAGGGAAGAATTTTCCTCCCCTTCCTAGCCCCAGGTTTTGAGATGGGCTATATATCTCGGGTAGTGGGTAGGAAAGTTTATAACTAATTAACTCTATATTGAAAGTCTAGTCCTTGGGTCTCAGACTTATGGATAAGTCTCCAGTTAGACTCTCCAACTTGGGTAGCCCCTGGGATTTCTCTTCTGTTCCCCAGCTTTGAAGATTGTATGAACCAAAGTTCAAGTTCATTGGGTTCAATAAATGCCCTCACAGCAAAAAGGTTAGTTTCAACATTCTGGTTACCTCTTAGGGTTCCCACCTTTACTTTTTTTTTTTTTTAAACCTGTGTATTTCTCATTTTTTTTTTTAGCAGGTCATAGATGTACTTGAGAAGATTTTTAAAGCATATCTTATGTAGCATTTTTAGTTGTTTTTAGCAAGAGCCTCAGCCCACAAACTTCATTCTTTCAGACAGACAAACACCTTCATTATGTGCTCTTTTCTTGAACTGTGCTTCATTCTTTAATCCTTAATTATAGGTTATTGTACATTTTTCTAGGTATTTTATATTGTCAGTTGTGTATATTTTAGTTCTTTTGAGAACACTTGATTTATTCTACTGTTCCATTTCATTTCAGCCTGCTAGATACATAGTAACTATACAGTAAAATTTTCACTGATCAATATAAAATAAGTGAGGTTTTGTTAAGATTATTTCAGAGTATATGGTACTTTAATGGTATGAAAGAGTAAAACCCTTTTTCTAAAGTATCTAACTTACTTTTTGGAGAACTTTCTAATTGGAGAAATTTGACTGATATTTGGGGATTGTTAGTTAAATATCTATGTGGTATACATGCATATATGGGAATTTTATTTTCTCTGTATTTTATTAAGTAAGCAAAATGGACTGAAATATGTTCTTTTCCTTTTGAAATGTGAGTTTTGGTCAGTAGGGACACATTGTTCCTCTGTAGGTTCTTTAGCAGATAGGAAGCAGATGTGACATTGGGAGGAGACCACTAGGGAAAGAACAAATGCATGAGTAATCTGGAAAAAGATTAAAGACAACTTATGAATTAAATGTCAGCCTTTGGACCCAAGCTTTTCCATTTTTGGTACTCAGAAGAGGCAAGCAACTGAGTATTCTTAAAAAGAAAGAGACTGTTCTTAGAAGCCAGTAGTACTTCACTGTACTTACTGTCCTATTTCCAGGTGTTTTTGTTTTACAACGTGATTTTGATCTTCTTTGGTTAGGTACGATGTAACCCTTCATTAGCCTGGATTTGTACTTAACGAGTCTTCTTTCATTTGATTAGAGAATGTCTTTAAAATCATATGTACTTTGTCATTGCATTTCTAGGAATGTATGGCATGTTTATTGGTCAAATGCCTTGCATATGGAAATCAAATTTTGTGAGGAATCTTCTGGATCAAATACGGATTTATTTTTACTTTAATAAAACTATTCAAAGCATAAAGACTTTAGTCTGAATATCAGTGCTAGCAGCTGACCTGGAAAGGGTTGCCAGGACAGTACCTGCTAAAGATTATAATGATTTTCCTACTCCTGGTGCCTCTTTGGTTGTGTTTGAATTATAGACATAGACCAGGTGGGCATCAGCAGGTCTTCTAGATCTCTGAAGTACTTCATAATGACTACATTCCCTGGACATAGGATTTTCTTCTATATTCACTAATGTGCTTTATATTTTAATTCAGTGAAGATACTGTGTAGTTTTGTGTTTAACACTGCCCATTTGGTAATTATTGGACTAATTACGTTCCCCAAAGGAATACTTGAGCGTTAGGGCTAGGAAAAGTTACAGTCATTTTAGTTTAAAATTATGCTTGCAGTAAGAAATAAATCATAGACTCATAGGCACCTTGGTGGCTCAGTCAGCTGAGCATCCGACTCTTGGTTTTGGCTCAAGTCATGATCTCAGGGTGGTGGGATTGAGCCCCACATCAGGCTCTGCGCTCAGCTCAGAGTCTGCTCAGGATTCTCTCTTTCCCTTTCCCTCTGCACCCCCCCCCCCCCCCCTCACACTCCCTCTCTAAAATAAATAAATCTTTTTTTAAAAATATTTTATTTACTTGTCAGAGAGAGAGAGAGAGCACACAAGTAGGCAGAGGAAGAAGGAGGCTCCCCGCTGATCAGGGAGCCCGATGTGGGGCTCGATCCCAGGACCCTGGGACCATGACTTGAGCCAAAGCCAGACGCTTAACTGACTGAGCCACCCAGGTGCCCCTAAATAAATAAATCTTAAAAAAAAAAAAAAGAAATAAATCATAGACTCTCTGCAGCCCAACTTGTAAATAAATATTAAATAACAATAGGGACGCCTAGGTGGCTCAGTCGGTTAAGCATCTGCCTTTGGCTCAGATCATGATCTCGGAGTCCTGAGATCAAGCCCCATGGTGGGCTCTCTGCTGGGTGGGGGGAGCTGCTTCTCCCTCTCCCTCTGCCACTCCCCCTGCTTGTGCTCTCTCTCTCTCAAATAAATAAAATCTTAAAAAAATAAGTAAATAACAAAATCAGGATTTACCTACAATAAAATGAAGTTTTCCAGCCTCTCTATGCTTCTGGACATATTATTTCCCTTTTCAGTACACTTACCTGATTAGTGACAGATATCAGATCATAATGATTCCTGATAGCGTGATATCTCTTAAATAATTCTAAGACTAATGTAAGAAAAATTATTTATTAATTTTTATATCAAGGATAAGCCTTTTGAAATCATGTCCATTTATCATATTCTTTCATTCATTCACCAAAACTTTATCCCATACTTAACTAGATGCTAGGCACTATGTTAGGTTTTGGGATAGTGTTCACAGCACATTTTTAGCCCTCAAGAACCTTACAGTTTAATTCTGTTTAGATATGCTGGGCCATTGAAGAAAAATGCTCTTCAGCATAGAAGAGTTCTCTTGCCTCTCCTGGCTCTGTTGCCTCTCCTTTTCACATTACTTAATTTCTTAAAGTTTGAACTTAGTATCCTATCCTGTGGTAGTTGGAGGAAAACTTATTGAGAGCTTTTTTGAAACATGTCCTCACAGCCATGGGTCACCATTATAACATACTGTTCCAGATAAAAGAGACCTGATACATGAAAAGATGATCTGTCAAATATGTATTTTTTTGTATATTTAAATTTTTTATTTTTTTATTTATAAATTGATATACTGATATATAATTTACATGTAATAAAAAACACCCATTTTAAGTGTAGACTTTAAGGAATTTTGACAAAGTATATGTCCTTGTAACCACCACCCAATCATTAACCCAAGAGAGAAACCTGGGTGTTATTCTAGAGCCTCTCTTCCTCACATTCAAAGAAGTACTAGTTTCTGTACATGCTACATCCTGGCTTCCACAGAACCTATCCTCTCTTCTTTATTCTCATGGCTTCTACCTTAGTTTTTGATGTGTTAGACCCTTTCTCCTTTTTTACCTCTACTTATTGCAATCTCTAATTAGTTTTTTGCTCTTAACTCATTTCTTTCCTTTATACCTCCCATAATGTTACTAATTATCTAATAATTACTAATTATTCTAATCCTATTAGAACCCCCCTCCCTTGCTTAAAATCCCTTGATGACTCTTCCCAGTTTGCATTCTCAGGCATCAATTTCTGAGTAAGAGATTGTTCCTTAGCAACTGACTCGGTGGTGACATTATTTATCAGATAAGAAATATACATAGAGAAGCAGATTTGTGGATGGAAGATGATGACTTCATTCACTTAACACTGTAGAAGAAAAACAAATTTGCCTTGTGTTTCAGTTTTGAAATTATCAGAAGCATCTTTATTTGATTTTAGCTTTATGGAAACAACTGTCAGGGAAGAAGAGAAGCATTTTTTAAATATCCTTTAAACACCAGAAACTATTCTGAGATATCTTATATTGATGGGAAGAAATAATTTTGTTAATGCTAGGTGGGAAAAATTACAATGTTTGTTCAAGTTTATTTATGCTTGTAGTGATTGTTAATTTTAAGTTAATGAACTCTCATTTTCACCTGTATTCACTGGCCTTTTAAAAATGCCTTCCCAATTGATACTGTTCAAATGTCAATACTACCAAAAGCCATATATAGATTCAGTGCATTCCCTATCAATATTCCAGTAGTATTTTTTACAGAAGTCAAAAAACAGTCCTAAAATTTATCTAGAACCACAAAAGAACCCTGAAATAGCCAGAGAAATCCTGAGAAAGAATAACAAAACAGAAGGCATCACATTTCCTGATTTCAAGCTACACTATAAAGCCATAGTCATCAAAACAGTATGGTACTAGAATAAAAACAGACAATTCGACCAATGGAATAGAATTAAGAGCTCAGAAATAAACCTAAGTATAACAGGTCAGCTTATATTTGACAAGGGAGCCAAGATTACTCAATGGAGAAAAGACAGCCTCTTCAATAAATGGTACTGGGAAAATTAGATACTCACATGTAAAAGAATGAAACTGGACTCCTATCTTACACCACTCACAAAAATTAACTCAAAATGGATTAAAAACTTAAATGCAAGATCTGGGGGGCACCTGGATGGCTCAGTTGGTTAAGCGTCCAACTCTTGATCTCAGGATTGTGAGTTCAAGCCCTGTGTTAAAATATGACACCTAAAGCAAAAGCAACAAAATAAAAAATAAGCAAGTAGTACTGCATCGAACTAAAAAGCTTCTTTTTAGCATCAGCAAAAGAAACCATCAACAAAGTGAAAAGATAACCTATGCAATGGGAAAAATATTTGTAAACCACTTATCTGATAAAGGCTTAATATCTCAAATATATAAAGAACACATACAGCTCAATAGCAAAAAAACATATAACCCAATTTAAAAATGGGCAAAGGACCTGAATAGACATTTCTTCAAAGAAGATATACAAAAGGCCAACAGGTATATGAAAAGATGCTCAACATCATTAGTCATTAGGGAAATGCAAATTAAAACCATAATGAGTTATCACCTCATGCTTGTTAGAATGACCATCACCAAAAAGACAAGAGATAACAAATGCTGGTACGGATGTGGAGAAAAGGGAACCCTGTGCACTGTTGGTGGGATTGTAAATTCATACGACCACTATGGAAAACAGTATGGAGGATCTTCAGAAAATTAAAAACAGAGCTATCATATGATCCAGCTATTTCACCTCTTGGAATATACCCAGAGGAAATGAAAACTCTAACTTAAAAGATATCTGCACTGCCCTGTTCACAGCAACATTATTACAATAGCCAAGCCATGGAAACAAGTGTTCCATAGATGGATGAATGGATAAAGAAGTTATGGTTTATATACATACATGAATATATATACCTGAATATTATTCAGCCATAAGAAGTAAGGAAATCCTACCATTCGTGACCACATGGATGGACCCTGAAGCATTATGCTAATTGAAATAAGTCAGACAGAGAAAGATTGATAGGTACTGTATGATCTCATCTATATGTGGAATCTAAAAGCAAAAACAAAAACCAAGCTCACAGAAAAAGAGATCGGACTTGTGGTTACTAGAGGTGGAGGGGGAATTGGAAGAAGGTGGTCAAAAGGTCCAAACTTCCAGTTATTAGATAAATTGGTACCGGGGCACCTGAGTGGCTCAGTCGGTTAAGTGTCTGACTCCTGGTTCTTCTCAGGTCATGATCTCATGAGTTGTGGGACTAAGCCCCATGTTAGGCTTCACGCTCAGCACAGAGTCGGCTTGAAGATTCTCTTTCTCTGCCCCTCCCCCCACACATGGATTCTCTCATCCTCTCTCTCTCTCTCTGTAAAATAAATAAATAAATCTTTTTTTTTTTTTTTAAAGATTTTATTTATTTATTTGACAGAGAGAGAGAGACAGCGAGAGCAGGAACACAAGCAGGGGGAGTGGGAGAGGGAGAAGCAGGCTTCCCGTCAAGCAGGGAGCCCGATGTGGGACTCGATCCCAGGACCCTGGGATCATGACCTGAGCTGAAGGCAGACGCTTAACGACTGAGCCACCCAGGCGCCCTAAATAAATAAATCTTAAAAAAAAAGATAAATCAGTACTAGGGATGTAAAGTATTATATGATGATCACAGCTAACACTGCTGTATGATACATAAGAAAGTTGTTAAGAGAGTAAATGCTGTGGGAGTACCTGGATGACTTACTTGGTTAAACTTCCGACGCTTGATCTCCAGGTCTTGATCTCAGGGTTGTGAGTTCTAGCCCCATGTTGGGCTCCATGCTGGGCATGGGACCTACTTAAGAAAAAAAAAAAAGAAAAAAGAAAGAAAATGCTATGAGTTCTCATCACCAGGAGGAAATTTTTTCTTCTCTTTTTTGTCCTTTCTTTTCTTTGTTATTGTGTCTATATGAGATAAATGGATGTTAGCTGAACCTATTATTGTCATCATTTTACAATACATATAAATCTAAGCATTATGCTGTATGCCTTAGACTTATATAATGATGTATGTCAATTATTTCTCAGTAAAACTGGGGGAAAATGTCTTCCCATAATTATCTAAACATGTCTCAAAAACCATAACAAGTGTATGAATTGTGAGATATACCTATTAGATGGTAAAAATAATCTCTAAGGTAAAATAATTGATAGGAGAGGATCTTTTTACCTTGAGTGAGAGGAAACATGGAAGACATATTTAAATGTGACAATAAAAAAATAATGAACTTTATTCTTGCTATAGACCTTGCCTTGACCTTAATTGCCAACATATTATTTATTTTTTATACCATAAATATTCTATATCCTCTAGCTTTTCTTAAAACAGGAAGAAGAGATATTCAATATAGTGCCTTAGTAAAGAAAGTATTTTTAGGTCTAAATGTTTACATTAGTTATTTTTTTTTAAGATTATTTATTTATTTATTTATTCATGAGAGAGAGAGAGAGAGAGAGAGAAGCAGGCTCCCAAGGAGCAGGGAGCCCGATGCGGGACTCGATCCCAGGACTCTGGGATCATGACCTGAGCCAAAGGCAGATGCTTAACCATCTGAGCCACCCAGGCGCCCTACATTAGTTATTTGAATAGTCATTGAATGAGGATGATTCTAATATAAATGATTTTTACTAACCTGCTCTGGGGTATTATTTAGAAAAATGAGTATTCCCTTTAAAAATGGAAAGTCTTCAAAAAATTAAAAATGGAACTACCATATGATTGAGTAATTCCACTTCTGGGTATTTATCCAAAGAAAATGAAAGCACTAACTTGAAAAGATATCTGTATGTTCATTGCAGCATTATTTATAGTAGCCAAGATTTGGAAACTAAGTGTCCATGGACAGGGGCGCTTGGGTGGCTCAGTTGGTTAAACGTCTCACTCTTGATTTTGGCTCAGGTCATGATCTCAGGATTGTAAAATCGAGCCCTACGTCAGGCTCCACGCTGGGCACGGAGCCTGCTTAAGATTCTCTCTCTCCCTCTGCCCCTCCCCACCACTTGTGCACTTTCTCCCCCTTAAAAAAAAAAAAGTGTCAATGGACAGATGAATGGATAAAGAAAATGTAGGATGGATAGCTGGATAGATGAATAGGTAGATAGATAGAGATATATGTAATGGATATATATTATTCAGCCATAAAAAAGAATGAAATCTTGCCATTTGCGACTATATGGATGGACTTTGGGGCATTATGCTAAGTGGAGTAAGTCAGACAGAGAAAAACAAATACCATATGATTTTACTTATATGTGGAATCTAAAGACAAAAACAAAAACCAACAACAAAAAAAGCAAAACAAGCTAATACATACAGTTAACAGATTGGTGGTTGCCAGAGGCACGGGCTGGCAGGGAGTGAAATGGATGAAGGAAGTCAAAAGATAAAACTTTCAGTTATAAAATAAATTAGTCATGGGAATGTAATGTATAGCATATTGACTATTATTAATAATACTGTGTTGCATATTTGAAAATTGCTAAGAGAGTAGTTAAAAGTTCTTACACAAGAAAAAAATTCTGTGAAAAAATTTTGTAACTGTGTTACAAAATTTTTGTAACTGTGTGGAGATGGGTGTTATACTAGACATATTGTGGTGGTCATTTCACAATCTATATAAATATTGAATTATTATGTTATATACTTGAAATTAATATAGTGTATGTCAATTATACCTCAATTTTTATGAAGTCCCAAACAAAATCCCAGCAAGTTGATCTCAACGAATGGATTCTAAGGTTTGTATGTGAAAGCTAAGACCTACAATAGCAACACAATACTGAGGAACACAATTGGAGGACTCACACTAACCTATTTCAAGACTTAACTGTTAAGGTACAGTAATCAAGACAGTGTAGTAGTGGTGAAAGAGTAGACATATATATCAATGGAAAAGAATAGAGGGCCTAGAAACAGATTCACACAAATATAGTCAAGTAATCTTTGACAGAGGAGCAAAGACAATTCAATAGAGAAAGGGTAGTCTTTTCAAGATGATACTGGAAAAATTGGATATTCACATTAAGAATCTAGACATAGACTTTATACCTTTTATAAAATTTACTCAAAATGGATTGTAGATTAAATATAAGACACAAAGCTATAGAACTTTTAGAAGAAAATTTAGGAGAAAATCTAGGCATTCTTGGGTTTGGTGATGAATTTTTAAATATAACACCAAGACCATGGTACATGAAAGAGAAAATTGATAAGTTGGGCATCATTAAAATTAAGAACTTCTGCCCTGTGAAAGGCACTATTAAGAAAGTGAAAAGACAAGTCACAGACTAGGAGAGATATTCACAAATCTTATATCTGTTAAATTATATGTATATAGGTATATTTTTATATATATCCATGATATACAAAAATTCAACAACACAAAAACAACAGGTGTTGTTAGGGATGTGGAGAAAAAAGAACCCTTGTACACTGTTGGTGGGAGTCCAAATTGGTGTAGCCACTATGGAAAACAGTATGAAGATTCCTCAGAAAGTTAAAAATAGAACTACCTTATGATTCAGCAATTGCACTACTATATATTTACCCAAAGGATGCAAAACGCTAAAGCAAAGGGATACATGCACCCCTATATTTATAGCAGCATTATTTACGATAGCCAAGATTTGGAAGCAACGCAAGTGTCCATCGATTGATGAGTGGATAAAAAAGATGTGTGTGTGTGTGTATACATATATATATATATATATATATATACACACACAATGGAATATTAGCCATAAAAAAGAAGGAAATCTTGCCATTTGCAATGACATGGATGGAGATAGAGAGTATTATGCTCAATGAAATGTCAGTCAGAGAAAGACAAATACCATATGATTTCAGTCTTATGTGGAATTTAAGAAACAAAATAAATGAGTAAAGGGAAAAAAAGAGAGGCAAACCAAAAATAGACTTTTTTTTTTTTTAAGATTTTATTTGCGAGAGAGAGAATGAGAGACAGAGAGCATGAGAGGGGGGAGGGTCAGAGGGAGAAGCAGACTCCCTGCTGAGCAGGGAGCCCGATGTGGGACTCGATCCTGGGACTCCAGGATCATGACCTGAGCCGAAGGCAGTCGCTTAACCAACTGAGCCACCCAGGTGCCCCCAAAATAGACTTTTAACTATAGAGAACAAACTGATGGTTTCCAGAGGGGAAGGGAGGTAGGGGAGGGTTAAGGAATGCCCTTGTCATGATGAGCACAAGCTCAAAAAGAAGGAAGCAACTCAATTAAAAAATGGGCAGAAGAACTATAAATGCAAAGAAGATATACAGATGGCAAATATGCATATGAAAAAAACATTCAACATCCTTTGACATTAGGGAATTGCATTTTAAAATAATGAGACACCACTACACACCTATTGGAATGACTGATATAAAAAAAAAAAAACCTGACAAATACCAAATGCTCATGAGAATGTGGAGCTGGTAGGAATGCAAGATGTTACAGCCACGTTGGAAGACAGTTTGGCAGTTTCTCACAAAGCTAAACTTAGTCTTACAATATAATCCAGCAATTGCAATCTTAAGTATTTACCCAGTTTGAGTTGAAAATTTATGTTCACACAAAAACCTGCAGATAAATATTTATAGCAACATTATTCATAATCACTAAAATCTGGAAGCAACCAAGATGTCTTCAGTAGGTGAATGGGTAAACAGACTGTGGTACATCCAGACAATGGAATATTACTCAGTGATAAAAGAGAGAGAGCGTGTGCTCTCTGAAAACACAAAAAGACATGGCAGAACCTTAAATGCATATTGCAAAGTGACAGAAGTCAGTGTGAAAAGGCTATATTCTGTATGATTCCAGCTATATGGCATTCTGGAAAAGGCAAAACTATAAAGACAGTAAAAAGATGAGTGGTTGCCAGAGATTGAGGGAGAGAGGAGGAGGGTTGAATAGGATTGTTTAGGGTCATGGAGCTATTCTGTATGATACTTATGCATTTGTCAAAACCCACAGAACTTTAAAGCACAGAGTGAACCTTAATGTATGCAAATTAAAATATTTAAGAGGTTAGAGGATTCCAGGAAGGAATGAATATAGACTATGACAAGAGAAGCTAAGTGTATTTCAACTGTATGAAACAGCCTTGTTGAAAGGGGTGGCGGGAGGGGAGGTGCTGACCTAAGTAACTTTGAAATGAATGTGTAAGACTAAATGCTAAAGGAATTACACATAACGGTTATACTTCATAAAGTTGTTTCCCATGGGGATTCAGGTTGAAAATTCTGATACCACTATGCATATGTTCTAGAATTGAACAATTAAGTAAATGGATGAGAGCTGGTGAGAGATTGCCCCTGTTGGAGGAGGAAGTTACAGATAAGCAAGGGAAAGAGGCTAGAGTGATCCTTTTGATAACAGATTAGAGTTGGGGAACATCAATGTGAACTCATGTTTAGCTTAATATAGACATAGACGTTACATATTACAGATAATATGTATACACACAGGTTAGTATGCACACATATATTTCCTTGCTTTGTCAGCAGAAGACATGAAAAAAATGACACCCCAGTGGCGAAAAGTATACCTAGCCACCAGATCTTTGGTTCCAGTACCATTCTCCAATAAAAGGAACCATGACTCCTTGGAGAAATGTTTGATTCTAGGACTGGGGTAGGAAATAATATGAGTCTAGAGAATCTTATAGTGCCAGAAAGTAAGGAATGAATGAATGAATTGTAAATTATTTGTAAATAATTGTAAATTAATTGTAAAAAAAATGTACAATACTACTACAAGATGTTAATAATAGGGAAAACTGGGTGCAGAGTATATGGGAACTCTGTACTATCTTAATTTTTCTGTAAATCTAAAACTATTCTAAAATAATAATGTATATTAAATAAATGGAAGTACTATTGGAAGGTCTCACAATAATCCAGTGGTTTCTGTCTCTCCTGCAGTTTTGAAAGTGTTTGCTGCCTTGCTGACTCTTCTTCTCTCTCAGACATCACTTTTGATGGCAATCCAATAGCTCAAGAGTCATGGTACAAACACACTATCCTTCAGAATATGATGCAGCTGCGCCAGCTAGATATGAAGAGAGTCACGGTGAGAACTCTTTTGAAGTGCTTACCATATTGTCTTTACTGTGGATTAAGAGACTGGGTGCATATTCTTTGCTAGAAATGCTTCTTAGTTTTAATAAACTATGGATTATCATGACTATATAATTCATAATTACAATTACAAATTTTTTACCACCTGTCCCTTATTCCCAATTTCATTCAGGGCTGTTAAATAACAAAAAATTTGACTGAGTAAATTTAAAAGATCTAATTGGCTTTATTAATCAATTCATAAATTGGGCAGCATCCCGTCTAGCAAGTGGAGGGGAGCTCTCAATGACTACAGAAAAAGGAAGGTTTTTAAAGGTAGAGAGGGAGTGGAAAAAGGGAAATTATTAGCAAAGGATCCATTGTTTTAGGCAAGGTCACCCTTCTAAAGGGAAGGGAAGGGGCCTATCAGTAAATTTCCTAGTCCTGACCAGGAAATTCACAGGTTGACTGGTTACAGATTACATTTCTGGGGGCGTCTAAACTACAGTTAGGTTAGGTTGTAAGTCTTGGTTTACTGGCTTGTGGCCTTAACTTAAGTGATGCCATTTTGGGTCTGTGGTTTCCTTTTTAACAGGTTTTTTTTTTTAACTAATAATTAGTCATCATGATTGTTTAATCACCACAGTTGTTTTATTTAAATTAATTATCATGATTGTTTTTTATTCTGGTTAATACCCAACTAAAAATTTATCTTGGAATGGATGAGTAAGAATGGCATTCATTAAGTTATGTAATGTAATGTTTCAGAACATGGGTGCCAAAGCCAGACTGCTTGAGTCTCAATCCTGGCTTGACCATTTTCTAGCCAAATAACCTTTGGCAATTTAACCTTTCTGTATCTCATTTTCCTCAAAGTAATGGGGGGGGGGGGGGGGTCATAATTATGTCAGGGTTGTTGTCAAGATAAAATAAAACACTAAACCTTAGAACAGCATGAGGTTCATAGGAAGCATTGCATGGAGCTGTTGTGCTTGTTATTGATGCCATACCTCTCAAAATAGCTCCTTTTTATTCATTCTATCTGCATGTTAGGTATGTTCTATACTTTGATGTTTTAATATGACTCCTGATCTAAGCAAAGTGCTATATATGCACCTTTTAGGTGTACAGTGCACATTTGCATATTATAGGCTTTTAGAAGTTCTGTAATAAAGAAATTTGCCTTAGTTTTCATTGCATATATCAGATTTATTTGAACATTTTACTATCTCAGATATCATCTATTAATGATCTCAGTTTGATAATCTCAGAGCTAGAAAAATATCCTAAGCCTCCACTTGTTTTGTGACTTCTAGACTCTGCTAATTTTGATGTGGATTCTGAGTGGTCAGCTAAGTTTATTCAATTACCAATTGACTCATTGCCTATAGCCATTTTCACAATGTGTGCATTTTACATTTCTGTCTCAGCAATATCATGGACATCTCAGGTGACCAGCAGATAGTTACAAGTGTTGATGAATTCGTTAATGCCAGGGGTCTTCTGGGGGCTCTGACTCTTTTTGTTCCAGCATGGAGATACAGTTCTTTGTCCTCAGCTTGTTCAAATCTATCCTGTAAACACGGTTTCATACTTTCACCCTTATCTCCATGTGTTTCTTTTTTTCCCCAAAGATTTTATTTATTTATTTGTCAGAGAGAGAGAGCACAAGCAGGGGGGGCGGCAGGCAGAGGGAGAGGCAGACTCCCCACTGAGCAGGGAGCCCGATGCGGGGCTCGATCCCAGGACCCTGGGATCATGACCTGAACCAAAGACAGACACTTAACTGACTGAGCCACCCACACGTCCCTCCATGTGTTTCTTAATTAAGCATCTTTGGTACTTAACAATTACTCTTCCTGGTGAGGTTGAAATGGGTGGGGTAAGAAATGAAGCTAACTCATTTATATAAATTAGTACTTAATTATATATTATGTTTCTCACAGTGAACTTATATGTCAGTCTTGCCTACCCAGCTGATGTATACAATCCCTAAGGTCAGAAGCCATTCTTCTTCCTTGCCTGATATATATACAGATATCCTATACATGTTTATTTCCTTTCCTTCCCTGTCTCACACAGTGCTGAGAATGTAGTAATGTTCATTAAAGTCTTAATTGAGTGAAGTTTATCTACTTTCATGCCTGAAATAAAGGAGAATGATGCTATATATAATCGTTGTCTTTGTACATTCCATGAGTGTTTGCCTGGTGAGAAATGAGAGAAAATCACCTGCGATGGGAGCAAGGCCAGCTGTTCTGCTAAACACAGAGCGGGATTGTACATCTGCTTCTTCACAGTTTAATTTGAGAAATTTAAAAAAAATTAATGTCTTACTAAAAGCTTTACTTGAGGTATAATGGGCATAAAATTAATTGCACATGTTAACTGTACAAGTTGATAAATTTCAACATGTATATCACCTGTGAAACATCACCATAGTCAAGCTTTTTCATAATCCACTACCCAAAAAAGTTTCCTCATGCTCCTTTGTTATCCCTCCTTTCCACCCCTCCCCACCCAATCTCCATGCCCAGGCAACCACTGATTTACTTTTTGTCATTATAGGTTCAAAGTTTCCATTTTCTAGAATTAATGGAAACAATTTCAGAGTTACAGAACAGTTGTAAGTACAGTAGCAAAACCTTTTTTTTCTTGAACTATTTGAGGGTAAGCTGCTGATTAGATTACCTAACAATCCTGAACACTTTAGTGTGTGTGTTCTGCAAGCAAAGACATTCTCCTATATAAACACAATATAACCAACAAAATTAGGAAGTAAACACTGAATAATTACTAGTGTCTAATTCTCACACCACTCTCAAATTTTACCAATTATGTCAATAATTTCTGTGTAGCGAAACAATCCGGTTTGGAAATATGTATTACATATGGTGCCTTTGGTTGTCAGGTCTCCCTCATCACTATTTTTCAGGAACAGTTTCTCAAGTCTTGACTCTAACATTTATGAAGATTACAGGGCAGTTTCTGGAAGGACCCTCAATTCAGGCTTTTTGATGTTTCCTCACGATCAATTTTTATAGACTTTTGCATAAATATCACAGAAATGATTTTGATTTTTCTCATTTCATCCTATCAAGTGGTACGGTATTCTATTTATCCCTTTATTGATGTTGGCCACCATAATTAAGATGATGTCTACCAGCCTTCTCCATGTGAAGTTATTCTCTTTCCCTTTGTAATCCCATTCCTCATAAAAATTTTGGTTTATTCATTTATTCATATCAGTATGGACTCATAGTATTTAGTCTTACCTTTTATTTATGACTTTTTAGTAACTTTACTGTTGAAACAGCATACCTTTTTTCTCAGTAGGCTTTTTTTTTTTTAAGACTTTATTTATTTATTTACTTACTTAAGAGAGAGAGATTGAGAGTGTACTTGAGAAGTAGTGTAATGTCCTACAGTTATACAGATTTCATTGGTAAGCAATTGTGGTTCTTTAAGAATGGTAGGTATATTTTTTTCTTTGAATTTACGTGTATCATTATTTTTTCAAATGGCTACTAAGTTGCTAGAACATGAACACTTAATAATTTGTTTACTAACTACTGAGTAAACAGAGCTATTAACACATTTCTTTTGACTTAGAAGCACCATGAAAAAATTCCTGAGCATTCTAGGCACGTTGAACTGAAAAGTTCCTATAGTAGGATCTATATTAGACATTAGAGCTGACAAGATCAGAATCATAATTCATTCGTACCCTCAAGTTACTCACTGTCTAGTGCAGACAGGTTATCATGCAAAATGCCAAGCTAGAGAAGATCGATTGATAGATATGTATATTTTTGTATATACGCTCACACACATGTGCGCATGTACATAGGCACAGCACAGCAACACTGAAGGGTAAAGGGGCGCCTGGGGGGCTCAGTCAGTCAAGCGTCTGCCTTCGGCTCAGGTCATGATCCTGGGGTCCTGGGATCGAGCCCCGCGTCGGGCTCCCTGCTCACTGGGGAGCCTGCTTCTCCCTCTCCTCCCCACTCGTGTGCTCTCTCTCGCTATCCCTGTCTCTCTCTCAAATAAATAAATAAAAATATTTTTTAAAAAATTGAAGGGTAAAGCACCCCTACGTCTACCAGAGAAATAGGAAAAGTTCCAAAGGAGAAAATACTTGACTGGGGCTTGAAGAGTGGTTCAAAAGAAGGAAGATATATCTGTGGAGAGTGTTCCAGGGAGAATGAAGGCATGCAAAATGCAGAGAGAGGTAAGGAAGGGAATATAGCAACTGATAGCAGTTCAACATGGCTGAGCACTGAGTATACATGGAGGAGAGTAGCAGGACAAAGGGTGTCTGACAGGCAAGGCCTAGGCCATGAAGGGCATTTTGTCATAATGAAGAGTTTCGCTTTTGTCTTGGGCATAATAGGAAGCCCTAAGAGTTTAAGGTGGTTAAATTATATTTGCCTATTAAAAAAATTGCCTATCTCGGTAGCAGCCCAGGGGATGAATTGGGGAGGATAAGATGGGCGAGATGAGAAGCAGGGAGATGAGTTAGAGTGAGAGCTTCGGTGGGGGGAGTGGGGTGGGTGCTGATCCGGAGGAATGGCAAAAGATAATATGAGGCCAAGAGAGAATAGAAGTCGATGGCCTCAGTTCCCGTTTTGCTTTTGTTATCTCTGTTAAGAATGGCTTTTAGTCTGTAAAGAGTAGAAATAAATATTAAGATGAGGAAAGTGAAGCCTAGGATAGGTGAACAGAGAAGTTTGATCTAGAGCAGGGGTTGGCAAACTTTATCTGTAAAGGGTCTGATAGTAAATATTTTAGGCTTTGGGGGCCATACGGTCTATTGAAAACTACTGAACTCACTGTAGTGTGAAAGAAGGCATAGACACTACATAAATGAATGCGCATGGCTCTGTTCCAATAAAACTTTATTTACAAAAATAGGTGACAGACTGGATTTGGCCTGTGGACTGGAGTTTGCCAGTCTTTGATCTACAGCACTGAATAAACGTAGTGAATAAATGGCTAGACCTTTGAAAGTTTTATCGGAGAAGCAGTGTAGAATAGTAGAGTACCTGCAAGGTAAGATGAACTAATCTGTCTTTTTATCATAGAAGGAAAGAATAAAAATTTCACAAATCGTGACAGTAAACTTGATGCCGAGTATGAAGGAACTCGAAATTGGATTATTAGATGAGTTGTGAGTACTGAGGGGATTGGTCACTAGGAGGCAGCATTAGTTCACTAAAAACAATTCATGCCCGACAAAATTAATTTTCTATTTTAGCTTTTGTAAATAAGCCTTCTCAGAGGAGTGTTAGAGATAGTGTTTGGGTATTTAAGCAAAGCTTTTGACAAAGTCTTTTATGATACTGCTCTGAGTAAGATGTATGACAACATAGTGAAGTGAATTTGTGATTCGAGCGTCCCTACGGCACAGGAAGTAATGGATTAATGCCAGCCTGTAGAAGAATCTGTACTGGCATGCCTTGAGGCTTTTTCCTTGGGACCCTTTGATTCAACATTTTTGTTAATGACTGAATGAGAATATTTCTGTTATTCTGATAAAGTATGTGATTGACAGGAACTGGAGAACTTGGAGATGCTGATATACTGGTTAATCAAAACAGAATCCCAAAGTAGCTCAATAATCTACAGCAAGGTTTGGCAAACTGTAGCCTGTGGGCCAAATCCATCCTGCAGACTGTTTTTGAACAAGAGAAGAATGGTTTATATATTTTTAAAGCATTGTATTAAGAAAGTAAAGAAAAGAAAAACAACATGTGATAGAGATCTTTTGTGACTCACGAAGCCCAAATATTTACTATCTGGCCCTTTATAGAAAAAATTTGCTGACCTCTAGTGTAGAAAAACAAGCAGAATTTAGCAAGATAAAAATAGATACATTGAAAATCCTGAACTTGACTCCATGACAACAAACAATTCTCAGCACAAATGCAGATTTATGTGAGATGGGACTTAGCAAATTAAGTTCAGATTGAGTTAATTGTGAGATGTGATTGTTAGAAGTTATATGGTTTAAAAGAATATCATTTATCGAATAGAGAATTCAGAAAAATAGACACGGTAGTCGCCATTTTTTTCTTCGATGGTCAGATTACACCTGGACTATTAGTATTAGAGGGGTGACAACAAACTGGAGTATTTCCAGAGAACCTGGCACAATTCATTGACAGAGGAGAAGACATAAGGAAGATATTACAGTGGTCTTCACATATCTTCACAACTGTCCATAAAAAAAAGAGAATAGACAGTGTATAGACAATTGTAGAATAGAGAATAGACATTGTATAGACAATTCTAGGATGGGCAGGATTTTTTCCTTTTAATTTCTAAGGCAGTATTTTGCTAACACAGACACTATTCTCAGAATTCTGAAATAGACACAATTTCACAATTTATAAAGTTTTCACTTCAGATGCACATCAGTTGGCTTAATATGACCTTGTTTACAATTTGCCCTCCAAAAATTGGAGCAGTCTGAGACAGAAGTGAGTTTTCTGTTGTGGCAGCTGTTACTAATGCTTACTGATACATTTTGATCCTCCTCTTTTGGGCAGGTGGGACGATTATATTTCCCTTCCCCTTTGAACTTAAGTGTAGTCGTGCAACTTGCTTTGGCCCTTGAAATGTGAGCAGAAGTAATGTATGTAATTTTCAGGCAGAAGCGTTTAAAACCCAATGTGTGGCGCACTGGGTGTTATACGCAAACAATGAATCATGGAACACTACATCAAAAACTAATGATGTAATGTATGGTGATTAACATAACATGATAAAATAAAATTTAAAAAAAAACCCAATGTGTGATTTTCACTACTTTTCTCCTGTGTGATGGCCATTGTGGGAGCATGTATTGAGTTGAAAATGCCATCAGATCACAGCACCTGGGAATACTTAGGCACTACAAGGAGGACAGTTGCAGGGTTCTTTGCATGATCAAGAAGTAAACTTTTGTCATAAGCCAGTGTAAATTTTGAAGTTGTTATAGTATCATAACCTAGCTTGTTCTGGCTTTTCCCCCACCTAGTATTTAACGGCTTAATATCCCCGGGCCAAGAGAAGTCAGGTGATACGGCTTCCATCCTTCGCTCTGACATTAACTAGGACCTAGAAAGATCAGTTTTCTCTGTTATAAAAAAAAAGATCATTTGAATGAAAGATACGAACTTCTCTTCTAAACAAAAACTCCGATTTTAAAGTCTGTTTTAATATTTGTTGTAGTCAAGGAGAACAATGTCTTTTATAACTATCCTAAAGTATATGGTTAAAAACCCACATTGCCATTTTTTTTTAATTCCCATAATAAATTACTGTGTACATTAGGACTACTATTATTTATTTGGAGCAAAACTTTTTCTTGTATAAAATACGCATTGTTTTAGAGCCTTAATAGTCTGCTAACAGAGTATAATCTAAGTTATCAAACACTTATTAAATCACTGTACTTATTAATTACTTTGAAATCATTTCTACATTTTATCTTCATAACAGACTGAAGTAAGGAAAAAAGATTTTTTGGTCCTAGATAGATCCTTTTGCTTTGCTATATAAAGGATATGGCTTTTATCCCAGAAATTGAACTATTATCATGAAGATGCCAGAAGTTTACAGGTTTTTTTCCTTCTTACCAACAGATTTATAGCTTATCTTTACAATTAGAGGTTTATTTTTGTTTCCAAGTTTAGTTACTCTATAATTATTTGGGTTGAAATATAGTCATTAGATGTATAAATTCCTTAAAACACTCAATATTTGAGTTGATTTGGCATGTATCCAATTTTCTTAGGTTTAGCCTTCCTTTTAAAGTCCTAATGCCTTTAATAGAAGCTCAAATTCTTTTTGAAAATCTGATGAAATCATCTCTTAAGTATGTGTAGGACGTGATCCATACAGTTTCCAGTACTGTTTGAAATTGGCTCTTTGAATAACCAATCTGTTTCTAGTTCACATTTTATAGATGAGTCAACAATTGAACATCAATATATTTTGCTCTTTTAAAAAGTTTGTTCTGAAATAGGGTATACTTAATAGGTACCAAATCAGTACTTACTGAACAAAAGAGTTTAATATAGTTGTTAGTCCAGCTACGTTGTGAAGCTAGGAATCAAGCTTCTGAATGTCTTGAGTTCACCTCAGAAGCTCTGCTTAGCCTTCGAACACCAAGAATAACTATTTTCCATATCGTAAAAGATTTTAAATTCACAAGTCACATTCAATTTCCATTCCCTTTAAAACAATTAAATCATATAGCAGATTACTATTGAGTTTTAACCTTACCTTTTCCATCTTCCTAAAATTAATAAAATACATTTAAACATGTCCTTATTATAAAAATACAAATTCCATTTCTCACAAGCTATGTCTTCTGGTCCTGATCTGGCTTTGTCACTAGCTGTATGACCTTGTATAAATGATTAACCTTCTCAGAGTATTCATTACCTTGTTTCTAAAATTAGAGTCTTCCAGTGGATGCATTTCTAGTTTTCTTTTTAACTTTGTGGTAATTTCTCTTTGTGCACTTTTATGTCCTTCTTTAGTCTAGGTCTTTTCTTTGTATTCAGAAGCATTTATAATGGCTCACCCCTTGAGTACATTTTCACGGCCTCTTTGTCCTTCCTTAATTCTAACATGCTATATATATACTGGTCAGGGTAGGCTAGATTATGCTGTAGAAACAACTTCTCTGACCTCAGTGGATTAAAGCAACAAAGTTTATTTCATGTTCATACTGCCTGTGTGCAGTATGTATGTATATATGTGGTCTGGAAACTTTGCTCTGTGTTGTCTTCATTCCAGAACCAAGGCCTACAAAGTACCCACAGTGTGGAGTTTTGCAGGTTCTATAGCAGAGGTGAGAGAGAGAACAGCTATCCTGTACATTGTCTTTGAAAGCTTCCTCCCGAATAAACTTCCTCCAGAAATAAACACATGTCACTTTGTTCATCTGACATTGGTCAAAGAAAGTCACATGACAGCACCTAACTGATAAGGGGCAAGAATTGCTATCTTACAATATTGCCTGGATGTGGGAAGACACAGGAATATTTGGTGAACAGCTGTTATGACTATCTGTCATGTTTTAAATCAAATGCTGACTTCTGGTAGGGATGGAAATCAGTACCACACTTATGGAGGGCAATTTGTAAACATATCAAAAGTCCTAGAAATATGTCTTCCATTTGATTTAGTGGTTCCAGTTTTAGGAAATTGTTGAACAGATATATGAAGATGTATATTTAATAATCAATTCTTCAAATATATATTTATTAACTATCTACGATGTGCCAGGAGCTGACATGGTCCATACCTTCAAAGACATATTGGGGTAGGAGAGGGGAGAGAGAGTAGCAGAGATTAAAATGGAACAGGTTAAGTGCTATAGTGGGGAGTATAGGGTGCTATGAAAGCATATGGGAAAATTTCTTCTGACCTGTTTTTCCATTGCCTGATTCTCTCTTCAGCTGTGTACAGTATGCTCTTCAGCTCCCCTCCATTGGATTTTTCATTTCAGTTTGTATAATTTTTCATTTCTGTAAGAGTTCTCCTTCAAATGTCCTATATTACTTTTTATGATTTCCTATCTCTGAAGATATATTCAAGCTCGTCTTTTAGGAAGGAATTGTTTTTCTCAAATTGTGACATCATTTTGAATACCTACAAATCTTTTGATACTAAAATTTTAAATTACATGTTTATAATTTACTAAAATTTGACAGTCTTTAGGGGAAAAAACATGATCCACACTGTGTATACAGATTGTAACTTGAAAAAATGTGTTTATTGGGCTCCTGGGTGGCTCAGTTGGTTAGGCGACTGCCTTCGGCTCAGGTCATGGTCCCAGAGTCCTGGGATCGATTCCCACATCGGGCTCCCGGCTCAGCAGGGAGGCTGCTTCTCCCTCTGACCCTCTCCCCTCTCATGCTGTTTCTCTCTCTCTTTCTCTCTCAAATAAATAAATAAAATCTTAAAAAAAAAGAAAAAATGTGTTTATAGTTAATACTGTAAGGTGATACAGAAATGATAAGATATGAGTCAGTATGTTGGAATTATGGCTGATTTTTAAAATTTTTTTTAAACTCTAATGTTATTTTATGGTTTTTAGAATTTAAGAAATTAGACTGACCAAATCAACTTAAAAATAATGTAAAAGTAATAATATTAATGGTGAATAATTTATTAATATCAATGGAGAGTTTTAAAAGGCTTTCATACTTGTTTTAGTATTTAAAAAGCTCTGGTTTACATCCATAGGTCAAATAAAAGTTGTGAGAAGTATAATTCTTGTCATTTTTATCATTATAGTAGAAAGTTTTTAAGTCTTATATGTGACACTGTAGTACATGGCATACAAAGAAAAACTATGTAAACCTGCTTCCCTCTTGCTTCTTGCTCTTCTCATTCTATTTTCTTTCTTGTATTAGCTGGGTTCATCTCACATCAAGAGTTGGGAGTAAAGTTAAGAACACACAGTTCTTTAGAATTGGGAAGAAAAAAGAATAAAGAGGAAAAGACTAACTTTCTAGGAAGGCATATTAGCAAGTAGTATGCTTCTCACAAAGAAAACCAGACTTGTAGAACCAAAGAAATCGCATAGAAGAGGTTAAATACTTAATAATACTTGTAAACGTTTTTTGCTTTTAGGAAGAAGAAAGGCGTATGGCATCTGTTGTAGCCAAAAAGGAGGAAGAGAAGAAACGGGAAAGTCATAAACAGTCCTTGCTTAAGGTACTTTCCCTAATGTCTGCATGCATGTGTGTGCGCACACTCCCACTGCACTGAAACTCGCTAGCTAGTCAGCTGGAAAAGCAGTTTCCCAACTTTGTAAAGTTTTCATTCCTATTGGTAGAATTTTTTTTATAAATAAATACCCTTATAATTTTTATAAGTTACCTATAAATAAGCCTGTACTTGTGAAATGCAACAATAATGTACATTATAAAACACACGCGAAAGCTACAGATTTTATTTTATTTTATTTTTATTTTTTTAAAGATTTTATTTATTTATTTATTTGAGAGAGAGAATGAGATAGAGCATGAGAGAGGGGAGGGTCAGAGGGAGAAGCAGACTCCCTGCTGAGCAGGGAGCCCGATGCGGGACTTGATCCTGGGACTCCAGGATCATGACCTGAGCCGAAGGCAGTCGCTTAACCAACTGAGCCACTCAGGCGCCCGCGATAGCTACAGATTTTAAAAGGAAAGGATAAAAAATAAATAGAACACAAGTTACATTTTTTTTTTCCACACCAGTGCATCACCTTGTGGATCCTTGTGCCATGTGCACTTCATTTTGGAAACCACTGTAATCGACCATCATCTTTACTGAGATATTTTAATGAGCTATGATGCATGGGTTTCTTTTTTAATAATTGCTCTTTAAATTTAAAAACTTTCTCTATTAGCTTCTCTTATATAGAGGTGGTAAAGATTTTGAGGATTTAGGAATTAAAATTTGTTTTAAACTAGTTTTAAATGATTTAGCATATCGTTATTTTCCTTAAATATTTTCTTTTAAAATATTTTATATTCACATCATGACTCAAATAAAGACAGCTTAAAGTTTATAGCTTGTACTATGTTCTAAAACTAAGGATATCATGCTGATTGTCATGTAGGTGCTTTTCTTTTTAAAATGAAAATGCCAGGGCGCCTGGGTGGCTCAGGCGTTAAGCGTCTGCCTTTGGCTCAGGTCATGATCCCAGGGTCCTGGGATCGAGCCCCGCATCGGGCTTCCTGCTCTGCGGGAAGCCTGCTTCTCCCTCTCCCGCTGCCCGTTTGTGTTCCCTCCTGCTGTGTCTCTGTCAAATAAATAAATAAAATCTTTAAAAAAAAAAATAAATAAATAAAATGAAAATGCCACTTAGAATTCAAAAGATGACTAGTAGGGATACAAAGTTGTACAAAATAAACCTAGGAAACAAGGGAACTTGGTGCAATGGAAATGTATATCTTGATAGGGGCATGGGTTACAAAGGTGTATGCATTCCTCAAAACTGATCAAAGACTACTTGAATCTGTTTTACTCTATGAAAACTACTCCTAAATTAACAAAACAGAAAAAGAACTTGATCCCAAGCCCTCTCAGCTCAGGACTACTACTTCAAAAGTATTTAGAACTCTTAACCTGTTATGATACAATTTTCTCATTTGCTGTTATTTCTAACCTCCTGACTCCTCCCCAACTTACCTGTTTTCCCTCATCCCATTAATTAGATGTACCTAAGCCCCTTCTTGATAGCTCTATCTTTTTATTGACTTAGCCAATAGAATTTTTAGTCTTTCCTCTATTGGAATATTTCTAAGGGTTGGTCAAAAACACACTTTGGTTTAGAGGAAATACAGTTGTAGGCAAAATTTTTTAAATGTGTAAGTAGGAGCAAGATTTACCATTGCCAGATAACACTGTTGGTAAACTTTCTGAATGGAAAAAGTAGTAGAGTTGATTCTTGAAAAATATGAGTTTGAACTATGCAGCTGCACTTGTTACATGGATTTTTTTCAGTAAATACAGTACAGTACTGTAAATGTATTTTATCTTCCTAATGATTTTCTTAATATTTTATTTTCTCTAGCTTACTTTATTATATGAATACAGTATATAATTAATCTAACATACTAAATATGTGTTAATCAGCTGTTTATATTATTGGTAAAGCTTTCAGTCAATGGTAGGCTATCAGTAGTTAAGTTTTTGAGGAGTCCAAAGTTTTACACAGATTTGCAGCACCCCTGACCCAACCCCATGTTGTTCAAGGGTCCACTATATTTCCTATTGTACAGCTGCTGTACATAAGCTGCCTAAGTGAATGAATGAATAAATGAATAAAAATATATAAGTAAATAAATAGACTAAAGCTCTCAGACCAAAAGAATACTTTTGTATGAGTTCTAGAGCATGGAAAGGAAGAATAAACAAAGAAACTCCATTGGTGATTTAGCTTTAAAGCTCCCAGTTGAGCCTGGTATAGGCAACAGATTGCCCTTCACTCCACCTTTCCACTGAAGTCTTTTTTCTTATATACCCAATTCAGATGCTGTTCACTATCAGCATTTTTGGAAATATGCCATTAAACATTTAGCCAACATGGTTTTTACATGTTTGGAAAATTTTTATGAAAACTTCAGAAAATAGTGAATGCTTCTCTTGAAGTCACTGAATAGGACTCTTTAATTATGAGGGTTATTTAGCTTTAAATTTTTTTAATTAGAGGAGAAGCATGGGAAATCAAGAGACCTGGATTCTAGCCCGAGCCCAGATTTGAGATCATGATACCGAAGACCCTCAGCATTTGCTGGCTGTTGTTTCATTCGACAACACATACTGATCATTAAGAGAAGTGGGTGGGTAGTTATGAAGGGACCGGAAGAGTGCATTGACACATATCTTCTGTTACTTTTCTATCTTTCTGTTTTCCTTGCAACCTTGGAAATGAATGGAAGTGATAGTTACGGCTATACTGGTACGGTATTGCTCGGACTATGAAGAGTAGACTCAAGTGGCAAAAGCTGCAAATTTGGAATCTTCTAAAATAATTATCACCTTAACACAGACTTGGCAATGTATTGTTATGTAGCTTTAGAAACGTGACTATAATTGATACGCCAAATGCATCCATGATCTTTGAGCAGAAGATTTCCTTCGGATACCCCCCTTCTGCCTTGCAGAATCTCTAGCCTTTCTCTGGCTTCTTTTTTTTTCCTGCACCATAGATACCTAGAGCCCTTATGTGGCGCCCTGGCCAGCCAGTGACCGACCCCCATCTGACCCCAGGCTGCACTCCTATTTTAAAATATGTCTTCCCTCTTCCTGGCCCCAGTAAAAATATCCATTCTTTTAGTCAACCTGGTGTTGATCTAATTTCAATAACCCAAATAAAGGAAGCTTAACTTTGGGGTGGGTATAGGAAAGTGTTTGTATTTTCAGAGTATCTTACAAATTTGCTAACATGCTCAGTGGTATAAAGATATTGTGTATCTTTTTTCTAAATACCGCTATATCTACCTCATTAAGAATATTTCTTTCTGCCAACTCCCAGTGAGCCAGAAAACCAAAGGCCCGAAGCCAGCATGACAGCCATCTGCTGTGAACTCACTGCCCCTGCCTCTTTCAAAGTGGCCTGGTACTGAGCAAAAATGACACTACTTAGGTTAAGAATTGAGTTGTACCAGTTATCTATGAATAACTAAAATAGAATTCCTTAAGGTAAGATGCCTTTTAGTGTAGATTTGGGAAAAAAAATTTTTTACAGTCGAATAGCAGATTCCTACTTGCTTTAGATAAGGAAGACCTACATAAAGTGTCCAAAAGTCTCAGAAGTAAATGCATATTAAGTATAACCCATTTAACAGTCAAATTTGAAATACCAAGCAATAGAAAAAGAACCCATGCTAAAAACATTTTTAAACACAGAAACAGAACTTTTAGAAAGTTTAGCTTTAATTAAGCTTTGTCATCACTTTTCATTCCTACCCAATGCTATTTTTCGATGCTAAAATTTTCGGTGTCCAAATATAGACAGAGAGATGGAACTAAACGTTCGTTATTCTGCATGTGTATTTGCACTGAGGAAATGGGCAAAGAATTTTCCTAACCCTGACTCCGGAGGCAGCAGGTGAGGAGGGGTCGGTGTCACATGGCTGATCTGTCCTTGGATGAGTGCTCTCAGTAAAGAGGAAAGGGAAGATGTCTGCTTTCAGCACTCTGACCGTATTGACATGCCATTTAAAGATGCTAACTTTCGATCATGGACACTTTACCAGAATACTGATTATTTTCCTTATCAATTTATATAAGCTGAGTAGAAACATTTCAACCTTGCACATTTTCTTTCAGTAGTGTAGATCTGCATTTCTCAACATATTTCTGTGAGAGCATGGAGCCCCAATACCTAAAGTCTGTGGTTCTCACAGTGAGGTCCTTGGGGCAGTAGCCTTAAGGGCAGCCGGGAGCTTTTAGAAATGCAAATTCTCAAGCTCCGCCTCAAACACACTAAATCAGGATGGGGTGAGAACCAGCAATTGGTGTTTTAGTAAGTCCTCCAGGTGATTTGAGGCGCCCTAAAGAAAAACCACTATCCTAAGGCATCCATTGCATATAATGAATTAACTAACTTCTTTCCTATTTATCTGGGATGGTACTAGTTGCCTAGAAATATTTCAACCTAGTACAATTTCTTTTCATAGTCTTTCTGTAACGAGTAGTTTTCAGACATTGTAATTCATTCTGTGAAGCTCGGAACATCGATCAATCCCTCTTCTTCTCCCCACCTTTCAACCAAGATTGTTCCATCATACTGGCCTGAATTATTGGGTAGGAAAATTAAGATATTATTAGTTTTCTTCTTGCTATGTTTAAATACCAAGGCATATAAATGTCTTTCAAATTAAAATCTTAGATAACAAGTGTAAAAATTTCTGTCAAATTAAACTTTCAGAGAGTGAATTTTCATATCTTCAATGGGAGTAATTATTATTTGTGTGTAATTTTTTCTCTTTAAGGATGATAGACCACTGTTGAGATGTTTGAATGCACAGGGTAAATAAAGGCCACTTGTACTTTGAGGGTACCTATTTATAGCTACTTTTAAGGAATAGACTCCTTTTAAAAGTATGATAAGTAGTATAAACAATGTGTTTCGGGGATACTCTCTTGCTATAAAAGTTGCATTATATAATTCTTTTTCATAGGAGAAGAAAAGGTTAACAATTAACAACGTAGCTCGAAAGTGGGACTTGCAACAGCATCGAATACCCAATATTGCTCCAAATCAAGATAGAAAAGTTTCTGACTCTTCTCAGGACCCTTCTCAGCTCCACGGAAGCACCGTCTCTGCATTTCCAGAGGAAACAGGGTATGCAGTGGTATTCTTTCTAGGTACCAGTGTCTTTGGAGAACTAAATTTGGAGCAGAAATGGCAAACCATTTCACATACAATTGTTTAAAAATAGTTTTCTTAAGAAAACCTACTGAGATCAGAATTTTAAATTTAAAAATGAAGACAGAAAAACTAAACATATAAATTGACCCCTAATGAAAACACCCTTCAGTGGTTTCCTGTTTTTCATAGGAAAAAAAAATCTCGATTACCTATTGTAGCCTAGGAGGCCCTCTACCCACCTCACCTCTTTCATCCCATCCCATCAGCCCCTGTTGCAATGCCGCATCATTGGCTTGCAGTTCAGTTACTCCCTAGCTCGGAGCCTTTCTCCTACAAACAGTTGTACAGTCCCCTGCCACTTCTTCCCTCCCCCTGACCTAGCTAACGCCAGCCCGAAGGTCTTAAAGTTGAACCTCCCGTCCCTCGAAAAGCCTTCCCTAACTACATCCTGGAGACTCAGCTAGATCGGATACCTCTTACGTCTCAGTACTGTGTACTTCCCCTTACCAGCACTTACCATAACCATAATTAAATAACGAGTGGGTAATTAGTTGTTTCATATCTGTCTTCCCCACTAGAGTGTAAGCTTGAAGAGGAAAAGAAACCGGATTCTGATTCTTGATTGTCTTGACCTCTTTCATGTCCCCAGCAGCCAGCATGAAACCTTACTCCTAACTAGTAGTAATTAAGCAATTTTGGCATAAAATCTGAATAACTACTCCAGGTGTGTTCTATAATATCGATCTATTCCAGTGGCTCACAACCTCTTTTCTTCTATAACATATGTGTCACATAAAATATAGCCCTGGTTTATGAGCAAATCTGAGTACACTATGTAGATTTTACATATTTCTCTTCCTCTTAAGAGAGCCTATTGGAATCAAGTAAATGAGATAGATATAAAGCATATATATCTTTATAGTTTATTATAATTTTAAAAACATATAATTTATATATTTATATAATTTAAAACAAAGCCTAAAAATCAAAGATAAGATGCATTTCAGTTTTGTTTCATTTGATGAAGTACCATTATCTAATGACCTTAACCAAATTCTAAAGCACACTTCATACTAAATATAATGTAGATTTTCTTTCAAGTTTTTAGGTCATATTCTTTAAACTTTTAATATACAAAGAATGTCATGAAGAAAATAACAAGAGGCATTAGACTAATATTTTGGAAGTTTTCTTGGAGTTAAAGAGTGTGACATATATTTAGACAAATATACTTCAAAAATTTTAGTTACAGGATTAATTCAGGTTGATCAGTGTACTTCCTTCAGCTCACTTGGGTATCATATCCATATGTTGAACTTCTCAGCTCTTTGAGCTAGCAAAATAAAGCAAAAAGAACAGAAATTTTAATTGATAATTTATATAACAAATATATATCATTCTTATATTGCCCTAGAGCTTTTTTTAATATCATTTTACTTGATCAGAAGTATAACACTTTATAAAGTTAAAACTTTATAGCCCTGAGCTTTAGATTTATGAAATGCTACACAAGTCAGTTTCTGATTGCTGTTTTCTAAAAAACATTTTTTCCTATCTTCCTTAAGAAGTTTTCTTAGACCCAAGTTTATCCAAATAATCTTATACATTATATTCTAAAATTTTAATAAGGTTTTAAAAATTAGTCCTTTCTACATCAACTTTATTTTTATACATAGTGTTAGGTAAGAGTCTAACTTGCTTTTATTTCAGTTGGTCAATTTGATAATAGCATTTCTTAATTAAAGTATTCTCTTTTTTAATGAGAATGCCGTTTTCATCTTATATTAAGTTCCTGTAAATATTTGGATAGATTTCTAGACTTTTTTTTTAAGATTTATTTATTTGAGAGAGAGAGAGCATGAGTGGGAGGGGCAGAGGTAGAGGGAAAATCTCAAACAGACTTCACGCTAAGCACAGAGCCGGATGCAGGGCTCGATTTCAGGACCCTGAGATCATGACCGGGGCTGAAATCAAGAGCTGGACACTTAACCGACTGAGCCACCCAGGCACCCCTATTTCTGGACTTTCTATTCCATTTCACTAATCTATTTATCTGTTTTAATGCCAATACCAAAGCTGCTTGACTATAGTAGTTTCATAGTAAGTTTTAATATCTATGTAGGGGAAATCTGCTTTCACTATTCAGAGTTTTAATTCTCACACACTTGTTCTTCCATATGAACCTTAAAATCATTTAATCTACTGATACAACATTGTACGCTAATTATACTTCAGTGAAAAACTATTTAATCTAAATGGAAATGTTAAGAATTGTATTCAAATGACATTTAAGTTATTCATTTCAGAAGTATTGACATTGTTAAGATAATAAATCATCACTTTAAAGATCATGGTATATCTCCATATTTTCAGGTCTTGTTTGGTATCCAGAGGGAGCTAATTAGGGAAGTGTTGAAAGATTGAAGGAAAATTCTGAGGAACTAAATAAGGTTAGAGACCATGAAATTGTAGCAACTATAGTCTGAATTGTCGAATGAGTATTCCAGGAGCACAGAATAAGTAGGAATAAGAGTAGAGAAGCTATATGTTTGATAAAGAGTAAGGAGAAAAAGGATCAAAGATAAAGAATAAAAAATTCAACTATAATGATAAAAGAAAGAAATGATGGGCCATATGGTCTAGGCTAGATTTTTAAAGTATGAAAAATAGAAGGTTGCCAACAGATTAGGAGAAAATTTAGTATTTCTAAGACTGGAAGTCTAAATGAAGTTGAAGATGAGAAGCATATGAAGGAGTGAGTTGGAATAGTGGGAATTTATGGTCAGAGTTAAGTTTTTGAAGTTGAAGATTTAATTTAATTTAATTTTTATTTATTTATTTATTTAAAAGATTTTATTTATTTATTTGACAGAGAGAGACAGCTAGAGAGGGAACACAAGCAGGGGAAGTGGGAGAGGGAGAAGCAGGCTCCCCGCCGAGCAGGGAGCCCAATGCGGGGCTCGATCCCAGGACCCTGGAATCATGACCTGAGCCGAAGGCAGACGCTTAATGACTGAGCCACCCAGGCACCCCTGAAGTTGAAGATTTTAAAGGTGGAACATACCTAAGAGCAATTTGGAGGCCATTATTGTGGCCATGGGAGTGGGTTGTTAGAGAAGAGTAGAAGTAAGAGTCATCGGAGAGAGATCAGTTGAAGCTATTATTGTAGATATTGAAGTTAGTGATGGTAGAGCTAGGTGTGGAACCGGGAACCAATTCAACAGTGCTCAGCCTTATCTCCTTCCAGTCTAAGTCATGTATCCTATGCTCCTGTTACAGGGCTGTTCACTGTTCACGTTTTACTAGGATTGGCAGCAACAGTGAGTGCAGAAGTGGCTTTGTTTATTAATTGGCTCTTTTACCTGGGAAAACGATCTCTGATAGGTATGGATTGCAGACTGTTAATATGATCTTCCCAGCACTTTGAACTTTTCAGGCAGCTCATGGCCAAAAATTCTGTGACCCTCTAAAATAATTTAAACTTATGGAGTCTTCACTTTTATGGTCTCAAAAACAAGCATTCAGTTCCAAGAGAAAGAGGAAGTATCTGTTAGTGAAAATCGTTATGCCTTGTAGTTACTGCCAAGAGTTTCAGAATTTTTATTAGAAGTTCCCCAAAGTCAAAGGCCTTTTAAGCAAGAAGCACAAAGGAAGACTTTGGGAGAGATGGGAAAAGTGATGTATGTGTTCAGTGGAGAGGATGTGGAGAACAGTAATGAATCATTGGAAAGGGATCCACAATTTCTGGCAAAAAATTTATTTTTTACTGATGTAAGTTCAAAGTGCCATGGAGACACCATTACATTATCTTGGTCTGACCCTTTTAATGACTTAAAAACTGTGAAGTCAAGGAGATAAAGATGATATTTGAAGTCAGAAAAGTAAAACTCTAAAGATAGTGAATTATTGGTAAAACTTAATGCAAAATTACTTACAACTTCTAGTGGTAATAGATAATTTCTTCAATTTAGTTTGTGGTTGTCTGATTCATGTAAAATCTCTTACATCAGAAAGATAGAAATATTTCTAGAAGAGCTGATTATACCTTGTACATGTATATACCAGGGACTCTTAGTGGAGCATCCAGATTGACTTCTTCAACTTGGAAATCCTTATTTTATACTTGAACTCTCCACACCATTTGACATAGTTGATACTGTTCATCTTGAAAAGCTCTTTGCATTGATTTTTCTGATAGCACATTCACCTGATTTTCCTTTTCCTTATGTGGTTGATGTTTGTGTTTTTTTTTTTTTTTATAATATCTTGCTAACTCCTTTTTGACCAGATCTCTACCTGTATATTATGTTTTCTCAACTTAAAAGATTTAGATAGACTTTTTGCTATAATAGATGAGGATTCGCTCACTTACTTGTTATCCCCCCAACACTGTATACCTAGAGTTCTTTTATTGATAACTTTTGTAATTTACTATAATTAAATCTCTATTTCTTTTTCCATCTGCTATAAATATTAGCTCTCAAATTTGCATTATGCAAGATGCGTCTACCCTTTACTTCTCCCACTTTTTTGCATTGCAGCTTTCTATGAGCTATATTTTTCTAGTTTCCCTTGTGATTTCTTCATTGACCCATTGTTTAAGAGTTTGTTAATTTCCATACACTTGTGAATTTTCCAGATTTCTCTCTGTTACTGATTTCTAGTTTTATTCCATTGTTTTTAGAGATGTTTTATGTGAGACTTGTTTTGTGGCTTAACATATAGTCTATTCTGAAGAATGTTATCATGCACACTTGAGAAGAATGTGCATTCTAATGTCATTGGGTAGAGTCTTCTATGTATGTTAGATCTAGTTGATATATAGTGCTCTTGAAGTCCTCTATTTCCTTATTGATTTTTCTACCTAGTTATTCTATCCATTATTGCAAGTAGGGTATTGAAATCTCCAACTATGATTGCAGAACTATTGCTCCCTTCAATTCTGTCAGTTCTTGCTTTAGATATTTTGGACATTAAGTGCAATATGTTTATAATTGTCACGCCTTCCTGATGGATTGACCCTTTTATCGATATAAAATGTCCTTCTATGTCTCTTGTAACACTTTTTGACACAATGTCTCTTTTGTCTGATATTAGCAGCCACTCTAGCTCTTTTGGTTATCATTTGCATGGAATATCATTTTCCATCCTTCCAATTTCAATCTGTTGTGTCTTTTAATCTTGTAGACAGCATATAGTTGAGTCTTGTTTTTTTAATCCATTCTGCTAATAATCACCTTTTAGTTGGAGAATTTAATCTATCAAATCCTGGTAAGAAAGCACTTAATTCTGTCATTTTGCTCTTTGATTTCTGTCATATATATTTTTTGTTCCTCAATTCCTCCACTATTTTTTTATGTTCAAGGACTTTTTAGTGTGCCATTGTGATTCTCTTCTCATTCCTTTTACTGTATGTATTTCTTAGCTATTGTCTCAGTTGTTACCCTGGGGATTATAGTTAACATCTTAATTAATAACAATTTAGTTTGCATTAATACCAACTTACTTGCAATAATATATAAAAACTTTGCTCCTATATAGTTTCACTCTGTTTGTTATTGTCACAAATTTCATTTTTATACATTATGTGCACATTGACATAGATTTATAATTACTATTTTATGCATTTGTCTATTAAATCATATAGAGAAAAAGAAAATTTACCAGTCAAAAATAGAGTTATATTGGCTTTTATATTTACCTGTGTAATTACCTTTTCTGGTATTCTTTATTTCTTCATATGGCTTTGAGTTACTGTCTAGTGTCCTTTTATTTCAATCTAAGTGACTACTTTAGCATTTCTTGTAGGGCAAATGTACTAGCAATGAACTCTCACAGCTTTTGTTTATCTGGAAATGTCTTAATTTCTCCATTTCAAAGTGCAGCTTTGCTGGATATAGAATTCTTGGTTGCAAGTTTTTTCTTTCAGGACCATAAATATGGCATCCTCTGCCTTCTGCAGAGGATTAATTAATTATTATTAATTAAACAAAGAAATTTGGGGGCGCCTGGGTGGCTCAGTTGTTAAGCATCTGCCTTCGGCTCAGGTCATGATTCCAGGGTCCTGGGATTGAGCCCCGCATCGGGCTCCCTGCTCCGCGGGGAGCCTGCTTCTCCCTCTCCCACTCCCCCTGCTTGTGTTCCCTCTCTCACTGTGTCTCTCTCTGTCAAAATAAATAAATAAAATCTTAAAAAAAAAATAAACAAAGAAATTTGTGCTGCCTTTACTACATTCCAGTTTCTTTGAACTTCTTGTTTATCTATTGAAAGGAATTTACTCTTCTTGAAGCCTGCTATCTCCCTGACCTAATTTAGTCTTATTATTTCCTTTTGGACCATTGTTTACAGTTTATTATTTTACATCATATTACTAGTAGCTTTTTCTTGCCTTATGTATCTTTCTAATATCCTCAAGTACTTCTCTAGATGGTAGAGTTACTCAGATTGTAGTTCTGGGCCTTCTTTTCACTCTCTGCTTTCCCCCAAGCATTCTCATAACGTCTTTGCCTTTAAATAACATTTGTATCTTGAAGATACCCAATATATATACCTTCTCTTTTATGGTTTACCCATTTGGGTTGTATTTAAGAAAAAAACAATCCTTTACTACATTGAGATTATAAAAATATCCTCCAATTTTGTCTTCCTAAATAGGTTTAAAATTTCGCTTTTCATATTTTAGTTTTTATTACACTTGGAATTGATTTTTAAGTTTGAGATTGAGGTCTGATTTGTTTGTTTTTCTCATTAGGAGTAACCAATTGCCCTACTGCTACATACTGAGTGTTCTTTCCTTCTCCCACTGATCTGCAATGCCACTCGGCCTGTTTTATTGACAGTGGGAGAAGTAGGTGGTAGGGTCCTCTAACAGATCTTCAATTAAAGCCCCCATATTCAGTCTTACTTCTACTCCCATCTTCTATCATATCTACTGTTCTTTCCTTTCCAAAAGTCCTACTGGGCAGTTTGGCTATCATCTTTGTTCTTGTCCCCAGTGCATATTCCAAACAATAACTTCCTTTGTTTTTCTTCGTCATTCAACATTTTTTACTTTCCAGCTTCCAGAAGTTTTCTGAAACTTCTTACAGCAGATGGTCCCTCCCCTACCCCCAACTGTTGTACTTGTTGTTGTGGGTTTGCATCAGTTCAATTACTTTAATGGGGTTTTAGAGGGAGATTTCAAACATATGTGTTCAGTCTTTGTGCTAGTTTATCTGAAAGTACACAGTGAAATGTTTTAAATTTTAGAAGTTGTGTTACTATATTCTCTGTCTTTAAAATGTAATTAAATTTCATCTTTCTAAAATGATATAAGCCTTACTCTTTCTGAAGGTAGAAAGCTAGAGGGTCACAAAGTCCCTTCCTTAGGGTTCCAATTTGTTTTTTAATACTACATAAGTTTTTCCATTTTTAACAATCCCATTTATAGTCTTTAGTTTTTCATAATGCCAAAAAAGTGGCTAATTCTTGTGTTAGAGTATCTGTGACCTTTGACTTATGGGTGTGTAACAAATGCCTGGAAACAAGTATCCATGAAAAAATTATAGGCACATAAAGAGAAGAAATTCTATAAAACTTTGGTATATCCCATTAATGATTTCACTGTTCACAGTACTTGGGACAGCTCTACAGTAAAATGACATATTGCAGGTTTCTTTCTCCTGCCAGAAATGGGAAAGTACTTGGTGTAATGTTTTCTTTGCTTACATTGGATGCATGCAGTGAAGCTGGTTTATTTTTGGTCATTTCCTGTCTATGAAGACTGTGGTACTTTAGCCAACACTACCATAATAAAATATAATGCATAAAATGAATTTCCACACCTACAAATGTTGTAATAGAAATTCATAAAATACGTTATCATAGGAATCAGCACCACTTACTCATTGGGAAAAGAATCTTCCGAAATATCTTAAGTCTTTCTGTTCTAACTTGTTATAGAAAGCCTAAGGATTTTTAAAAACACACCAGAAAACCCCATAATCCTCTGAAATATTGTCTTTTTTTTTCCATTTAGGCATTTAAGAGTATATTCTTTTTTTAGCCTGGCTTTCAGGGACTCGTTACTTTATTGCATTAAATTAATTACCCCACTTTTCTTAGAGAAGGCATAGAATATTTTTCTGACTCATTCTATATAAAGATCAAGTGACTAAATGAACATTTGTACTTGTAATTAATGACTTGATTGTGAAGATCTTGAAGAGAATTCCTATTTGATGGCAGATTGCCTACTGTTCAATAAATATTTGAGGTGGGAAATATATGTGGAAATGTATTGGGCTTTATGGGAAAACAAATTTTAAAACATGGATCCTCCATAGAAGAATGCCACATTTCTCCGAGTGTTAATTTAGACTAGACAGGGGTTGAAAACTAGACCACTTGACCCAGTCACCTACTCTAAAAATTTGAACAGCATTTGATGCTTTCCTCTCCTTTATTCCCCAGTGTCAGTCACTAAGTTCTGCTTTTATTTTTTCTTTCTTTTTTTTTTTTTAAAGATTTTATCTATTTATTTGACAGAGAGAGACACAGCGAGAGAGGGAACACAAGCAGGGGGAGTGGGGGAGGGAGAAGCAGGCTTCCCGCCGAGCAGGGAGCCCAATGCGGGGCTCGATCCCAGGACCCTGGGACCATGACCTGAGCCGAAGGCAGACGCCCAACGACTGAGCCACCCAGGCGCCCCTGCTTTTATTTTTTCTTAAACATGTTATTATCTATGTTCTCTTCTTTTATTAATAATAATCACTAAATTGTATTGAGCTGAGAGCGTGAGATATGGTTTTGAATACTTCTAGTTTATAACAACTTTGAAAAAATATGTATTATAATCACCATTTACATACAAGGAACCGAAACTACAAAGAAACTAACTTGCTCCCTCAGTCCTCTGTTTATCAGTGGCAGATCTGGGATTTGAACTAAGGTCTGTCTGGTGTTCTTGCCAATTCCATTTCCACTACCATGACCTCCTTTCTGTTATGCCCTTATATGATCTAGTCAACACCATAGCACTGCTTTTCCTACTAATCTAATCTCCCTCCATCCAGCCTCTCCCTGCTACATCTTCCACAAAGTTGGCCAACTTATCTCTCAGAAGTAGAGCCTTGAGGATCGAGAAATGTCTTGTTCATCTTTGTAACCAGCACCAGCACCTAGCTCCGTGGAGACACATTGGAGATGCTTAAAAATGTGCATCAAATATGGTCCTGTTACCTTTTTATTTTGCTCTTTTATTACTTTTTCTGCTCTTCAACCTCATAGGATAAAATCTGACTTTTCAGCTTCATCTTCAGCTGCGACTCTTCCATATGTTTCAGTGTTTTAGCCATATTGAAATTGTTCTTACCTGAATATGGTATATGTAATTAGTCTTCTGTGCCTTTCTTCATTTAGTTTTTCTTACCAGAAGTGTGCTTCCTCCTTCTAATTCTGGTGAAATTCTACTATTCATCTTTTAAGGATGAGTTCAAATGTTACCTCCTTTTGAAAACTGACTTCTCCCCACTAGAAGAATTCCTTCCTCTGTATTCTCATAGCATATCATTTAAATACTCAATATATGAAAATGAGCATATTGTATTACAATTAATATATATATTTGTCTTGTTCTCTACCCTCCATCCATATTGGGAGCTCTTTAAGGGCAAGTAAGTCTTAATTTATCTTTATATCCCCAGTGCCTATCATAATACCTGACACATAGTAAGCTCTACAGATAAACCTATTTGTTTAAGAGAGGTTGAGGTCATTTCAGTTTAATTTTATTTCATGTGTTTATTAAATTAATTGCAGAGTATGATTAGAGCAGTTATATTTCTGGGACTATAGCCCTATAAAAGTGAGGAAAAGTTTTGATATACTCAACACTTGTACATGATCTCTACACTGACTGTCCTTATCAATACAGATGAGGTAGTTGCCTATGCCAGAATCCTTAGTGCCCTGTATATAATGGGCTTTCAGCAAATGTTTGCTAAATAAATGAACTAATGAAGTAATATGTATGTATGTATAACTGCAAAAATGTGGACACACCAACTAAGCATACAAGGAAAACTCAACATATAAACAAATTTTTAGCAAACTTTCCAAGTAATTTCTTATGCAAATCAGAGCACACCTTCCCCAAAGAACAGGTTCCTCTACTCTATGTTGGCCAGAGTTTGAGGCGAAACCCAAGCCTCATTCAGAAAATAACTGAAATGGGTGAGCTATTGTGTGACCTGTTTAACAGGTGCTACATATCCTGTTGAGAAGGATGAACCTTTCTGTAGCCCAGAAAACTCACCATTTGTTTTTTACAGAATGCCCATGTGAAATCTATGTAAGTTAGAGATTACTTCTGCTTTCTTTTGTAACCATATTACTGTTTTGCTGAGTGTAGGCTTATTTATTATTTCACTTATTTTCCCAATAGTTTGCTTGACAAACCTTTATACAAAATAAATAATCCCTTTCTGATGAAAGACTTTTATCTTGGAGTTTATATTCTTTAACTTTTAATCATATGGAAAAGAAAAAGAAAGGTAAGACACTTCCAAAGGACTATTCATAGCTGCGATTCCCCATCATTTTTACATTAAAATGAACTTGGTTTGCTGGATATCATGGCCATTAGGCATCATTGTATCAACTAGCTAGGTTTTTTTTTTTTTTTCTTTCCTTGACCTTATTTCTTCATTTGCTTTTGCCTCACCTGAGAAAACCTTGCTAACCCTTATAATCTGTATCTGTATCACTGATTCTGCCCCTTTGCTGAAACCACAGCTTATAGTCAGAACATCCTTCTTAAGATTCAAGAGACAGTCATTAAAAACTTCGTAATTGTCTCACTTCATTAATTCATTCAAGAAATATTTACTGAGGGCGCCTGGGTGGCTCAGTCGTTAAGCGTCTGCCTTCGGCTCAGGTCATGATCCCAGGGTCCTGGGATCGAGTCCCACATCAGGCTCCCTGCTCTGCGAGAAGCCTGCTTCTCCCTCTCCCACTCCCCCTGCTTGTGTTCCTGCTCTCGCTATGTCTCTCTCTATCAAATAAATAAATAAAATCTTAAAAAGAAAAAAAAAAGAAATATTTACTGAACACAACATGTGCTAGGAGCTGTGCTAGATGCTGGATCTACTAATGTGGCAAAGTTGGAGCGCTCAAGGATCACAGTGTTTGGTAAGAGAGACAGACAAGCAGGTAATTGCCATGCAGTGTGGTAAGTGCTGTAACAGGGGTATGCACTCTCTTCAGCAAGCCTTCTATATTTTGGTGGCAGTGAAATAGAACGCCTATCCTTTATCTTATTCCAGAAATTATTGTATGCTTTACATAGCTCAACACAAAGCTATCAGACAAAGTACAATATAAGGAACTCTTAATTCCATCTTATTTTTGTTCTGTTATCAGCTTTTACCTTTATAGGATTATAGGTTATTCAAATAGTACTGCTCGTTGAATGTCTAACTACTGTCATATAATAATCATTGTCTTAAGCACTAGTCTGGCAGAAATAAAGACTCTGTATTTTCTTGGTTGCATATTCACTTCAAATTGACTGTTATTACCCAGCTTATTACTGTATACACAGATGTGTTACAGGTTAACTGGTGCCTCTGTAAGAAGTGCATGTAAGTCCAGTAAGACATGATAAACCAACAAGGTAATGGTTTCTCAGTCTTTTCCTCCAATATCAGCATTCTAAAAAATTTTAAGATCTTTAATAATTCATTTATTCAACATACATTGTGAAAAGCCCATTACCAGTCCCCAGAGCCCCAAAGATGAGGAAATATAGTCTTTAGCCTCAAGGAATTCACTGATAGAGAAGGCAAATTGTAAACATATAATTGTGATATAGTAAGAGAAGTGATATATTGGAGGAGTATATAAAAGTTCATAGGAGCACAAAGGAAGGTAAAGTACTAATATTAGTAAGGGCAAATAAATACTGCTAGAAAGCAAAAATAGCAGAATGAAAACATAACAAACAAAAGCCAAGCATTGTTTGAATTTTGAGATTGGGTAAAATAAATAGTTATGTCTCTATTCACAAATCAGAAAATTCGAGTTGGATTGAGCTGTTTCTTTTCTTCTGTGGCTATTATTTGGGTACCTTTTGCAGAAAATGTGACCCCTACTTTGGAAATAGTAACTATTATCATTTTCATTGGAGTATGTGAAGTGATTTTGTGTATATTTTATATGTGTGTGTGTGTGTGTATGTATACATATGTAGAGAGAGATATTAAATAGTGAATTATTTTTCATCATTTTTTATTTCAAAATGGGGAATAAATATTAATTTTACTGCTTGTAACTGTAGTATACAATTGCAAAATGTCAAACAACATTGAGGTATTCAAAAATAGAAAGTCAGAGTTACCCCTTAATCTAGCTTCTGAGAGGTAAACTATTGTTAACAGTAATTATGTGTCTTCCCGAGTGTTTTATAAATATACTTTATATTATATGGTTCTTAATATAGAAATAGTATTCTGAAAAATGCAGAGTTTTTTTTTTTGCTAGACAGTGGAATACTTTTTAGATTAGGAAAACATATTCGTACTAACATGAAAAGATATCCATGATATACTAAATCGATTGTTTTAAAACTAAATAGGATATCAATTACCTTTAATTGATATAAATAATTTGGGTTTAAAGTGGTATTTTTTTGTTCACATGTGCCTCTTTTTGAATTAAAATGTGTAACTAGAAGAATACAAAACGTCCCAATATTCTATTGAAATTTAATCTTTGGTGCTCTGGGTTTAATTATTGAAACAAAAAAAAATGAATATAAAATTTCAAATACCTCTGCCAACAGGTTTTTATTGTCTCTTATTTACTTTTCATAATAAGACTTTCATTTAAAATTGTATGTTGCATTTTCCAGGTCTCTGGACTCAGGACTCACCAATGCTTTACAGGGTTTATCTGTCACAGATACACACCTTGTTGAAGTGGATGGGGACACACTTTCCCTGTATGGCTCAGGAGCACTGGAATCTCTAGATCGGAATTGGAGTGTTCAAACAGCAGGAATGGTGACAACAGTGTCCTTCACTTTCATAGAATTTGATGAAATCGTCCAAGTGCTTCCCAAATTGAAGATTAAATTTCCTAATTCTCTGGTAAACATTTCCTTTTAGTAGTATATTTGAATTATTCTCAGTCATGACTTGTGTGTTCAGGCCAAAGACCTGTTTTAACTTTTATTTATGCAGTTTCTATCTGGCAGGGAGACTAAGGTTTTGTGTTGATTTTCTGGATCTGGGATTTAAATTAGTATTCATAAATGGCCTTGCAGTTTTCTGTTAATATTAGAAATGGTCTCTCTATAAAATGATTCTTTGTGGAGTATAAAGGACCAATATAATTTTATTCAAATTATGTATTTCTACTTTATAAAGCATTCATCAGGACCTCACCTAATCCTATATTATGTATTCATTTATTCTATCAGGTATTAATGGGACATGTATATTTATATATAATTCTTACAGTAGTCCCTTAACAACATTTAAAATAATTTTAGTGGCTCATTTAAAATTAGTTTGAGAAGGGGAAAATGGTGGAATAGGAAGATCCTAAGTTCACCTCGTCCTATGGATACAGCTAGATAACACCCACATCAGTATAATAACCCAGAAAATGACCTGAAGACTGTCAGAACAGACTCTCCACGACTAAATGTAAAAAAGAGGACACATTGAAGAGGGTAGGGAGGGCAGAGACAGGTCAGAAGATAATGGCATGTGCCATTTTCCTCTCCCACTCCACAGCCTAGATACACAGACACCTGCAGGAACTAGCACAACACCAGCACTCTCCATCTAGCTTGTGAACAGCATGCCCCATCCCTGCAGACTTCTGTGAACATGCCCTCTCCATCCTCGCCTGGGCAGGTGGTTTCCTGAGTGGCTGCAGGTCCCCTCCTGCAGTGGATGGATGCAGACCTTGCTGGCACCATGAGCCCTACACCTGCACTCTCCTATGGGACCTGCCCCTTCTAATACACCCCTGACCAGAGCCCATCCAAAGTGGTGCCACAACCCTGGCACTGTGCAAGCAGCCCCAAAATGGGCCAACACCACTCTAAAATGACTGTTGCCCTGGGCGGAGGGGAAGATAACCATACACACCAGTCTGACTGTGGCACCAGCAATGGGCTGGGGGCAGATATCGGGTCTGACTGCAGGCCTCGCCCACCATTGAAAGCTTCTCAGAGGACAACACAGGGAAAGTGTCCTGCAGTTCAGTGCTACTGCATCGCTGGCAGACACCTGGTCTGACTCAACTCAAGCCCATGGTGGCCCCAGACTGGCCCACTAACAACACAGGGACCAAACCCTGCCCACAACAGGCAAAGAGAGCCATTCCAGATGGCTGGACTGAAGGCAAACACAGCTTAGCCACAATAGTAGGGCACACATGCAACACACATAAGAGACACCATTGAAACACTGGGTTCTGGTGAACAGGGGACATCGCTCTGCAAGGGCACTACAGGACCTCTACCTAAGGCTGCTACTTTCAAGAGCAGGAGATGAGCTGACTTTTTCAGCACACAGAAACAGATGCAGAGAGTTAGACAGAACAGGAGACAGAGAAATACGTCCCAAATGAAAGAACAAGACAAAATCACAAGAGAGCTAAATGAAATGGAGATAAGTAATGTATCTAATAGAGAATATAAAGTAATGGTCATAAAGATACTCATTGGACTTGAGAAAAGAGTGGAGGACCTCAGTGAGACCCTCAACAAAGAGATAAAAAACATAAAAAAAGAAACAATCAGAGATGAAGAACTCAGTAATTGAAATTAAAAATACACTAAATGGAATAAATAGTAGACTAGAAGAAGCAGAAGAACAGATCAGCAATCTGGAGGACAGAGTAAGGGAAAGCAATCAGCTGAACAGGGGAGAGAAAAAGAATAATAAAAAATGAAAATAAACTAAGGGAACTCAGCAACACCATCAAGCATAATAACATTCACACAGTAGGGACCCCAGAAGAGGAAGACAGAGAAAAGGGAGCAGAAAATTTATTTGAAGAAATAATAGCTGAAAAATTCCCAAATCTGGGGAAAGAAACAGAAATCCAGATTCAGGAGGCATAGAGAGCCCACAGCAAAATACCCAAGGAGGTCCACCCCAAGACACATAGTAATTAAAATGGCAAAAAGTAGTGGTAAAGAGAGAATTCTGAAAGCAGCAAGAGAAGAGAAAACAGTTACATACAAGGGATACCAGCTGATTTTTTCAGCAGAAATTTTGCAGGGCAGAAAGGAGTGGCATGATATCTTCAAAATACTGAAAGAAAAAAACCTGCAATGAAGAATGATCTATTCAGCAAGGCTATCATTCAGAATAGAAGGAGAGATAAAGAAATTCCCAGACAAACAAAAATTAAAAGAATTCATCACCACTAAACCAGCCCTAAAACAATTGTTAAAGGGGATTCTGAGTGGAAAGGAAAGACTATAAGCAGGAGTAAGAAAAGTAGGAAGCACAAAAGCAGTAAAATTAAGTATATCCATAAAAATCAGTCAAAGACTCCAAAAAAGGATGTAAAGTATGACACAATATACCTAAAATGTGGAGGGGAGAGGAGTAAAATTTTAGTGCTTTTATAATGGGTTCAAACTTAAGCAACCATCAACTTAATAGAGACTGCTATATGTGTAAGATGTTATATAATAAATCTAATGGTAATCACAAATCAAAAACCAGTAATAGATATGCAAAATAGAAAGAAATCCAAGTATATCACTAAAGAAAGTCAGCAAACCATGAGAGAAGAGAGCAAGAGAAGAAAGGAACAGGAAGAACTACTAAAACAAATATAAAACATGCAACAAAATGGCAATAAGTACTACCCATCAATAATTACTTTGAATGGAAATAGACTGTGCTCCAATCAAAAGGCATAGGGTGATGGAATGGATAAAAAAGCAAGACCCACATGGAAGTTATTAAAGAAACCCTTTCTGGAGAAATAAAAGAACTAAAATCTAACCAAGTCGAAATCAAAAAGGCTATTAATGAGGTGCAATCAAAAATGGGGGCACTAACTGCTAGGATAAATGAGGCAGAAGAGAGAATCAGTGATAAAGAAGACCAAATGATGGAAAATAAAGAAGCTGAGAAAAAGAGAGATAAACAACTACTGGATCACGAGGGCAGACTTCGAGAGATAAGCGATACCATAAGACGAAACAACATTAGAATAATTGGGATCCCAGAAGAAGAAGGAAGAGAGAGAGGGGCAGAAGGTATATTGGAGCAAATTATAGCAGAGAACTTCCCTAATTTGGGGAAGGAAACAGGCACCAAAATCCAGGAGGCACAGAGAACCCCTCTCAAAATCAACAAAAATAGGTCAACACCCCGACATCTAGTAGTAAAACTTACGAGTCTCAGAGACAAAGAGAAAATCCTGAAAGCAGCTCGGGAGAAGAGATATGTAACCTACAATGGTAGAAACATGAGATTGGCAACAGACCTATCCACAGAGACCTGGCAGGCCAGAAAGGACTGGCATGATATATTCAGAGCACTAAACAAGAAAAATATGCAGCCAAGAATACTATATCCAGCTAGGCTGTCATTGAAAATAGAAGGAGAGATAAAAAGCTTCCAGGACAAACAAAAACTAAAGGAATTTGCAAACACGAAACCAGCCCTACAAGAAATACTGAAAGGGGTTCTCTAAGCAAAGAGAGAGCCTAAAAGCAACATAGACCAGGGGCGCCTGGGTGGCTCAATCGTTAAGCGTCTGCCTTCGGCTCAGGTCATGATCCCAGGGTCCTGGGATCGAGCCCCGCATCGGGCTCCTGCTCCGCGGGAAGCCTGCTTCTCCCTCCCCCACTCCCCCTGCTTGTGTTCCCTCTCTCGCTGTGTCTCTCTCTGTCAAATAAATAAACAAAATCTTTAAAAAAAAAATAAAAAAAAAATAAAAATAAAAAATAAAAGCAACATAGACCAGAAAGGAAGACAGACAATATACAGTAACAGTCACCTTACAGGCAATACAATGGCACTAAATTCATATCTTTCAATAGTTACCCTGAATGTAAATGGGCTAAATGCCCCAATCAAAAGACACGGGCTATCAGATTGGATTAAAAAGACAAGACCCATTGATATGCTGTCTGCAAGAGACTCATTTTAGACCCAAAGACACCCCCAGATTGAAAGTGAGGGGGTGGAAAACCATTTACCATGCTAATGGACACCAAAAGAAAGCTGCGGTGGCAATCCTTATATCAGACAAATTAGATTTTAAACCAAAGACTGTAATAAGAGATGAGGAAGGACACTATATCCTACTTAAAGGGTCTATCCAACAAGAAGATCTAACAATTGTAAATATCTATGCCCCTAAAATGGGAGCAGCCAATTATATAAGGCAATTAATAACAAAAGCAAAGAAACACATTGACAACAATACAATAATAGTGGGGGACTTCAACACCCCCCTCACTGAAATGGACAGATCATCTAAGCAAAAGATCAACAAGGAAATAAAGACTTTAAATGACACACTGGACCAAATGGACTTCACAGACATATTCAGAACAGTCCATCCCAAAGCAACGGAATACACATTCTTCTCGAGTGCCATGGAACATTCTCCAGAATCGATCACATCCTAGGTCATAAATCAGGTCTCAACCGGTACCAAAAGATTGGGATCATTCCCTGCCTATTTTCAGACCACAGTGCTTTGAAACTAGAACTCAATCACAAGAGGAAAGTCGGAAAGAACTCAAATACATGGAGGCTAAAGAGCATCCTACTAAAGAATGAATGGGTCAAGCAGGAAATTAAAGAAGAATTAAAAAAATTCATGGAAACCAATGAAAATGAAAACACAACTGTTCAAAATCTTTGGGATGCAGCAAAAGCAGTCCTAAGAGAAAAGTATATAGCAATACAAGCCTTTCTCAAGAAACAAGAAAGGTCTCAAGTACACAACCTAACCCTACACCTAAAGGAGCTGGAGAAAGAACAGCAAATAAAGCCTAAACCCAGCAGGAGAAGAGAAATCATAAAGATCAGAGCAGAAATCAATGAAATAGAAACCAAAAGAACAGTAGAACAGATCAACGAAACTAGGAGCTGGGTCTTTGAAAGAATTAACAAGATTGATAAACCCCAGTGGCCAGACTTACCAAAAGAAAAGAGAAATGACCCAAATCAACAAAATCATGAATGAAAGAGGAGAGATCACAACCAACACCAAAGAAATACAAACAATTATAAGAACATATTATGAGCAACTCTATGCCAGCAAATTAGATAACCTGGAAGAAATGGATGCATTCCTAGAGATGTATCAACTACCAAAACTGAACCAGGAAGAAATAGAAAACCTGAACAGACCTATAACCACTAAGGAAATTGAAGCAGTCATCAAAAATCTCCCAACAAACGAAAGCCCAGGGCCAGATGGCTTCCCAGGGGAATTCTACCAAACATTTCAAGAGGAATTAATACCTATTCTTCTGAAACTGTTCCAAAAAATAGAAATGGAAGGAAAACTTCCACTCGTTTTATGAGGCCACCATTACCTTGATCCCAAAACCAGACAAAGACCCCATCAAAAAGGAGAATTACAGACCAATATCCTTGATGAACATGGATGCAAAAATTCTCACCAAAATACTAGCCAATAGGATCCAACAGTACATTAAAAGGATTATTCACCACGACCAAGTGGGATTTATCCCTGGGCTGCAAGGTTTGTTCAACATCTGCAAATCAATCAACGTGATACTATTGTATCTCATTAACAAAAGAAAGAACAAGAATCATATGATCCTCTCAATAGGTGCAGAAAAAGCATTTGACAAAGTACAGCATCCTTTCTTGATCAAAACTCTTCAGAGTATAGAGATAGAGGGTACATACCTCAATATCATAAAAGCCACCTATGAAATACCTACAGCGAATGTCATTCTTAATGGGGAAAAACTCAGAACTTTCCCCCTAAGGTCAGGAATGCGGCAGGGATGTCCACTATCACCACTGCTATTCAACAGTATTAGAAGTCCTAGCCACAGCAATCAGACAACAAAAAGAAATAAAAGGCATCCAAATTGGCAAAGAAGAAGTCAAACTCTCACTCTCAGCAGACGATATGATACTTTATGTGGAAAACCCAAAAGACTCCACCCCAAAACTGCTAGAACTCATACAGAAATTCAGTAAAGTGGCAGGATATAAAATCGATGCACAGAAATCAGTGGCATTCCTATACACCAAAAACAAGACAGAAGAAAGAGAAATTAAGGAGTCGATCCCATTTACAATTGCACCCAAAACCATAAGATACCTAGGAATAAATCTAACCAAAGAGGCAAAGGATCTGTACTCAGAAAACTATAAAATACTCAGGAAAGAAATTGAGGAAGACACAAAGAAATGGAAAAATGTTCCATGCTCATGGGTTGGAAGAACCAATGTTTTGAAGATGTCAATGTTACCTAGAGCAATCTGCACATTCAGTGCAATCCCCGTCAAAATACCATCCACTTTTTTCAAAGAAATGGAACAAATAATCCTAAAATTTGTATGGAACCAGAAAAGACCCCGAATAGCCAGAGGAACGTTGAAAAAGAAAAGCAAAGCTGGCGGCATCACAATTCCAGACTTCCAGCTCTATTACAAAGCTGTCATCATCAAGACAGTATGGTACTGGCACAAAAACAGACACATAGATCAATGGAACAGAATAGAGAGCCCAGAAATGGACCGTCAACTCTATGGTCAACTAATCTTCGACAAAGCAGGCAAGAATGTCCAATGGAAAAAAGACAGTCTCTTCAACAAATGGGGTGGGGAAAATTGGACAGCCACATGCAGAAGAATGAATCTGGACCATTTCCTTACACCACACACAAAAATAGACTCCAAATGGTTGAAAGACCTCAATGTGAGACAGGAGTCCATCAAAATCCTAAAGGAGAACACAGGCAGCAACCTCTTCGACCTCAGCCGCAGCAACTTCTTTCTAGAAACATCGCCAAAGGCAAGGGAAGCAAGGGCAAAAATGAACTATTGGGACTTCATCAAGATAAAAAGCTTTTGCACAGCAAAAGAAACAGTCAACAAAACCAAAAGACAACCGACAGGATGGGAGAAGATATTTGCAAATGACATATCAGATAAAGGGCTAGTATCCAAAATCTATAAAGAACTCATCAAACTCAACACCCAAAGAACAAAGAATCCAATCAAGAAATGGGCAGAAGACATGAACAGACCCTTCTCCAAAAAAGACATCCAAATGGCCAACAGACACATGAAAAAGTTCTCAACATCACTCGGCATCCGGGAAATCCAAATCAAAACCTCAATGAGATACCACCTCACACCAGTCAGAATGGCTAAAATTAACAAGTCAGGAAACGACATGTTGGTGGGGATGCGGAGAAAGGGGAACCCTCCTACACTGTTGGTGGGAATGCAAGCTGGTGCAACCACTCTGGAAAACAGTATGAAGGTTCCTCAAAAAGTTGAAAATAGAGCTACCATACGATCCAGCAATTGCACTACTGGGTATTTACCCCAAAGATACAAATGTAGGGATCCGAAGGGGTACATGCACCCCGATGTTTATAGCAGCAATGTCCACAATAGCCAAACTGTGGAAAGAGCCAAGATGTCCATCGAAAGATGAATGGATAAAGAAGCTGTGGTATATACACAGTGGAATATTATGCAGCCATCAAAAGGAATGAGATCTTGCCATTTGCAACGACGTGGATGGAACTGGAGAGTATTATGCTGAGTGAAATAAGTCAATCAGAGAAAGACATGTATCATATGACCTCACTGATATGAGGAATTCGTAATCTCAGGAAACAAACTGAGGGTTGCTGGAGTTGGGGGGGGGTGGGAAGGATGGGGTGATAGACATTGGGGTGGGTATGTGCTATGGTGAGCACTGTGAATTGTGCAAGACTGTTGAATCACAGATCTGTACCTCTGAAACAAATAATGGAATATATGTTAAGAAAAAAAAAAGAAGAAGATAGCAGGAGGGGGAAAAAAAAAAGCAAGACCCATCTATATGCTGCCTACAAGAGACTCTTTTCAGATCTAAGGACATCTGCTGATTGAAAGTGAAGGGATGGAAAAGCATTTATCATTCGAATGAAAGTGAAAAGAAAGCTGGGGTAGCAACACTTATATCAGACAAAATAGACATTAAAACAAAGACTGTAACAAAACACAGAGACACTATATAATAATAAAGGGAACAATCCAACAAGAAGATGTAACAGTTGTAAATATTTATTCACCCAACATGGGAGCACCCAAATATATAAAGCAGCTAAAAACAAACATAAAAGAAGTAATCAATAGTAGTATAATAATAGTAGGGGACTTTAACACCCCATTTACATCAATGGATAGATCATCCAAGTGGAAAATCATCAAGGAAAAAGAGGCTTTGAGGGACACATTGGACCAGATGGATCTAACAGATATATTCAGGACATTTCATCCTAAACAATAGAACACACGTTCTTTTCAAGTGCACATGGAACAGTCTCTGGAATAGATCATGTATTAGGCCACAAAACAAGTCTCAACAAATTCAAAAAGACTGAAGTCATACCATGCATCTCTTCTGATCACAACACTATGAAACTAGAAATCAACCATAACAAAAAATCAGGAAAGAACACAAATACATGGAGGTTAAATAACATTCTACTAAACAATGAATGGGTCAACCACGAAATCAAAGAGGAAATCAAAAAATACATGGAGACAAATGAAGATGAAAACACAGTGGTCCAAAATCTTTAGGATGCAGTAAAAGCTGTTCTAAGAGGGAAGTTTAGAGCAGTACAGGTCTACCTCAGGAAGTGAGAAAAATCTCAAACAACCTAATCTTACACCTAAAGGAGCTGGAAAAAGAAGAACAAACAAAACCCAAAATGAATAGAAGGAAGGAAATAAAGATTAGAGCAGAAATAAGTGAAATAGAAATTAAAAAAAACAATAGAACAAATGAATGAAACCAGGAGCTGGTTCTTTGAAGAGATCAACAAAATTAAAAAACGTTTAGCCAGATTCATGAGAGAGAGAGAGAGAACTCAAATAAAATCAGAAATGAAAGAAGAGAAATAATAACTGAAACCAAACAAAGAACAAAGGATTATAAGAGAATATTATAAAAAATTATATGCCAACAAACTGGCTAACCTAGGAATAATTTATAAATTCTAGAAACATATAAACTACCAAAACTGAATCAGGAAGAAATAGAAAATTTGAACAGACTGATTACCAGCAATGAAATTGAATCAGTAATCAAAACCTTCCAACAAACAAAAGTCCAGGATCAGAGAGTTCCACAGGTGAATTCTACCAAACATTTATTTTTATTTTTTATTTTTTTTAAGATTTTATTTATTTATCAGAGAGAGAGAGACAGAGGCAGGCAGAGGGAGAAGCAGGCTCCTTGCTGAGGAAGGAGCCCAATGTGGGACTCGATCTCAGGATCCTGGGATCATGACCTGAGCCGAAGGCAGACGCTTAACTGACTGAGCCATCCAGGCATTCCTCTAGCAAACATTTAAAGACAAGTTAATACCTATTCTTCTCAAACTATTCCACAAAATAGAAGAGTAAGGAAAGCTTCCAAATTCATTCTATGAGGCTAGCATTACCCTGATACCAAAACCAGATAAAGACATACAAAAAAAGAGAGCTACAGACAAATATTTTTGATGAACATAGATGCAAAAGTCATCAACAAAATACTAGCAAACCAAATCCAACAATACATTAAAAAAATTATTCACCACAATCAGGTGGGATTTAATCCCAGGATTGCAAGGGTGATTCAGTATTCACAGATCAATCAACGTGATACATTACCTCAACAAGAAGGAGGATAAAAATAATACGATCAGGGTGCCTGGGTGGCTCAGTTGGTTAAGTGACTGCCTTCGGCTCAGGTCATGATCCCAGGATCCTGGGATCGAGCCCCGCATTGGGCTCCCTGCTCGGTGGGAAGCCTGCTTCTCCTTCCCCCACTCCCCCTGCTTGTGTTCCCTGTCTCGCTGTCCCTCTCTCTCTCTGTCAATTAAATAAATAAATAAATAAATAAAATCTTTTTAAAAAAATCATATGATCATTTCAGTAGATGCAGATAAAGCATTTGACAAAGTACAGCATCCATTCATGATAAAAACCCTCAACAAAGTAGTTGTTATACCTCAACATGATAAAGGCCATATATGAAAACCCATAGCTAACATCATACTCAATGGTGAAAAACTGAGAGCTTTTCCCCTAAGATCAGAAACAAGACTAGGATGTTCACTCTCAGCACTTTTATTCAAGAGTACTGGAAGTCCTAGCCACCACAATTAAGAAAATAAATAAAAAACATCCAAATTGGTAAGGAAGAAGTAAAACTTTAACTGATGGCAGATGCCATGATACTATACATAGAAAACTTAACAGACTCCACCAAAAACTACTAGAACTGATAAATGAATTCAGTAAGGTTGCAGGATACAAAATCAATATACAGAAATCCATTGCATTTCTATACACCAATAATGAAGTAGCAGAGAAATTAAGAAAACAATCCTATTTACAATGGCATCAAAAATAATAGAATATCTAGGAATAAATTTAACCAAGGAGGTGAAAGACCTGTACTCTGAAAACTATAAAACATTCATGAAAGAAATTGAAGATGACACAAAGAAATGGAAAGGTATTCTGCGTTCATGGATTGGAAGAAAAAATATTGTTAAAATGTCCATACTACCCAAAGCAATCTACAGATGTAATGCAATCCCTATCAAAATACCACCAACATTTTTCACAGAGCTAGAACAAAAAATCCTAAAAACCATAAAGAAACCTAAATAACTAAAGCAATCTTGAAAAAGAAAAACAAAACTGGAGGTATCAGAATCCCAAAGTTGTAGTAATCAAAACAATATGGTATTGGCACAAAAATACACACATAAATCAATGGAACAGAATAGAGAGCATAGAAATAAACCCATGATTATATAGTTAATTAATCTTCGACAAAGGAAGCAAGAATATGCAATGAAGAAAAGACAGTCTTTTCAACAAGTGTTGTTGGGAAAACTAGACAGCTACATGCAAAAGAATGAAACTGGACCACTTTTTTTTTTTAAGATTTTATTCATTTATTTGAGAGAGAGAGGGCACGAGTGAGAGAGCAGCAGAGGGAGAGGGAGAAGCAGACTCCCCACCGAGTAGGGAGCCTGATATGGGGCTCAATCCCAGGACCCTGAGATCATGACCTGAGCTGAAGGCAGCCGTTTAACCAACTGAGCCACCCGGCACCCCAAAAGTGGACCACTTTCTTACACCATAAGCAAAAATAAACTCACAATGGATTAAGGACCTAAATGTGAGACCTGAAACCATAAAAATCCTAGAAGAGAACAAAGGCAGTAACTTAATTCACATTGGCTGAAGCAACTTCTTTCTAGATAGGTCTCCTGAGGCAAGGCAAACAAAAGTAAAAATAAACTATTGGGAATATATAAAAATAAAAAGCTTCTGCACAAAAAAGGAAACAATCAATGAAACTAAAAGTCAACTTACTGAATGGGAGAAGATATTTGCAAATGATATCCAGTGAAGGGTCAGTATCCAAAATGTATAAGGAATTTATACAACTCAACACCAGATACACAAATAATCTAATTTAAAAATGGGTAGAAGACATGAACAGACATTTCTCCAAAGACAAACAGATGGCCAACAGACACATGAAAAGATGCTCAACATCACTCATCAGCAGGGAAATGCAGTAAAAAACACAATGAGATATCAGCTCGCACCAGCAGAATGGCTAAAATAAAAAAGACAAGAAACACAGGTGTTGGCTAGGATGTGGAGAGAAAGGAATGAACCCTTGCACACTGTTGGTGGGAATGCAAACTGGTGCAGCCACTGTGGAAGGAAGTATGGAGATTTCTCCAAAAATTAAAAATAGGACCACTCTACTATCTAGTAATTGCAGTACTAGGTATTTATTCAAAGAATATGAAAAGACGAATTTGAAAAAATATATGCACTCCTATATTTATTGCAGCATTTTTTATAATAGCCAAACTATGGAAGCAGCCCAAGTGTCCATCCACAGATGAATGGATAAAGAATATGTCAGTCCACAGATGAACAGATGCGTGTGTGTGTGTGTGTGTGTGTGTGAGAGAGAGAGAGAGAGAGAGATGGCAAGATTTCATTCTTTTTATGGCTGAATAATATTCCAATGTATGTATGTATATATATGTGATATATATAAGGATATATGTGATATATATAAAGGAAAAATTAGACAAATCAAAAACAGACTCTTAACTATAGAGAACAAATTGATGGTTACCAGAGGCGGCGGGGTGGCAGGGTGGGTGAAATAGGTGAAGGGAATTAAGAGTACCCTTACTGTGATGAGCACTGAGTAATGTACAGAATTGTTGAATCACTGTATTGTACATCTGAAACTAATATAACACTGTTAACTGTACTGGAATTAAAAGTAAAAAAAAAATAAGGTTGAGAAATTAGCTTTTTCCAATTAGCTGTTTGTGGTACTATTATGTTACTTACTAGTATGTATTTGCAGAAACGGTGAGTTCTCCCTTGAGTTTTTATTATTGTTGTGTTTTTCTCCGTTAGCCAAGTGATTTCCTTCACCTGCCCTCTTATAGTTCTTTTTCTTTTGCCACATCATCCTCCCTAAAGAAGATAGATAGAAGTGGAGACAATATGTTCAGAAAAGAGCATCCAATTTCACAGAAAGAACACTTACATAGGCATTTCAGTTTTAGTGATTTTCTTTTCCCATGGCCAGTTTAACTAGCCTGAATAGTAATTGGCAAGATACAGGTAGTAATGACTAATTAATTCTTCTCAGAAGCATTGTGAGCCCTGTATTTATAAAGTTCTGGAAGTTTTATTTCTAGTAGATTTAATTTCAGTGTAAAGCATATAAAAATCATTGTAATGCCTAAAAGTCTGAATTATTATATATTTATTTAATTTTAAGGATCTTAGTTTGCTAGTAAATGGGGGACATCCTTTGCAGACGGGAAATCACTTATAATTCAATACTGGGTGGATTAATGGATTCCATCAATGATGTATCAGATGTACTAAAATTATGTAAATTTAGTAGATTCAGTTGATTTAATGTAATTGAAAACATACTAGTTAAGCCTAAAGTTTACAGATTTCTTGGGGAATGATCAGTGAAGCTTTAATGTTAATTTTTTAAGATGGTTAAATTCAATGTTCAGCTCTTTTTTGTGTTTTATTATTGCAGCACCTTAAATTCAAGGAAACAAATCTTGTAATGCTGCAGCAGTTTAATGCACTAGCTCAACTCCGCCGTGTCGACCAGTTGACAATTGATCCTCAAGGAAATCCAGTTGTCAATTTTACACTCTGGAAATACTATGTACTGTTTAGGCTGAGCCACTTTAGTATGCAGAAAATAAATGGGACAGAGGTAAGATAAACATAAGTCAACTGTAGAATTAAAATATTCCTTTTTTAGGGGAAATAGTCATAATAATGGTCAGGAAATTCGGTAACCATGATAGAACTTTTTTTTTTTTAAGATTTTATTTATTTATTTATTTGACAGAGAGAGACACAGTGAGAGAGGGAACACAAGCAGGGGGAGTGGGAGAGGGAGAAGCAGGCTTCCCACTGAGCGTAGAGCCCGATGTGGGGCTCGATCCCAGGACCCTGGGACCATGACCTGAGCCCAAGACAGACATTTAATGACTAAGCCACCCAGGTGCCCCACCATGATAGAACTTTTGAGAAATATTGTGGATCTTTCCCAAATCTTGACATTTAAGCTAAAAATCCATCAAAAAACTTCTAAAGCACTAGACAGACTTTAAAAATAGTAACCAAATCATGGTGAATAGCAAATACTTTTACTGTTGTTTGTAAACATTCAGAGAAGTAAAATGTTGGTAGGATGACAGTTAAGAAAAAAAAGAACACTTATGTAGGTACTGTGATCTTTGTATTCTTCAAAGTGTTTTGCAGACTGCCGGACACATAAGAAGGATGGGGAAGTAATACCCAAAGGTCAGCTGATAAGGGTCATGGTAGAGGAAGGGAGGAATAAAGTGAGAAAAAAAGAGAATGTATGCAGGAAAAGAAAAATAATTTTAAAAAGATGAGAAGGAGAAATAAGGAAGAAAGGTAAAAAAGAGAAAGTAAAAATGAGAAAAAAAGGAAATAAAACAAGCATATGTAAATGGCTGGACTGCTTTGTTAATAGTTTGTAACAGCTGCCTGTGGATTACCTGCACTGTATAACTCAGGCCTGGAATATTATTAGTGAAAGGATATTTTTCAGATTAATTTTGCTAAGCTTGTCACAAGGGTAATCTCCTTGCTATCCAAAGACCATGTTCTCTAAGTACTATTTTGGAAGAAAAGAGAAACTATGCTTCTTCCTCTCCTGTGGAATTCCTGCACTGAATTTAAATTAATCCTCCAAAGAAAGAAGATCTCTAATATGCTGTTAGTATTATTACGATTATCTCTTAACATTCAGAAGACCTCTTTATTGTAAAACGAGCTGTAATCAAGTTTGCCAGCATGGTGGTAATAGCAACTGTATTTCCCTGCAGCTGATGTACTACAAGTACCTCTGGCCTAGCACTCTAAAAATCTGGTAGAGTGTTAAGAGACTGGAGATCCCTGGGTCAGTGTACAACAGCCAAGTGAAATTTGCATCAACCATGGTAGGCTCATGACCACAGTATCAGCTATCTGTCGAAGATGTAGGACAAATCTGGAACCTTCAGACGACTAATTTCTCCAGCTAGTTCCCAAGAGATTTGGCTCAGTCTTGTGTACTCTTGTGTATTCTCTTGGCACTTCCCAGAGAGGTTGTAAGTCATTGATCAGAACTAGTATTTAGTCCCCTGGACTGGAAGTAGAATAGTTACTTTGGCTATGGGTGAGTATTCTCCTTCATTAAGGGCCAGACTGTTGACCCCATTAACCTAAGTAGTGTATTTACCCAGACATGGATCACTACTAGAGATGTATTAATTATGATAGAACCTTGAAATAGGAAGGAATGGTACAGTATAATTACATAAAATAGAGAAGAATTCGAAAGAACCAATATAACTTATTCTGATTTAAAGTTCCTAAAATGTCAATGCCTGGGATATTTGACCCTTTATTTAAACAGTCTAAAATAAAGCTGCTTATCTCAACCTTGACAATATGTAGTAATATTATACAATATACCTACTTTTCTTTGTATATGAGAGAGAATAATAGTGCTTGAGGTAGAATTAAATTTGAATTGTGAGCATCAAGAAGAAAAGATGGAGTAGTGGCCTGCACTGGCCACTAGGTGACTATGTTAGACCAAACAACTTAGTTGTCAGCTAAAGGAAAGATTTGAGGGAACAGCAGCCTCGTTAACTCTGAGGGTCTTAGGGAAAATGTGAGATTGCACTGAATCATGTGTATAAGATGCTTGTGAATTACGGGTTTATTTTTTGGAAAATGCCTGTGAAGTGTATTACAGCAGTATTAATGAATTTTTTTAAGTTCCAAAATTTAACTATACCAGGGTTTCTCAACCTCAGCTCTGTTGACATTCTGGGCCACGTAATGCTTTGTTGTGGGGGCTGCCCTGTGCAATGTAAGATGTTTAGCAGCATCCCTGGCTTCAACCCACTAGATTCTAGTAGCTCCCCTCTGCCAGTTGTGATAACCAAAAATGTCTCCAGACATTGTCAAATGTTTCCCTAGGGGCCAAAATGGCCCCTGGTTGGGAACAACTGGTTACATAGGCAAACTAATAGTATTTAAAATGCAAGCAACCATATCTTATATTAAAGAAAATATGCCCAGATATTAATCCAAGTCCCACTTTTAGCTTTTAGTACCTTCTTGGTTAACATAGGAATAAGCCCTCACAGAGAATACCTGTGACAGTTCCTTGTGGAGAGAAAGGTAGACATAGTTTTAGAATGAACAGGAGTACCTTGCCTATCTAACGTTCCGTCTCTCAGAAAAGGACAATGTTATTCTTATAGAAGCAAGGTATGAACAACACCTTGGCTTACCTTTGACACATTATTAAAGTGAATCTATTCCATTGACACTTGAGAATTTTCCCCCTAAATCATTCTACTCCAAGAAACTATAGGATTTCTGAAAAAAAAAAAATCATTAAGAATTTAAGTTGCCTCAAGTCTAATTCTCAGGGAACATTGCTTTGAGTCAGAGCTAATTCATCACCTCGGTCATCCTCCATCACCATGAGCCAACAGCTGTACATCTTCACTTCAGTTAAGTTAGGGAAGAAAGAGATGTCAATGAGAACTCTCCTTTTACAGCCCAGAGAAGGCACTTCCCTGGACTAAAAGAAAACACGTTAGAAATTTCTTTGAAATTGTGTTAAGTGTATCAAGCTAGAGCCAGTGTCATTTTGACCCCTCTCCATTGTATCTCTTCAGGTGACGCAGAATGATATGATAATGGCTGAAAGGCTCTTTGGAATCTTAGCACATGTTGCATCTTCCGAGTTACCCCAGTACCGTATGATTTCAATTCTGGGTGATGCCAGGTAATCTTTAATTTCTGTCATTTTTATAGAATTTCTGTTGCACTAGAAAAAAGGAATACATTCCACACACCTCTTAACTGCCACTTGTGCATCCCACAAACATTGATCCTAAATTTGTCTTGTGGCTGGCCCTCTTCAAAGTGTTGGGGTATAAAGTTGAATAAGACAAAATTCTTGCTCTTATGTGGCTTATAAGCTAATAATTTAAAGATATATGTAAGTACTTAAAATGTGAATGTTTCAGATTTCAGAGAGGGCTGTAGGAGTATAGGAGAGACCAACTGCACTTTGGAAGAACATAAGGGAAAGCTTCACAGAGGAGGTAACATTTTATCTAGCTCTTCAGGAATGAGGAGTTTTTCAGGTAGAGGATATAGGGGAAAGAGATTTGCAAAGGTGCAAGGAATTGTAACAAGTTTAGTATAATTGGAGCATGGGATAATTGTGAATAGTGACAGTAAATGAAGCGAGAAAGATTGTGGTTTGATTTTGAAGAGTTTTGCAATCCATTCAAAACAAAAATGAATACTTGTGCTTTGTAATTAAGCACAACAATCGTGTGATTAGATGTATATTCTAGAAAGGCTGCCATTTGAACAGACAGAGATGGATGGACTGCAGACCAATCGAGAGGCTCATTATAGTCCAGGAGGGAGATTTTGAAGGCATGAACTAAGACAGTGAGAGTGGAGAATAGGATAAATTGAAAAATACTTAGAAGAGAACAGAACCTGATAGAACACACTAAGAAAATGTGCGTGGATGGAAGGAGAAAAGTCGAGGATGCTATGTCAGTCATGATTCAGTTATAGATAAGAGAATTCACTCTGGCTAGAATAAGCAGAAAACGACTGATATACAAGGAATTAGTTGTCTATAAAATCATCAGAAGGGACGGGGAAGCAGTCTAATGACTCCCAGAATGATACCACAGAACCAGCCCACCAAGAAAACTGCCGCCTCTGCTCAGGGAACTAGCTGATCAGGAGACTGTCATCCCAGTTGCAACCTCCAGGATCATACCACTTTCACTGCGTGGGGGATCAGGAATTCCTCACTCCTGTCCCCAGAACTTGGTTGCAGAATTTACAATTACAGATTTGTAATTTGTACCGAAAAAAACCGGGTATGTGTGTGCTATCTCTACTTCCCCACTTAGCTCAGTTCTGCTTTCAGATCTTACCCAAGTATGTCTGATTGGTAGAATCTAAATCCCATAAAAAACCTATAAAATCACTTGAGAAAAAAATATTGAAGGAGGGACTGCTACAAAATGAAGAGTGAACACAAGAAATAGGAAGCATTGAATTCAAAAACTGATGGTGTGGAAATAAGTAAAAATTAGAGGAAAAAATGAAACAAGATGAAACCAGAGAGGAAGACAAACCATAAGAGACTCTTGATCTTAGGAAACAAACTGAGGGTTGCTGGAGGGGAAGGGGGTCGGGGAATGGGGTGGCTGGGTAATGGACATTGGGGAGGGTATGTGTTGTAGTGAGCGCTGGGTGTTATGTAAGACTGATGAATCACAGACCTCTACCCCTGAAACAAATAACACATTATATGTGAATTTTAAAAATATGCTCATAATTAAGGAATTAAAAATTAAAATAATAATAAAAATAAAATATGTCTAAAAAATATATTTATCAAAAATATTAATGCATAAGGAAAAATTTAGTAACCTGAAAATAAAAATCCCAGAAATTCCTAAGGGAAAGGAAGTTAAACTTTCCTAAGTTTTTTTTTCCCCCTTGGGACTACTACTTAGCACCAAAAGTTGATGGAAAAATACATGTTTAACTGTGTATATTAAAATTTTAAGGGCTACATTAGGAAGAAAGGCTAGATGGTACAGATTCTAAACCACTAAAAAGAAAAAAGATCAACAAAAGGCTGGAAGGGAAGAAAAAAGAAAAATAAATATGTTATTTATAATAAATATTAATGAATGGAATTCTCCTATTAATAGATAATGGCTATCAGGATTAAAATTGAGTTACATGTTGTCTTTGGAGAAATACTCCTGAAGAAAGCAATATATAAAGTTTGAAAATAAAGGGATGAAAATATATAACAGGGAAACGCCAACAATAGCAACAAACAAATCTGGGAATATTAATATTAGTGATAATAGAACTGATGACCAAAAGCTACAATCTACCAAAAAATATAATTATGAAACTTAATGTAACTCAGCTCCTAAATACATCAACAAGTACAAGTATACATTGACAAATTCACAGTTATTGTGATAGATATTAATCTAATAGATCAGTAGATCAAATAAACCAAAAAAAAAAAAAAAAAAAAGAATATGGAGGATTTGAATAACACAGTTAATGTACTTTATCAAATAAATGGATTTATAATTTTATCCCCAGACTCTTATTTCCAATTCAAAAACAAATTCTATTCAAACACCTATGAAATGTTTGCAAAAATTGGACATATATTAATCTCAAAGGAAATCTCCCATGTTTCCCAAAAAACATACTCAAACAGATCACTTTCTCTAATCATATGATAAAATTAGAAAAATAATGAGCCAAAATTTTACCCAGTTGAAATTGGAAACACAAAGAAACAGGAGAAGCAGTTTCCCAGAAAATAAAATACAGTGCCTTTAAACTTAAAAAAGATGTTTAACATCAATCGAAGTCATAGACATGAAAATTTTAAAACAATGAGACAACTTTGTGGGGAAAGACTAAAAGTTTGGTGGGATATAGCATGTTGAAACAGAATTTTTATACACTGTTGGTGGTATAAGTTGAGGCAATTCTTAGCAATACCTAACAAATTTTAAGTTTATATCCCCTTTGACTTAGTAATTTTGCTTAAAGGAATCTTTTTCGGATAGCGTTTTTTTACATGAGCACAAATATATGTATGTGTTCAAGGATTTTCAATGCAGCCAGTGTTTATAATAGCAAAAATATGAAAGCCACTAAATTTCAACTAATAAAAGACCAATGACAGGCCACTCAAAAAATAATTAGTGGTTCTGATATGAAACAGTCTGTAAGATGTCTTAGAAAATAAAAGTGGAAGTTATAGGACGGTTGTATAGTGAACTGCAATTTATGAGATATGGGGCAGACATTTCAAAGATGTCCTTGTGTAATTTTAAAATATTTGATTTTTAAAAAAATGACTGTCTCTAGGAGTTGAGCTGAGGACACTAGGGTTCCAAAAGTGTGTAAAAGCTTTCTTTTTACTGTATGCTTATAGATAACTGCTCGAATTACCTTTTTGGGTTTTATTTCTGTTTTGGTTTTTGTTCTTTTTATTATTATTATCATATTCCTTTTTTAAAAAAGATTTTAAAAAGTACTTTAACTCTTTTGGGTTGAAAAATAAATTAAAACCAAAGTTATAAATCACATATAAATGAATTTGATAATAAGGACACTCTGTGTCACAGCCTGTGGGATGTTGCTAAAACTGTACTGAGAAGAAATGATATATCTTTAATATACTTGTTAGGAAACAAGAAAGATTAGAAATTAATGAATGAGGCTTTCAACTCAAGAAGCTAGAAAAATACCAAAGTAAAGTAAAAGAAAATGGAGGTAAGAAATTCATGAAGATAAAGTAACTTTTAAAGAAATAAGAAAGAATAGTTGACTAGTAAAAGCAAAAATTGACTCTTTATAAAGACCATTTTCTAAGGAAAATCCAAGAACTCAACTATTAAACTTTTTTATAACTAATTAGAATATATAACAAGGAAACCAGACACTATATCAGCATACAAATATAATTGGCATTTCTTCATTAAAATAATAAATTCTTGAAAATAGTATTAGAAAAGTATCCCATTTATAGAGGCAATAAAAATGATAAAATATCAGGAAATCCACCTGACATAAAGTAACTAAGAAGTAAACAGTGAAATTAGGAATAAAAAAAGAAGTCTAAAAAATGGAAAGATGTACATTGTTAATGAATTCTGAGGCTTAATAAAAATGTCAATTTATTTTAATTAAATCATGTAATTATTAAATTTCCAAGCAACAATCCCAGTGTGATTTCTCAGTAAACTTTATTTTTATTTTTACTTTTTGTTTTTTTAATATTTTTCTAAATTTTATTTTATTATGTTATGTTAATCACCATACATTGCATCATTAGTTTTTGATGTAGTGTTCCATGATTCATTGTTTGCGTATAACACCCAGTGCTCCATCAATACGTGCCCTCTTTAATACCCATCACCAGGCTAACCCCTCTCCCCACCCCCAATTTCTCAGTAAACTAAACAAGATGAATTTTGTATCTTAGGAAGGCATTCATCATCTCAAGTTTATCAAAACATTCTGCTATACTTTCTAATACTTTTTAAAGTTTTGACACATTTAGCTCACAAAAATTTAGAACTTTTGTATGATAAAAGACATCATAAAGTCAAAAGACATGAACAGACAGGGAGAATGTATTTGCAACACGTTTAACAGATTTAAGAAGTCCTACAAATTTAGTAAGAAAAAGACAATCAACATGAAAGTAAAAGTAAAGGATATAAAGACTTTACAACAGCAACAAAAAAAGACCAATTATTGTAAGAAAAGATCCAACTCACTTGTAATCAGAGAAGTAAAAATTAAAACAATGAGGTTTCATTTTTGCCAATGAGATTGAGTAAAAAATTTAAGAACTAATAATATTGGGGGTTTATTAGTATTCAGAGAAATATATAGTCTACATTATTGGTGGAAGTGTAACCTGATGCAGACTCGTGAAGGAAGTAGTTCAGCAATATCTGTCATATCTTTGAACCCAGAAGTTCTAGTACTAGGAGTATAGCCTATTGAAATGCACATACATGGGCACAAAAAACTTACATACAGGCTGTCATTGCTTTATTGTTTGTAGTAACCCAACTTTAGAAAGTAATTAAATGCCTAACAATAGGGAAAGTCAAATAAATCATGATACTTCTAAACTATGAATGTAGTATCTATATGATACTGTGTACATTACAATCATTATAAGACAATAAGAAAAAGAAGAAAAAGGAAAAAAAAAGATTAAAGTAGTTTTTCTGTTCTGATGTGAAATGATCCAGAGACAGATAGTTCATTAAATAAAATAGTGTAAATGAGCATTTATATTATGACCCGATGTTATTTTTAAAAGCAACAAAATAAATGTATATGTATAAATACAGAGGCATAGAAAGGGAGTTAAAAAGATGAACACCCGATAGGATGTGGATGTTAGGAATGGTGGTTGAGTAGTTAAAGAGTGGTTTTCAAGTTTTACTCTATGTATGTTTGTGCAATTTGGAAGTTCTTATTGAGAATACATTAGACTTCTCCAATAATGGTAAGTTAGGTTGTTTTGACAATTCCTTGCACTACAAACAACTAAAAATTTGGATAAAATAAAAAATGAAAACTCCATAAAAGTACTGAAGAGGTGACAACACAGATACTTTGGATTTTGGCATTATTTTGTAAGGATTATAAAACGACTATGCATAGTGTATTTCATGATATAATTAGTCAAGTTTGAAAATACCTGGAAACAACAAGAAAATTTAAAAAGTGATCCATCAGATCTGGAAGGAAACCAAAGGAAGTTCTGTAAATGAAAAATACAACAAACACAATTAAAACTTGGGACGCCTGGGTGGCTCAGTCGGTTGAGCATCTGCGTTTAGCTCAGGTCATGATCCCAGAGTCCTGGGATTGAGTCCCGCATTGGGCTCCCTGCTCAGTGGGGAGCCTGCTTCTCCCTCTGCCTGCCACTCCCCCTGCTTGTGCTCTCTCTCTCTCTCTGACAAATGAATAAATAAAAAATCTTAAAAAAAAAACCACACACAATTAAAACTTAAGAGGTTTAACAGCCAATTAGACCTACTTGAAAAGAGAATCAGTAATTTGGGAAATAGCTTAGAGGGAATTTTGTCAAATGAAGCACAAAGAGAAAGGAACATCTGGAAAAGCAGTTAAGAAATTTGGAGATAGAATGAGTAAAAAGGTTTAAAATATGTTTGATTGGAATTTCAAAAAGATAAAGAAGGTGTGGTAGAGGTAATATTTAAAAATAATGGCAGGGACGCCCGGGTGGCTCAGTTGGTTGAATGTCTGCCTTTGGCTCAAAAAATAATAAATAAAGATAATGGCAAAGAATTTTTTAGAACTGATGAAATACACTAATCTACACATTAGACAAGCTCAATCAATTCCAAATGTATTCAGCTAAAAGAAATCTACCCAAGTCACCTCACAGTGAAACCACAGAGCACCAACTATAAAGGTAAAAAATTCTAAAACAACCAGGAAAAAAGATCTTAAAGGAGTGCACATCAGCAACTGACTTCACAACAGCAGCAGTGGAAGTTAGAAGACAGGATAATACATATATTCAGTGTACTGAAGGAAATTAATTGCCAACAACCTAGATTTCTATACACTGTAAAAATGTCTTTTAAGAATGAAGATAAAATAAAGACACTTTAAAGCAAAGTAATAAAAAACAAAAGCTAAGGTATTTCCCACCAGTATTCCTGCACTAAAAGAAATTATAAAGCCTGTAATTAAGCAGAAGGAAAGTGATCCCAGATAGAAGGTCTGAGGTGCAAGAAGAGCTAAATAAAGAGCAAGGAAAATACCAAATTTGTGGGATAAAGCCAAATGAACATTGACTGTATAAAGTAACAATAATTATGTGTTGTGGGTTTTAAAATATATAAAATTAACTTACACTACAATAGTGTAGTGTAGGAGGAAGTAGATAAAGATATAGTGTTTTAGATCCTTGTATTATCTAGGAAGGAGCTATAGTAATTAAGGCCAGATGTTAGTTAAGTTAAGAGTGCATGTTCTAATTTCTATGGTAACCAAAGAATAAAGAGTGTACAGCTTCTAAACTAATAAGGAGGAGGGGAGAGAAATGGAAATGAAGAGAAAGAGAAAAGAAACATAGAACATGTGGGTCAAATTGAAAGAAAAGAAAATGTCAGATTGAACCTAAATACGACTGTATCAGCAATTCCATTTGTACCAAAAGTCAGAGGCTTGGACCAAGAGTCATTTTCTCCCCTGAGTCTGCAAGTCAGCTGGATGGCTGTGCCTTCAGCTGGGGTCCTCATGCATCTGCAGTCACCTATGGGTTGGGTACGCAGCTCTGCTGATCTAGTCTGGGCTCTCACTTGTTCGGGAGTTGGCCAGCTATAAACTGGTCTAGGGAGGCCTTAGGACAAGTTGTCTTTGCTCCACCTGGTCGCTCATGCTCCAGAAATCTGCCTGGGCTTGTTTTCATGGGAGAAGAAGGGTTTAAAGAGAGAGAAAAAACATGCAAGGACTCCTGAGGCCTGGTCTAAGCAGGAGGTAGCCTGCTTAGCTGCAGAATCACATTGTAAAGGGCATGAATTCAAGGGAGCTCGTAATTATTACCATCAATGTTATCAATGATAAAATACAAATGTATTAATTGTTCTGGTTAAAAGCCAAAGATTGTCAGATTGAGTAAAAAAATGAAGTTCAGTTATATGTTGTTTACAAGGGACACATCTGAAACATAAGGTTACATAAAGTTTAAAAGTAAAAAAGTGAGAAAAGGTAACAACATAAATATTGGCCAAAATAAAAACAGAGTAGCCATTGAGGACTAAATAGACTAAGGTTAGAAGCCATACTAGAAATAAAGAGGATCATTTCAAAATGATAATAAGTTCAGTTCATCTGAAATATTAAGATAAATTTGCTAATTTAATTTGTATGCACCTATTAGCATAGCCTTAAAAACCTATAAACCAAAAATCGACATTACTATAACTCCGCCATTACAGTGGGAAGTTTTAATATACTTTTGAGTAGTTAATTTAAAAAGGATATGAAATACTTAAACAACATGATTAACAAATTTGATTTAATGGACATTCAAAGAACATTGCCTCCAATAACATGTTCTTTTTAAGCATGCATGGAAATTTATAAAAATTGATCAAATACTATCCATAAGGCAATTATCAGCAGATTCCAAAGGATTTACATAGCCCATGTTTTCTGTTCAAAATGCAATTAAGCTTTAACTCAGTTACTCAGTGTTAACCAGGAAATCTCCGTATATCTGGAAATCAAAAAACACATTTCTAAATAACCCACAGGTTAAAGACAATTTTATAATGGAAACTACCTTGAACTGAAATATAACAAAAATACCACATTTCAAAACTTGTGGAATAAAGTTACATGATGCTAAATGAAAACATTTTAGCCTTTGAAATGCATGTATTAGGAAAGAATAAAGGCTGAAAATGAATGAGCTAAACATTTATCTAAAGAAGTTAGGAGAAGAAAATAAAGAAGTTAGGAAGAAAAAAGCAAAATAATCCTGAAGGAAGTTAAAAGAAATAATGACATTAAAAACAGAATAACGAGGGACACCTAGGTGGCTCAGTCAGTTGGGTATCCAACTCTTGGTTTTGGCTCAGGTCATGGGCTCAGGTTCCTGAGATTGAGCCCCACATCTGACACCACTCAGCAGGGAGTCTGCTTCAGGATTCTCTCCCCTGCCCACCCTACCTCTTCCCCTACTTACGAGCACTCTCTCTCTCTCTCAAATAAATAAATAAATCTTTAACAAAATAAAAATAAAAACAGAATTAATGAAAAATTGATTATTTGAAAAGACTAATATAAGTGATAAAATGTACATATGCATTGCTTTGGTAATTAAAAAGTCAATAAAGAAAATGCAGGTAAAGATCTATATGTTACTCACTTTTTTCTTTATAAAAGTGAGAAAATTATACTACCTAAATATCCAAAACAAGAGCCTGATTAGGGAAGTTGATTAACATCACAATTGAATTTTATTCATTCATTAAATTTTAATGACATAGAAAAATGCTGATTACATAGCATTGAATGAAAACAAGTGTACAAAATCAGATGTTTAGTATGATCTTAACTTTTTACAAAAATTCGTAGAAAAAACCTGCAAAAAAATACGTTGAATGTGAACAATGTTTTAGATTTATATAGATTTATGAGCTATAGATTTATGGGTGATTTTTATCTATTTCTTTATACTTTTCAAAATGTGTACTCCTTAAAATACTTCTAAAATTGCTGTTTGTTTGTTTGTTTGTTTTAAGATTTTATTTATTTGACAGAGAGAGACACAGTGAGAGAGGGAACACAAGCAGGGGTAATGGGAGAGGGAGAAGCAGGCCTCCCGCGGGGCAGGGAGCCCGATGTGGGGCTCGATCCCAGGACCCTGGGAAAATGACCCAAGCCGAAGGCAGATGCTTAACGACAGCCACCCAAGCACCCTAAAATTGCTGTTTTATGCTTTTAAATTAGAAAAGGGTAAAGAGCTATTCTTCTTCTCTTCCTAATCTTTAGTTTGGTTTATAGTAAAGTAGTAATACCCCTTCACTTAGAGACACCCTAAGTCTGGTGGAAACCAGAAATCAACTTTCACAGGAGATGAGTTGCATTTCTCTGTCTAGGCTTATGGGTCTGCCAGTGATGCTCTAAACACTGTTCATGTTCTTCATAATCAAATGAAGTTTCCAGTTTCATTATTTACCTCCTACTAGGATCTTGCCCCAATATGCTAACACTTGGAGGTTTTTAGGTTTTGTTTATTTTGGTTTTGCCTAAAGTTAAACCAGTATCCCATTCCATTTTCTAACTGTGAGTAATACTACTGAGCTGCATAATGGAATCATGAACTATTTGTGTGATTTATAAGAGGTAATATATGTTTTACGAAAGATAATGACTTAGAAAGTTTGGCCTAGGGTGGCTGGGTGGCTCAGTCTGTTAAGCGTCTGCCTTCGGCTCAGGTCATGATCCCAGGGTCCTGGGATAGAGCCCTGCATTGGGTTCCCTGCTTCATGGGGAGCCCGCTTCTCCCTCTGCCGGCTGTTCCCCCTGCTTGTGTGCTCTCTCTCGGTCAAATAAATAAATAAAATCTTAAAAAAAAAAGTTTGGCCTACTACTCTTTAATTGGGTTGTTTTGTGCTCTGTGATTTTTAAATTTTGTATTGATTTCTTTAAGGTAGGGTTTGTTCACTTTAGAAATGGTTGAGACATGTTTATGTTGATGACTGGTAGTTGTGAAACAAAAGAATTTGGGTTGACTAGCTTAATTAGTAGAAAGATTGGGGTATTGAACTGAGTTCAAATAAATAACTCAGACTCATAAAACAGACATTCCAAAGAGCATATGCTTCCCTTGAAAGTCAACAAAAAGTAGACACATTTTAATAAATCTCATTGATAACTATATCTCTTGACTGTCTTTCTACAGAAAGAAGCAATTCCGGTATCTGCTAGAAACCAAAGGAAAAAAACCTGGTCTTGTCAATGAAGAAAACAGTGATAGCAAAAGACTTGTAGGAGAAAACACAAACCGTGCTATGCTAAATTATACCACGAGAGACTTTTATAACGAAAGGCTAGAGGTAAAACCACCATCAGTCTTTGGGATCTGGTGCCTGGATATCTCCCACCTGGCGTGGGACTTGGCAGTTGTATATTTCTCCCTTTGATCAGTGAAGATAACATGTTTGTGGCCTGGAAAGTTAGCCAGCCTGATGTTATGTACAGCTGGAGACAGTGGGCACCATGGCATTAGGAAGAAGTAGAGTCCATAGTTCCAATATCTTTATTTCAGCAGAAAAAAATGTTCCAAAGAAATCTGTACCAAAAATTTAGACCAAAGTGGACCAAGGGTTCTGATCTGTCTGAATTAAGACAAGAGATACGGGCTTGCTGTGAATACTTAACTGGCCCATGTTGGGTTGTGTCCTTGATGTTCTCATTCACTGCTTTCATTCTCCTACACCATTAACTTCTGTGTCCTTAATCGTGTGATGTCATTTTAACCTATTCTGTTTCCACTGTAGCTGCTTAGCCAGAAAAGCTGGAACTAATTTTTTACTTCTTTGTATTCAGAGGTTTATTGGAGGAATACAGTGTTAGGGGGCCACAGGAGCTGCAAAGAAGAAGAGCATGCAGCGCCGGCCTTGGTGGAACACATACGAAAGCTGAAGAAACAAATCCTCTAAATAATAATAGAATGTGGAGATTCTGCAAGAGATTTTGAGGGGACTGAAGGGCAAAAGAGCAAGACAAAGAGAGCAGGGAGCACTCACTGACTTTAACTGATGTGCAAGGCACCGTGAGTTATATTTATATAACTCACACAGGTTTTATATATGTATTTTATATATATATATATATATATATATATGGCAGTAAAATGGCCAGGCAAGTGGTTTTCAGATGTTTTTTAAAAGCCATGGAACTCTTTATTCAAACCATATTGTAGTTGAAACCCAGTATGTCAAAACAAAGCAAAAACAGCCGAGCAGCTGTTGTTATTAAGGGAAAGGAGGCTTCAGAGCTTCATTTGATTGGATTGTCTATTCTTTTCCTTTCTCCTCATCTCTCCCCGAGTCCTGAAGCATCTCTTCGGAACCCATAGGGGCTCTAAGGATTCAGCTTGAAAATACCTTGAAAACTCAATGCAATTGATATTTTTATAACATCCTAAAAGATGTTCAGATTCTGCTTCAAATTCTTCTAGTACAAAAATTACTGCTTCATGAGGTAGCTCTTTATCACTGAACAATTCCATTGGTGAAAAAATTCTTACTCATGTGAAGCTGAAATCTGCCTCCTAATAACTTTTAATTCATGACCCTAGTACCACCTTATGTAGAAAAGAGAATTCATTTCTTTCTCATGAAAACTCTTCAAATGCTTGAAGTCAATAACTTGAAATCCTCCCCGACCCCCACATTCATGCTTTCACTCATTCAAAAATCATGTGTTAAACACCTGTCACATACATTACTTGGGCTGTAAGAAGTCCTTATCCTCACAGATCTCACATCCTAATGGAGGAGATAGACATATACAGGGATGGTTATAAATCAGTATACCAAAAGAGTATAGGAGGGATATCTTATCCAGGTCAAGGGAGGCTTTCCAAAGAAGAATCTTCCTGATAACAGTCTTAAATGATAAAATGTAGCTATATGCAAAGGGAAAAGGGAAATTCTGAGAAATAGCACAGTATGAATAAAAGGCATAGAAGCATAAAAAGACAAGGAGAGAGCCAGGAGCTATGAACAATTCACTGTTAAGAAGCACAGAGATTGAGGTAGATGGTATTAAAAGAAGAGACTAGAAAGGTAGTAAGAGGGCTATGTGAAAGGATTGAATTTAATCTTTGGCCAGTAGGGGCTTCCTGATGTGGCCAAAGGAGGAAAATGAAAGCCAAAATGACAGGATTGCAAGTCTTTGTCTTCTTGAAGCAATTCAGTTCCATGAGCCAAAAATTAATACTAATTTCCATAAAAGAAATTTAGAAAAATATCAAAAAGCTGTATGCAAAACAAGAACAATTTCACAGAGAAATCAACCAATCTTTAAAGAACAGACAATTCCAGTGATTTTTAAATTGTGCAAGAGTACTGCAAAAGAAGAAAACTTTTCCATTTTTTTTAAGGCAGACATCATAACATTAAATCTAAAACCTGCCAGGATTGGCACAGAAAAAGAAAAGCCAGACCAAAAACCTGAGAATATTAATGATGCAAAAATCCTTTAAAAAAGGAGGAGTATCAAGGAGACTACAGCAGAATGTTAAATGTCGTTTAGTAGCCAAGTGTAGTTTATTCTAGCAATCCAAGGAAGATTCCTATCAGTAGATTGGTTGATCTCAAGTGAAAAGTTGTGATTATTTCTTTAGACATTGAAAAGGCGTTTCACACAATTCAACATCCATCAATTTTTTTTAATCAACAAATAGAATAAATAGAAATTGAATAGGAAATGTCATGCTTGATGGGGAAACTCTAGAAACATTAGCATTAATGGTAGACAGAATTCTGACTGAGATGTCCTCCATGATTCCCACACCCTGGTATCCCTCTCTTCAGTGGCAGTAAAACATGTGACTTGCTTCTAACCAATGGAATATGGCAAGGGTAAAAAGATTTTGCAGATATAATTAAGGTCTCTAATCAGTTGGCTTTGAGTTAATGGAAAGGGAGATTATCCTGGGTAAGTCTGACCAGGTCCTTTAAAAGAGGATTCAGACTACTGCTGGTCTTGAAGAAGTAAGCCACCATGTGAGAGGGTACATGGCCAAGAACTACAAGAAGCTTCTAGGAGCTGACAGCAGCCCCCTGCTGGCAGCCAGCAAGAAAATGGGGCTTCAGTTCTACAACTGCAAGGAACTGAGTTCTGTTCAAACAACCACCTGGGTCTGGAAGAGGACCCAAGCTTCAGAAAGGAACACCACTTGGCTGACACCTTGACTATAGCCCTGTGACATCCTGAGCAGAGCACCCGGCTAAGCTGTGCCTGGACTCCTGATGCTTGGAACCTGTGAGATGATAGAAATGTGTTGTCTTAAGCACCAAGTTTGAGGTAATGTGCTGCACAGCAGTAGAACCCGAATGCATCACTGAAGTCAGCTTCAAGACAAGGGTGTCCAATATCGCCATTATCATTTATCGATACAGACAATGCAAAAAGGCAAGAGAAAGAGATTAGTGGTAACTTGAAAGTTGCGGAAAGGAGTGAACTTACTACTTGCAGACAATAGTATTGAATCTCTGGAAATCCCAAGATAATTAGTTGAGAAACTATAAAAGCTATAAAAAAATTCAGTAATGGAGCAGAAATCAACAGCTTCCATGTAAGTAAATAACAACCAGAAAGAAAAGACCCAACTCACAGCAGTAACACAAAAAGATAAAATACCTGATAATAACTAACTAATAAATGTGCATGATTTCTGTGAAGTAAGCTTTAAAACATTAATGAAGCACACCAAAGATTTATACAAGTGGAAAAACCTAACCATGCTTTGGATGAGAAGGATCTAAAGCAAAATGTCAGTTTTCCTTAATTTAAAAATTTAATATGATCTCAATAAAAATGCCAAAAATTTTCATTGAGGGTTTTTTGAGACAAGCTGACCCTATGGTACATGTGGGAAAATAAGCATAAAAACTCTGAAAAGGAAGAATATTGAGAATACTAGCACTAGTAGGTGTTAAGGTATATGATAAAGTCAGATCAATTCAAACAGGATGGCCATGAAGAGATAGTCTAATGGGATGGAATGGAAGATTCGAGTACACATCCAAATACAAAAGAGAATTTATTATATGATAAAAAAGTATCTCAAGTCACGTGGACTCTCCAATAAATGATTTAGGAATAATTGGGGAACGGAGGAAAAAAGAAAGCTAGATTCAGACATTATATCTTACATCACATAAATTCCAAATGGGTCAGAGATTTTAAAGTTTATAATAAAAGTATAAAGGTTTTTCAAGAAATCCTGGAAAATCTATATGTGGCACTAGCATGAAAAAGACCTTCGGGGGTAGAAGAGGTAAGGGCAAAAGAGAAAGATGGTTCACAACTGAGCTTCCTCAATGATAAAGAACTTTTAGAAATCAGTAAGAAGAGGGGCTGACAACCCAATACAGGCTGTGTTACCTATTTAAAAATAAATTTAAAGTAATATACCATTTACTGTAACAATAAGTACTGTATAGGTATAAATAGCAATAAAATATGTATAAGCCCTCTATGGAGAAAATTATGTAATTTTATTGAAAAACATGGAAGAAGAACTAAATAGATAGTTCATGTTCAAGGACAGGAACGTCCTATATGGGAAAGAGTCTTCCTGAATCCATCCATAAATATAAGGCAGTTCTAATCAAAATTTGGACAGGGTTATTGTAGAATGTCACCCGCTGATCCAAAAGCTATCTGATAGAGCAAAGAACCTAAAATACGCCAGAGTAAAAGTGGGGAGAACTTGTCTCACCAGGTATCAAATATTGTTGTTAAGCTGTAGTAATTAAGGCAGTGTAGGAATAGACAAATAGACCTGAGAACAAAAGAGAGCTATCCCATGTATATGAAATACATATATCCCACGTACATGGGGATACAGCTAGGAGGTGTTACCGATTAGTGCAGACAATTTAATAAATGGTACTGAGGAAATTGAATATCAAATCAGAAATACATATTGAACCCTTACTTCACACCATACGACAAAAATTAACTCCAGATCAAATGAAAACCCAAGTACGAAAAGCAAAACTTTAAAGTTTTCATTGAAAAAGTAGGTGAAAATCTTTATGACCTTGATTGAATAGACTGTGATTTTCTAACACCCAAAGGGCACAAACCAGAAGAAAAAAAAGTCATAAATTTGACAATCAAGATCATTGTTTGTTTGTTTAAAACAGGAGTTGTTTCAGCGGAGTCAAGTCTCTGCTGAGACAAGCAATGTCTCAAAGTGGTTTGAGCAGTAAATAAGCAATCAAAAAGTCAGGACAGGGAATGTTGACTCCTGTTTTAAGAAATGTCAAAGGGAGAAGGAATCTGAAGCCAAGTAATATTTGGAAAGAACACTTGGCCACTAGGAGACCTGGATCTGAGCCCCTGGTTCTACCACTTACTACCTGAAAGACCTCGCCCTAGTTCCTTAATCACTCTCTTGACTTACTGTTTAGCTTTCCTTCACTTAGACCATGCTCCTCACCTCTTGAAAAATATTTAAATCACTGCAGCAGAGAGTGCTCAGTCAGTCTCTTTGGTGTATCCTGAGTTGTTGAGGGAATTAATTGTAGTGAGTTCCTCACAAATCAGGCTAAGCAGACCCTTCCATTATACATATGACATGTATAATTATACGTACAACATGTATAATTCTGTTGCTTGGTAGCTGCTCATCCGTGCTCCTGCCTCATTTTAAAAAAGATCTAAGATGGATGTAGAGTCAGAGAGCTGAAAGGGACTAATGATTCCAGTCCTGTTCTTAGACAGATGAGGAAAACTGGAGACTCAGATGAACTACTGAAGATCACACAGTGAGTTACTGACGGAGCTGCTTCTAGAACTCAGACCTCCTGATTACTGACCTTGGACTCTTTCAGAGTGTATCATGCCACTTTCTGAAGTCTTCCTGACCACAAAGGGCTCTCTCTTTCTGAACACTGATTAGATTTGCTGTCTAAACATCTCATTCAGCCCTTAGTTACTGTTTAATATTTTTTAGTTAGCTTTTTATATGTGTAGGCCATCTCTCCACCTGGGCTGCAGGTCCTTCAAAGACTAGATTAGAGTTTTCTCTGGGTAAGTAAGTATTAGTAGATGATGTGTAATCCTGAGCAAGTCTCTCAACTTCTGTTGACCTTCGTTTCCCATTTATGAGATGGAGATTATGGATTGTACCCCAGTACAAGAACCATTATAGTTAAAATCGTTCCACAACAGATCCCACCTTTGACTTTTTTTCCCAAACCATCTTCATGACAACAAAGTTTCAGTTCAATGAAATAATATTGTACAGAGTTCATCTCATCAGGATTGAACTTGTACAATACTTTATGAACCCCACAGGGATATTGTGGGATAGGAAAAAAATAAGTATATGAAAGCATTTGAGAATGGAAAAAGCATTATTCAAAGAGCAATAACTCCTTGACGGGTCAGGGCAAGAGAGGTATCTCTAATGTGCTTTTAACGGGATCATTCTGGACAGGCAGAGTGAGTTGTCCTGGCAGATACCTGATGAGTTTAGAGTATGCTTCATGGAGTTGGGAGTAATTGGCTTGGAGGAGAGAAGAAATGATGAAGTAAAACTGCTTTCCAACAGTTACTGAATTAAGGGTTATTATGGCAGATGCAATTCTGTAGCAACATGTTTATAAAGAAGTAGTGGAAGGAGCTATAGTAAGAAATTTTAAAGCACCAAAAATTGCACTATGCCAATTACAAAAAGTTTATATTATGTATAAATTATTTAACAAAATACATCATTTAAAAATTCTTTACATTTTCGTTATTCCTAAATTATTATAAAAATTTTCCAGTCTTACTGCTAGGACTTTCTTTTTTAAAAAACTCAAAATTGTGGGGTGCCTGGGTGTCTCAATCAGGTAAGTGTCAAGACTCTTGATTTCAGCTCCGGTCATGATCTCGGGGTTGTGGGATGGAGCCCCACATCAGGCTCGTGCTGCAAGTGGAGCCTGCTTAAGATTCTTTCTCTCCCTCTTCCTCTCCCCCCCTTTTAAACTAAATAAATAACTCAAAATTGTGTTTTAAGAAAACTCAGCAATATATAAAAGAAGCATTCACTAAATATGCTGTGTGCCTTCTATTTGTGTAAATGTATTGCACGTTGTAAAATATTGCTCGTTGGTAGCTTTTGATCGATCTCTGGTGATTCACACTTGTCTTTCTCCCTGGTAGTCCCTGTGTAGCCCAGATTTACTGAGTGTTAAAAGGGAACAGCTCTATGCTGTTCTCATCAACAAGCTAACTTAGTGCAGGTGACTAAGTCCCAGGCCATATTTCAGAGTTAAAGAAAGTTAGGTTCATCGGAGAAGTAGCCAGCTGGAACCATTTGTTATTTATCGCCCATCACAATCTGTACATTTTTTTATGCGAGGTCAACTCATGACCAGTTGTTTTTAGCGCATGAACTAAATCAGGTCAGCATGTTGACCCCTGAATGGTGAGTGATTATTTAGAGAAGTCTTGTATGTCATAAGAAAATTTCCGAAATATGCCTTTGTTAGGGAAAGTTAGTGACAATTGGGACTCATCATTAACTTACGTTAATTAATCAAGAATCTAAAATATGTTTTGTTGTTTTAGAAATTGTAAAAATTTGGAAAAGGAAGAGAAATAGAAAAAAAGAGGAAAAAACACTCATGGTCTCACAACTCAAAGGCAATCTTAATGATACTTCAATATATTTTCTTCCAATAATTTTCTTTATACTTTTTCTAACTTTTTTATGAAAATTTCAAACATATAGCAAAGTTGAAAGAATTTTACAGTAAATGCCCATACACCCAAACCTAGATTCTGCTATTAACTTTGTACTATAGTGTCCTTGCTTTGTCCCATATCTATACATCTATTCATCATCAATCCACCTTATATTTTTTAATTCACTTCAATTGCAGACATTATTAGCATGCTTCTTCCTAAGTAATTCAACATGCGTATCGTTAATCAGAGTTCAATATTTGGTATAGTTTCTTCTTTTGGGGTAAAACTCATATACAATGATATACAAATCTTAGGTGTATAATTGCTAAGTTTTGACGAATACATACATGTGTATAACCCAACCTCTATCAAAATTTTATTTTGTATTTTTGTTTTTCCATTTAACATTGTAATGTGTTTTCCTTGTTATTACAAGTCTTTGTAAGTATAATTTTAATGACAATATCTGTTGATATTTAAATTTAACTCTTTAATTCATCTTGCAATTATTTGGTATTTTGACTTGAGTTGGAGGTTTGAATGGATTCTTTTCTAAGAAGTTAAACCTATTATCTCATTGACATTTATTATTTCTTTCCTCCTTAATTGATGTGAATTGCTTTCCTATAAATCTGATTGTCTGATCTATTCCACTAATTTTTCCATATGTATTATGGCACTTTGCATCATCATGCCTTGATCCTCCTCATAAGTATTAATAGCCAACATAAATTTTGAATTCTTTTTTTTTTTTTTAAAGATTTTATTTATTTATTTGAGAGAGAGAGAATGAGAGACAGAGAGCATGAGAGGGAGGAGGGTCAGAGGGAGAAGCAGACTCCCAGCCGAGCAGGGAGCCCGATGCGGGACTCGATCCCGGGACTCCAGGATCATGACCTGAGCCGAAGGCAGTCGCTTAACCAACTGAGCCACCCAGGCGCCCCAATGTTGAATTCTTATATTGAACATTTCGTTTTGTTTCAGCCTCTAGGTGAAATTGAGGCCCAGTGCCTGAATAGCTTTAGGCCCAAAACTTCCCCTGTTGTGTTTTGGACCCAGATTTTTCATTTGCAGACTTCCAGACCCAGACGTTGAGTGAGAGCATTGTTTCTCTCAAGGCCAAGTTCTGGGTCCCAGGCTTATGTATGTTTCCTCTTCCTTCTTGTACACTTTTCCCCAACTTTGTCCAAATGGTCTAGGCTAATGAATCAGTGTAGTGCCACTAGTTTTCCTAACATACAGACTGAATTCAGAGTATGGTATTTCATGTATGTGTATGGATATTAACTAACCTTATACTGACTAAGATTGTCAGTATCAGTGCCCTGATACACTTACCACTTGAAGCCATGAAGCTGTGCGTTCATCTGTCTTGCGTGAGCTAAACTCCCTTACCTGAGAAAGGAGAAAGTCTACCAACAGAGAAATAGTAGTTACGATCCGGGTGATTCCAGTAAAGAAACATCTGCTAGCAGAGCTGTCTAATAGAGGTAGGAGTGGACTGGGAAGTAGAGAGCTCCTCATTGCTGTCTTTACTCAAGCAGAGCTCTGTGTCAAGAGTGTCTAAGAAAGTACTCCTGCTCTGAAGGGTGAAGCTCAGAACAGACTCTTTCATGTTACTCTGGTTCAGCTAATTGTTCCTTTGGCTCTTGGATTAACTATGATTCAATGCAAAACTTTCTTTTTTTAACAGGAAATAAAGGAAAAAAAGAAATTCTGCAAGATGTATATGGAGGACCTTGTGAAGGAAGCCACGGAAATCAACATGAAAAACGAGGCTCTGCAGAAGCTTTGGCCGCAGATGTTCATTGAGCTTGTTAGGGACGCAGTCATAGAAATCCGCAATAAAAATTCCTACATGAAGCTTTGCCTACAGCAGATAACTGACCAAAAATAGAAATGGCTTTTAGTTACAGTTGATTTTAGCAGTTTTGTGTTTTTGAAGGTTGAAAACAAGTAGGTTAAACATGTTGAAACAACACTATCCTACAAACTAGAAAGCCTAGCATCAAAGCACTATTGCCTACTGTTCCCGTAGTTAAAGGTGAGGAAGGAAGGAAGGAGAGAGAGAGGGAAGGGAGGATTGGCTTCCTTTGTAAGCTGACCAAACAACCTCTGGGAACTAAGCGGCCCTGAGAGCTCACTGGGCGTTTGCACTGGCCCCGTGACTCCGGCTCTCACTTCGCCTGGCGCCCCTGCTCTGGCCCAAAGCACGGAGTACTTGCTCAGGTTTCAGCATGAGTTGCTTCTACCTACTTGCAGCTGGTAATTTCCACTTATTTGCCTTTTTATTTTATGTCATGATTTCAAAGCCAAAAATACTTTCTTTTTTATGAGTGAAGAATAAACTTATTAATAAATTAGTAAAAAAAAAGAAAAGTGTGTTTGCCTCCTTCGTCCAGTCAGAAGTGTCATATTATTATATGTTCCTCTCTAGCTGAGGGGGAGCCCTTCTCTTCACGTAAGTAGGAAGAAGCTCCATTCTTCCAGGGATGCATCCTCAGGGCACCACAGGGGGTCATGGGGTCACTGTGGACAGAAAATATGAACATGAGTACAATGCGGGCAGGAAGAAAATGCTTTGTCTGAAGGGACCCCAAGTGAATGTAAAATGCAGTCACAAGTCAGTAAGTCTGCTTCTCTGAAAGGTGTTTCTTTCTGTTGTTAGCTGTTCGGGGCTCTGGCTTCAGGTAGGCGTGCATAGCTGTGCCTCAGAAGGATTAGGGATTCGTGGGTGAAAGGTTCTCATTTTTCTAATTCCCTTTGAAGATCAAAAAGGTAAATACGACGCTAGCAGGGGTTTGTCCTAGTTCATGCTAGTGGGGAGGGTGTTTCGAGGCCATTAGCATAGCTGGAGATAATACAGCTTCAGTAAAACAACCTTACAGGTCGGTAACTAGGAATTCTCCAACTTGCTCAGATTTCCCCTGGCAGCTCTCAGGGTAGCAGGGCCGCCAGGAGGTGGGACAATGAGAGTGGAAGTTACAGGACAACAAAGTCCTACAGAAATGCTTGGAAGGAAGCTAGGCAAGCTGCTTGTGCAGCTCTCAGGAGCTCCCCCAAGAAGGAGTGCTCCAGTTTTGACGATTAACATAATGTTTTGGGAGGCGACCTTTTAAGTCATACTGTCCTGGGTTTGTATCTTGGTGCTTATGCTACCAGTTCACTAGCTTGTGAGCCATCTGAACCACGCCTGCCTCATAATACAACCTACCTTAAATAGTGTTGTGAGGAGCAAATGAGATGATGCGTTTAAAGTACTGATCACAAGGCCTGGCACACAGCGAACACCAGTAAATGAAGCTATTCTTCTAGAAACAGGTTGAACCACAGAAGTGGTGCTCCTGGACAGGAAGAACTATTAGAGTTTCTTGATGATCCTTCAGCCTTTCGAAATTAAAACATGAACTGTCTGTCATCTGGCTGGTAAAGGGTGATTTCTCTCTGGGTTTTCTTGTTTGTTATAGAAATGAGATCCCACCTAGAGGGTGACGTTGAGAGGAGAGACAAAGATGTCTCGTTAATGGGCTTCCAGTAAATAGGAAAGGCCAGAACTTGCGATGCCTTGGGCATGTGGAGAACTTGCTCGCTAAAGGTTTTGCAGGTGAATCGTCTGGCTGTTTAATCAGTCATCTCTCTGGCTTCCTGAATGCTGTCTCTTCTCGCCTAGGCCTCCCATCCCCGATGCTACAGGCATCTGACCCTCATATTCACATGCATTCTTGGCTTTCCCCAGTTATTTTGGGAATTTGAGGAACTGTGGGTCAGCACTCAATGACTTGGCAGCAAGCCAACAGCACTGCTGGCTCTACTCAGACCTAGTGATAAGGTTTCTGTCTTCTTCCTGAAACCAAGTCTTTTTACGCCCCAGCTCTAGTCACTTGGTCTCTCATCCCTTTGTACCTGAGCCGTCTCTTGCCTGACCCCACTATCCATAGTAGATGGATTTCTACTTCTTGAATCCTTCTTTTGCCTAGTCCCAAACTCCCAATGGCTATGTCCTCCCATGTAATTCCTATCCCCTCCAACTCAACTTCCTCCCAACCCATTTTGCTTGCTGGAGTTCCTAGGTGTAGATAATCCCCAGATGAAAGGACAAGGGGACCTGAGTCTACTGGGTGTGGAATCAAGTGAGGGTCCTATGTTGTTAGTGGTGATTCCTAGAACAACTTGTCCTCTCTACCTGGGGTTTCCCAGGGTCTTTGGGAAAGGAGAAGAGATGCACACCCCACAGTCTGAGACTATCTAGGTTAGTGTTGCTGAAGGATTGCTTTTTGCCAAAAGGAATCTCAAGCAGAAACAGAATATTGTGGTTGCTTCAAAAGCAGAAATGTCCAGTATCCCCCATTTGGAGAGACACTGCCCCCCCACGTTCTGGTTCAGCAGTTAAATGGTTAAATATGCCGCTAGACCTGGGGGTGGTTGCTAAGTGTGCCATTGGATCTGAGGCTAGTTAACTGTGCTGCTGTCTGAGGATGGTGCTGGTATCAGCCTCCCCCACTCCTAAGCTTCACTCCACTGAAGGCCTAACACGTGAGCCAGCAAAACCTTACCCTGCTTCCAAGCTATTCCTGACCAGGGCAGGGAATCCACTGGGATTCATGTTTTCCTCCATTGATTAATAATAATAATCATAACAACAACTAAGATTGATTAATATCTTGTATTACTAAGCTCTTTACACACATTATCTCATTTAATCTCCCAATGTGAGTATATGATTGTTACGCCCATTTGAACATTTGAAAACTGAGGCACAGAGAGGCTGAATACCTCAACCAAGGTTATTTCAACCAATAAATAATAGATAGGACCTGCTTTCATAGCCACTGTTAGTTTTAAGGATCTGGCATCTGAGTAAACTAAATGCAAGAGTGAAAAGAAAGAAAGGAAAGGAAGAAAATGCGGGAGAGAGGGTGGGAGGCAGGGAGGACAAAGGAACAAATGAAAGAAGAAGCTGGTTAGTCAGCAGGGCAAATGCAAAACAATACAGAGAGACTGCTCAGGAAAATACGAAGTTTAAATCTTGAAGAACAAAGGTTAGTTTTTGTAACCTGCTTTTCTGGGTCAGCTGGAGATGGAATGGGTGCCATCGCCAAGAAGTTCAGAGCCAAGCTTGAAACTTGATCACAGCAACTGTGGTTAACCAGTATTGATGGAATATTTGTTATCTTTGATCCTGATTTTCTACTTATGTTTATGTTTTTCCGGCTCATTGTATGTGTCTTTTGTTGCAAACTACCTTGAATTATTTGTGGAAAGAGGGTAAGGATATATAACTGATCTAAAGTATACTGAAAGCTCCAAAGAATGAATGACTCCTGTCATTTATAATATATAATAAATGACTTCCTTGGGCAATAGGAGAGTTTGCAGTTTCTCTTCAGGAGACAATGAAACTATTTATCCATCCTTTACACCAGTCTCTCTAAGCTTGATTTGGAGAGTTGACTCTTCTCTTTGTTTATCTTGAAATATTTCAACATGCAGAAATGCATGTAGAGTAGTAGTATCTCAAATAAATACCCTGTATCCACCACCAATCATAACAGATATTAATATTTTTCCACACTTGCTTCAGATTTTAAAAATAAAACATTGGAAGTAAAGATGGAGCCTCTGTTACTTTGTGCCTTCCCTAGAGGTAACCAGCATTCTGAACTTGAAGCTCATTATTCATTCATGTTTTCATACCATTTGTATTTATGCATTTATGCATAGGGAGTTTATTGAGTAGGTTTTTAAATATTTTCAAATTTTATAGAAATAGTAGCATGCAGTGTGTATTTTTCTGTGCCTTCTCTTTTCCCACTCAGTTTTATATTTCTGAGTAGGGCTACTCAGAAACATAATTGATGGCAGTAATCCTACTTTTTTTTTTTTATGATGTTTGATATTCATTTTATGGCTAATATGGGGTTTATATATTCATTTTCCTATTGGTGGGTATTGAGTGATTTCTAGTTTGTAACTATTACATGCTACCTTGAATATACTTGAATATATATGTTTTGAATATACTTGTGAGTTTGGGAGATACATAATTACTAGTGGAATTTCTGGATCATAGGCACACACTCAACTGTATTAAATATTGTCAAATTGCTCTCTGAAGTGATTTGTATCAGTTCACATTCCTATAGGAGAGAATACAAGTTCCAGTTGTTCCACATACACAATGACAATTAGATTTTCATATTTGCAATCTGATGTATTATGCGAAGGATGTGTGTACTTGAGGGTGGCCATTGTGCACAGAAGAGATTGTTCAAGGGCTTCTTTAAAAGATGAAATTCATGTACAGTGAAATGCACTTAAGAGTATAATTTGATTAATTTTGAAAGTGTAATCAACATCCCAATTAAGATACAAAACATTTTAATCATATCAGAAAAATTCTTCTAGTCAGTCCTTGCCCTTCCCCATGAGCAACTATTTTTCCTAATTTCTTTCACCATTGATTAATTTTCTCTATTCTAGAACTTCAAAAAATGTAACAATACAGCACTTACTTTTTTGTGTTGGCTGTTTTTGAGAATGACTCCTATTGTTTCATGTATCAACACATGATTAATTGATTATTTTTTATTACATAGTATGAAGATACCACAACGTGTTTATCCATTCTATTGGGTTATTTCTAACTTAGGGTTATTATGATTAAAGACATTTTTTACACAAGTCTTTTTTGTTCAGTGGACCTGAACATTTTAAAGGTTAACTTTATAAGGAACTGCTATACATTTTACAAAGGAGTTGTATAATTTTATACTCCCTCCAGCAATGCATAGAGAGTGCCAACTGCTCGACAGATTTGCTAGCATTTGTTATTGTAAGACCTTTTTTTTCATTTTTAGCTATTCTAGTGTGTCTTCTTCAGCCATCCTATTTATTTATTTTATTTTATTTTTCCTGATGTCTACTGATGTTGATCACATTTGTGTATGCTTTTTGGTCATTTATATATCTTCTTTTGTGAAGTAAATGTTCAGGTCTGGTACCCATTTTAAAAAATTTTGAGTTTGTCTCTTTATTATTGAATTATATGAGTTATTTATATGTTCTAGATATAATACTTCTATTTTGAACTATGATAAAGTTCAGTTCATCAACTTTTTTATGGCAAGTGCTTTGTAATGTTCTTTCTGAAATGGTTTGCCTGATATTCTCAAATTTGCAAAGATATTCTCCTCTGCTTTTTTCTAGAAGTTTTATAGTTTTAGCTATTACATTCAGAAATATGGCCCTTCTGGGCGCCTGGGTGGCTCAGTTGGTTAAGCAACTGCCTTCAGCTCAGGTCATGATCCTGGAGTCCCGGGATCAAGTTCCACATCGGGCTCCCTGCTCAGCAGGGAGTCTGCTTCTCCCTCTGACTCTCACCCCTCTCATTCTCTCTGTCATTCTCTCTCTCTCAAAAATAAATAAAATTAAAAAAAAAAAAAGAAATATGGCCCTTCTTGAATTAATTTTTGTGAACGCTGCAAAGCAATGGTCAAACTTCATTTTCTTTTCCATATGAGAACCCAGTTGTTCCAGCAGAATTTGGGGCAGAATGCCTTTCCTCCATTGAATTGCCTTGGCAACTTGTTTTTGAGAATCAGTTGACCTGCATATATGTGGGTCTCTTTCTAAACTTACATTCTTTTCCATTTTTCTATTCTTACATGAATACCACACTGTCATGATTATTGTAGCTCTGTAGTAAGTCTTGAAATCAGGTAACATAACTCCTTAAACTTTGTCCTTTTACAAAATTCTTTTAGCTAGTCTAGCCCTTTGCATTACCATATAAATTTTAGAATCAACTTGCCAATTTCTATAAAGAAAATGACTTTGGGGATTATTATTGGGATTGTATTGAATCAATAAATGCATTGGGGGAGATGGACATCTTAATATTGAATCTTCCAATTCATAAATATGAGATATATCTTCATTTATTTAGATCATTTTTTCAGCAAAATTTTGTGGGTTTCAGTTTAAATTTTATTCTGAAATCAATTTATTCCTGAGCATTTCATTTTTTTACATCTTAAAGGTATTTTAAATTCTCATTTCTAATTTTTTTGCTAATATATAGTAATACAATTTATTTTTATTTACAGTTGGTCCTCATTATTTGCAGATTCTGTATTTGCAAATTCATCTCCTTGCTAAAGTTTATTTGTAACCCCCAAATCAATACTCAAAGTGCTTTCATGTTCATTCACGGACATGAGCAGGGTGGTGAAAAATTTGAGCCACCCAACATGACCTCCAGCTGAGGTCAAGGAAGGCAACATTCTTTTTTCAGTTGTCATAATGTAAACAAGTGTCCTTTTCAGGGTATATTTATTGTCACCTTTGTTGCATTATTATGTTTTTTGAGGGTGACTTTGTTATTTAAAGTGCCCCCCAAGGATAGTGCTGAACTGCTTTCTCATGTTCCTAAGTACAAGAAGGTTGTGATGTGCCTTACAAGGAAAATAGTGTATTAGATAAGCTTTGTTCAGGCGTGAGTTATAATCTGTTGGCCATGAGTTCAATGATAATAAATCAACAATATATATCTTAAAAGATGTCTTTAACAAAAACACATGTAAAACAAGGTTATATATTGATTGATTGATAAAAATTTGCTAAGAGGTTCACAGGAATCTAACCCGTTTTCTTTAGGAGCAAATGTGCAGTACTCACCAATTCATTGTTCTCAACAACTTTATAGAACATAAGTACAGTGAATAATGAGAATATGCTATATTGACCTCATATCTATGTTTTATGCTCTATTAGTTCTGACAGTTTCTTTTGTGGATTCCTTAGAATTTTCCACATGAAAAAGCAGTTAGTCTTACAAATACAATGTCATAACTTCCTTCCCAGTCTTTACACCCTTCATTTCTTTTTCTTGCTTTATTGCACAGTTTGGGACTCTCAGTTCAATGTTTAACAGAAGTGGTAAGAGTGTTCATCATTGTTCCTAAGCTTACAGTAAAAGTGTTCAATATTTCACCATTATAAGGTTAGCTGTGGGTTTACATAGATAGCCTTTGTTATGCTGAGGAAATTCCCTTTTATTCTTAGTTTTCTGAAAGTTTTTATCATGAATTAGTACTGACTTTTATCAAATATTGTTCAACATCTATTGAAATAATCATTTGACTCTTTTCCTTCATTCTATTAGTCTTATTGTTTACATTGATCGATTTCCTAATGTTAAACCTACCTTGCATTACTAGGATAATAGGACAATATTCTTTAACATAGTAGTAGATTTTATTTGCTAGTATTTATTTAAAGGTATTTGTGTCTACGTTTATTAAAGATATTGGTCTGTGGGGTGCCTGGGTGGCTCAGTTGTTAAGCGGCTGCCTTTGGCTCAGGTCACGATCCCAGGGTCCTGGGATCGAGCCCCGCATCAGGCTCCTTGCTCAGCAGAGAGCCTGCTTCTCCCTCTCCCTCTGTCTGCCGCTCCCCCTGCTTGTGCTCTCTCTCTCTCTCTGTGTCAAATAAATAAAATCTTAAAAAAAAAAAAGATATTGGTCTGTAATATTTTTTCTGTTGCATCTTTTTCAGGTTTTGATATTAAGATTAAGCTGACCTCATAAAACAAGTGGGAAAGTGTTCCCCCCTACTCTATTTTCTGAAAGAAAAGAAGAACCATATCCTTTGAAATATATTATAAATTTCCTTGTGATTTATTCTTTGACTCAGAGGTTATTTGGAAGTGTGTTGTTCAGTTTCTAAGTATTTAGCCCCATGATATGAGTAATACACCTTTTCATGTCCTGTTAGTGTGTGTGTGATGTCACCAGGATCAACATCTGAAGTTTGGCTGACAGCTCCATCTTGTTTCTGAAAGCTGACTGAACATCTGTATGTATCAACTTAGGTCAAAATTCTTTTTTTTTTTTTTTAAGATTTTATTTATTTATTTGACACAGAAAGACAGTTAGAAAGGGAACACAAGCAGGGGGAGTGAGAGAGGGAGAAGTGGGCTCCCTGGGAGCCCGATGTGGGGCTTGATCCCAGGACCCTGGGATCATGACCTGAGCCGAAGGCAGACACTTAACGACTGAGCCACCCAGGCGCCCCAACTTAGGTCAAAATTCTTAAGCATGTTGTTCAAATCATCTATCTTTTTCTTTTTTTCCCTAAGCTTGGCCTATCAATTATTGAAAGATTCAAAATCTCCCACTAAGATTGTAGATTTGTCTGTTTCTCTTTGTGTTCTTTTATTTTTTGTTATACACATTTAAAGGCATGTTATTAGGTGCATACAAATTAAAAACTGACACATCTTACTGGTGAGATGATGTTTTTGACATTATGATGTAACTCTCTTCCATATCTAGAAAATTTTTTTTGCCTCGAAATCCATTTTATTCAATATTAGCTTTCTTTTTGTTAAGATTTGAATGAGATTTTTTTATACTTTAATTTCAACCTTTCTGTATCTTTATGTTTTAGGTGGTGTGTTTCTTTTAAACAGCATATAATTTATATTTCTATCCAATCCAACAATCTAGACTTTTAAAAGGTAAATTTTGTTCATTTGCTATAATTATAAAACTAGCTGAGTTTAAATTAACTACTTCAATGTGTGCTTTTACTTACTTCACCTATTCCATGTTTTGTAATATTTTTTTCCTTTTCAATTGCTTCCCTTTGAATTACTGGGCATTTTTTAACCATACATTTTCCCTGTATGGATTTAGAAGTTATATACTCTGTTTCTATTTTTTGAGTGATTTCCATAGAACTTACAACATATATAATATAAGTATATTTGATATTTATGTAATAGACAATGAGCTGAGAGCTAGGGGTAAGAGCATCACCAGTTCAATAATTTTATATAGACTTACTAATGTACACACTTAATAGTCACACTTTTATTTTTCATCTATTCATGTCAAATTATTTTACATAATTCCATTTGCCCAACATATTCATTTTCTTATCCTATATTTGCACTGGAATCAGCTCACTATTTAATTTGTTATTTGCATTAATTTAATATGTTCACCATTATTCTTGACCTTCAATAAGCCATTTTTGTGATTTGAAGCTAGACACATCATAATAGAAATGACAAATATGCAAATTAAGGAAACTCACTCATTCAATAGGTATTTACTGAGTACTTAGGTTGTGCTGTGGCTAGGGATGTAAAAGTAAGCAATAATAGATGCAGCCTCATAAAATTTGTAGTCAAGTGGACAATAGAGTGTGAATGATGAGAAGCTACATTAGCTCAGAGGACTCATCCTCAGCAGAAAACAATTGATCAGAACATAGATAATTTTTAAGAATATAAAAATGAGAACATTTGTGTACATCTGTAAAATAATTAATTTTATGTTTCAAATTTGTGGAATATATATAAAAACAAGTTTTAAAGTATTTTGACCTCTCTGAAACTACCAAACTATCTGTAGGCCACTCCTTCAGACTGCTGGGGTTTACCGGTGGTCTAGGGAAAATGGTTTGAGAGATAAACATATAGTTGTGTTTTTTTAAATATTCCTCTCCAGCAGAATTTTGGCTGGTGGGATTGACTTTATTTGCTTGCTCCAGCGTGGGCCTTGATTGGCATAAACTGGTTAACATAGTTGCATGCCTCTTGCTACAATCATTGTGTACTGAGTAAAGCCTGAGCCGAACAACATATGGAATTTCTCTAGCGTCAGTAACTGGCTTAAGTAGGACCAAACGGAGAGAAGGGCAGTTTTTGTTCTGTTTTGTTGATTTGTTTTGTTTTGTTTTGAATGGTTGGGAGCAAGACAGCTCTCTCTCTTTTGCTCTGAATACAAGATGTACAAATGTGAAGTCTGGAGCTTCTGCAACAATTTAATACCATGAAAGAAACCAGCCCCACCCAGAAGGGGAAAGCTGAGAAACTGAAGAGAAATGGAAAAGGAGTCCTGTTTAAACCATGCTTGGAGGTTTCCCTACCACTGAACTTTTTCTCTGTTGAGTGGCCTGCGCCAGGAGGATGCAAAGGCTGGAGTCTGGAATAATCTGAAGGTTTATTCACTCATGTGTCCGGTGGTTGATGGTAGCTACGGATCCTGACGTCCGCTGGGTATTACCCAGATACCCGTATATGGCCTCTTCAAGTGGCTGATTGGGCTTCCTCATATCATGGGGGCTGGGTTCCAAGAGCAAGCATCCCAAGTTCTATTACGTTTTCTGACTTTGCCTTAGAAGCCACATAGTGTTACTTTCAGATCTGAGATCACATAAATTCAGCTCTGGACCAGTGGAGTATCAAAGTCATAATGTCAGAGAAGCATGTAGAATGGGAAAAAATGTTGCAGCCATTTTGAAAACTATCATTTGCCACACATACCATGCTACTTTTCTCTAAGGACTTGGATGTTTTGTAACATTTCCTTCTATCTTTTTCACCTGGCTAAACCATACTCAGCCTTCTCTGGGTGAGGTGTCCCTATCAACATGCACACAGCACCCTGTATTTCTGTAATCGAGTTTCCTTACCACTTACCTGCCTACATCCTCCACCAGTCTGTGAGTTCCCTGGCCATGGTTGTCTTCATGTCTTCATTGCTGTATCTCCAGCACATATAGCAAAACATACAGATGAACAATAAAGCTTTGTCTAGGGCTTCAGGTAGTAAATCAGTTTCATTTAAATTGGATCCTCATTTTAGCAACCGCCCCCCCCCCCCCGCCCCGCTTCTGGCTTTTAATCTCCTTACATCCTGCAGTTTTGAGCACTTTGTGCTGACACCTCTATGCACCTTCCAGATGCAAAGTTTAGACTTTTATAAGCCAGGCAGCAAAGAACATTCTGAGCTACCTCATGGTGGCTTTGCTTGGCAGCCAACTGTTCAGTCTTATAAGCATCACCATGTGTGCACAGCAGAGTGAGTGGAAAAAGGAAAAATATATAAGTCTAACACTGGTGATAAGAAGTGAAACCCTACAGCTACTACAACAGAGTCAAAGATGGAAATGATTAAGCATGATGAAAATGCCATGAAGAACAAGAAAAGGACAACATGTAAAGAACCTATACAAAATTCTGACACTGTATCATCAAAGATGGAATCTAAAAGGCAGGGCATTACTATGGATTTCATAATTTTTTTAAGCTTTCTGGGAATGAAAATCCCTCATCATACATAAATTCTCCTGTTGAACTTCTGCTTTTCTAGGAGACTTATAGGGACGTAGTCTGCATTAGAAGAGTGGACCGCCTCTCCTAAATAATATGTGAAGTTCATAGTTAGATTACACCAGCTCTGCAGGTTGTGTTTAATGGTGTATCCAGGCTGAGATCTGATGTTGAATATGGTGACAGCAGGATATGTGATATGGAGGAAGACGTGAGGACTTGATGTATCTGTGCCTGACATAAGCAGGCAAGATAACTTCGAAAACATGAGCAAAGACCTACTGATATCACTCTGGGAAACATTTCTCAAAGAATGGCATGGGGATGCCAACATCAGAATCACATGTGGGAATCTTACAATTCAGATGCCTGCCCCCATCCCCTTTATTTGGACCAAATCCCTGCAGGTGGATCCCAGCATTTTTAACAGGCTCCCAGATGACTCTTGTTCATACCAAATTTTGGGACTAATGCTTTGGTAGATGCTGACATTGGGGCCATGCATCCCTTGGCCTCTTCCTGCAGTCCACTTTAGCCCATCACCATGAGAAAGTCAACCCCCAGATGATATAAGCCCACCCATATTAACAAGAAGAAATGGTTTACAAGAAAACAAGAAGAATCCAAGGAAAGTTTTTGTAATCAGCTTTTAAAATGCTAACTTTATGCATTTTCAAATGTCTGAGGTTTCTGCCTTTCTCCTCAAGCTGACATTGGGATATCAGGACGGGTAGTCATACTTCCAACAAGTTTCTTTGCTGCAGTGGTCATGCAATCCATCTGAATAGAAAACTGGACTATGGGAAGAGACTGGTGGCGAGTGGCAGAACATTTTGTAAGATTGTGACGCAGAGACTGAAGGCTTTGAGTATTTGTAAGAATAGTAACCCTCTGGCTTCTGCTCTGTGGAATGGACTGTTGGCAACAATGGAAATAGTGACAGGATAGGACTGATAGCCATGTGTGGGGCAAGTGAGGCCATTGACTTCCAGCTAATCCTAGCACTTAATGTACGATTGCAGAGATCTCCAACACTACAGATTACATTCAGTAGCTGAACTTACAAAGCCTATTACTCTAAGATGGTCAAAAGATGGACATGAAGATGCTGTAGCAAACATGAGGACTCGATGACCATTGCCCAAAAGAATCAAGCAAAACTGAGAATGGAAATATGGCACTAATCCCATAGAACTTAGTTCTTCATTTGAGTTCAACTAAAACCACTCAAATTCTGCTGTTTTTTCTGTCAGTGAATCTGTGGCTTGTATTTACAGTCTAGGAAAGAAACTGTATGAGCGAGCTTCTCTCTCTACCTTTCTGTCTCCTCCTGTCCATTTTTTCCCCTTACTGTCTTCACATTTCTCCCTAATTTTCATATCTTGCTGTAAATCCTTTCACAAAATCAATCATTTTCTTCAGATCTATCTTCTCTCCCTCCATTTTTCTCCCTTTATTTTTTGTCCCAAATATTTCTTTTTTTTATTATGTTGTGTTAGTCACCATACAGTACATCATTAATTTTTGATGTAGTGTCCCAAATATTTCTGTAACCCCCTCGCTTTTTCCTGTTCCCCCCTCTCAGTGTTCTCTCTCTCCCCACACTTCTCATCACTAAGACACATCTCCCTCCCTCTCATTCCATTAATCTTTGTGTCTTTCTTGCTTGTTTCTGAATGTCTCTAGCCTCTGTTTTTCTATTTCAATCTTCCCAGACCTCTGTGGCTATTTTTTTTTTAATTTAAAAAAATTTTTCTTATTATGATGATTTAACCAACATATTATCATTAGTTTTTGATGTAGTGTTCAACGATTCATCTGTGGCTATTTTTAAAAATCTCTCTGTTGATCTTAATCTCTATGAAATTATTCTCAGGAGTACTATGTGCCAAGGGAAAGGAAAGAGTCTGACAAGTAATGTCTAAAGCCCAATGACGAAGAGAGTAGAGACATGTTACACCTAGTTTGTCTCCTACTAGACTGAGAATTCCTCGAGGTAGGGACAGTGCTTGGACTGTATTAGGAGTATAACTGCTTAATGAACTGGCTGTTGTTACTGGGGAGAGTCTTAGTATCAGGAGATACCATTACTATAAGAAGAGAAAAGCATTGGAAACCATGGCTAATTTCTTAAAGTCACATTTTCCAGTGCAAATGGCTGAACAGCAGTGGTGGAAATTTTGCTCATCTTTTATATGCATCCTGCCATGGCCACTTTTTTAATCTGCTGTCAAGTAAAAGAAAGCAGGGCTTCCCAGAGGACAGATAGCTGCTTGTGTTGGAAAGGGGGGTGGGGAAGATCAGAATAAGCCTGGAATACCCTGTTGTTACCAGAAAGCAAGAATCTTATTTTTAAAAATGTTAGGGGTCATATCCAAAGGCCAAAGGACCCAAATTTAAGGGCTTCCTTTGACCAAGTTGTAACAATTTGAGCACAAAATTGTATTGTTATTATGGTTACCTGGAGCAAGTTGAGTCTATGAAAGAACATGGACTCATAATTATTCTCAAAAGAGAAAAGTTAACATAATGAGTACAAAAATATAGTTGTAATGCAAAAATGAATAAACAATTATGGATTTGCTTCTTGTTAATGGATTTTAACAAATGGCTATTGTTTATATAAGGATATTGTATTTCTCCCACTAAATTACTATTTTTTATAAAAATATACAAATATTTATGCATATATTTGTTTCTGAGGAAAAAATAAAATTATGGGACTAAGTAAACCAATAATCTAGGAAAAAACAGGAACTCTATCAAGAAGAGAGAGAACTGGTTTGCTTGGCACTAGGATTAACATACAATAATTTAGGTGGAAAGAAGGTCTAACAATCAGGATCAGTGATCACACAAAATTACCAAGTAGGAGAAAGTTTTAACAGGGTCTTCCAAAAAGATGAATTAGTCAAATGTCCCAAAAAAGAAGAAGATAATACCCAGACCCAATGCCTAATGCCTTATCTCACAGGAAATGAAACCACTGGATGGCCCTACTCATTTTAATAAAACACCAATAAGGAATACATGATTTTTTTTAAAGTAACAAGCCAAGTCAATATATCATACCGATAGGACATTGGGTTTTGTAAATCTGGCAAAGTGAGACTTAAAAGTACATCCTTTCCTGAAAGACAGCAGGTTGTAAAAATAGATAAATAAAGCCCAAGTGGAAGTGTGCCTTTAAAAATCATGTTGTGGTAACACTGGAAATTAATGCAGCCTGATGATGAATCTTGTGCCTAGACCCAAACTGGATCAGCCAGTCACCCAGATCCTGTAGCCTTAGCTGAGCTGAGCAAGTGTACTTTTTCTTTCAGGTCTAGTAATATTACTCCACCCCTGGGAAGAAATAAAAATATATTACTGAAACTCTAGGAAGATATTAAAATAAGTATACTAATATCCCCTAGGAAGGTATAAAACAAGCACATAAATTATCAAAGAAATGAATAAGTCCATTGTTCTGAGGATTTAGATTACAGTCAAGTGTAAGTATAATAATAAGCTTTGTAGTCACTGCATTTGTGAAAGTTTTATGATATTGGAAGTGTTCAAGAAGTCAGCCACAGTAAACATGTAATCGCACTTTAAATGATTTAAGAGAATTTAATCAAATATAGCTTACATTTTCAAGATAATTTGCTTTTAAATAGCTGTTTATTAGGTAGATGAGTTCAATAATTTGAGCATTATACAGAATGCAAGTTTCCAGTTCCTGACAGGAAAATTTAAAAAACCTGGGCTGTGAGGTCCGTTCCCCCCAGATCATCCCAGAGGAAATTAGAGACAGTGATTAAAAACATTTGTTACATGTTAGAATCACCCAGGGAGCTTTAAAAACTATTGATAATCAGGGGTCCTCCGTGGGCCAATTGTATCAGTCTCCAGAAACAGAACCTGGGCACTAGCATTTCTAAAATACTCTTTAGGTCCAACTCATATGTAGCCCAGGCTGAGAAACTGATAGAGGAGGAGAGAAGGCAGAGTCTGTGGAACTAACATAAAACCTTCGAGAAGGCCCTAAGGAGACCAGAGATAGTGGCGAGCTGGTGCAGAAGCTCGTGGCAGTATGGGAGGGACGTAGGGGGGGAGTAAGTGCAGCTGCGGAGGGAAAATGTTGCTGTTCCCCTACATGGCTTGGGCAAGGAGCTTTTCTGGCTCTATCACTTCTGTGGACTGGGAATTGGCAAGAGCAGCCCAGAAGTCAGGTGTGTGTGTGTGGGGGGGGAAATGGAAGTGTTGGGGGGACGTGGGGAGAATATCAGGGCAGCTTCAGGACCCTACCAGTTTGAGAATCTGGTCAGAACACATGACTAGCTGCGTTAAGGCATTTGCTTCCTCATTCCCTTTCTCTCCATCCCCTCAGTGACTGTGGATTGCGACCGAAGATAACCTGCTTTTTCCCAAGAATTTAAGGGAGATTCTCTGAATGGAGGCAATGCCCAGTAAAGGGATGGAAATGGCGTTAGTCTGCAGGTTCTGTCATGTGTGGCACTCTCATTCCTAGAGACTTTTTCCCAGCCTTCTCCATGAAGGGTCCTAAAGGTCAATATCACATAGACTATGTTCTCTGATCACCACACAATTATGTTGAAATAAACTACAGAAGAGTAATTATTGGATGATAATTCTCCACGGGTCTCTTATGGTTCTGTATGTTCCCCGAGTAGAGACGTTGTCAGCTTTTGTTCCAGACTATATTTTCAAGGATGTTCATATAAGCAAATAGCCTTGGAAAATAAAGATTAATATCTCCCTCTTTGGTACAGGGCAGGTTTGCTGTCCAGTACAATGAAGACAATGTGTCCTTCTGGGGCACACGTTGGGTGGGTTGGCTTATACCCCCTTATACCCTCTTATAAAAGATCAGTTTCCCAATCTCAAGACCCCTCAAGTGTGTAGGTGCTGCATCCTCCTGGACCCACATAGGCGTCACTCTCGTGGGACTTGGGAGGCAGGTGAGCCAATGAGAAAATGAGGTGATTAAGTCCTTTGTTTCTGATCTAGGAGGCTCATGTCTTCTGCCAGCATTTTTGAAACTGTGACTGGCTACCTTGTTAGCTTATAAGTAGGGTAAAATCCAAGACTCTTCACGGTTCTTGCTAATAAAATTTTTAAAAATCCCTGAAGTCTGGATATGAAATAGTGTACAACTAAATAATTAGGTTAAAAAGGAACTCATGAAGATATTACAGAAAACAGAATAAACTGCAAGTATTTTGAGTTAAAATTTATGGACATAGCTAAAGCAGGATTTGGAGGGAAATTTATAAATTGAAATAAATGTATCAGGAATCAAGAAAGATTGAAAACTAATGAGCTAAGTGTTTAATTCAAGAAGAGGGTAAAAGAAAACTAGAACAAAACTAAAGAAATCAGAAGGAAATTTTTTTTTAAGATTTTATTTATTTATTTGACAGAGAGAGACACAGCGAGAGAGGGAACACAAGCAGGGGGAGTGGGAGAGGGAGAAGCAGGCTTCCCGCCGAGCAGGGAGCCCGATGTGGGGCTCCATCCCAAGACCCTGGGATCAGGACCTGAATCGAAGGCAGATGCTTAACGACTGAGCCACCCAGGCGCCCCAATCAGAAGGAAATATTAAGGGCAGAAATCAAACTAGACAACAAGAAAAACAGTACTAATGCAATATATAATAATAACAACAAACAACGGAGATCAGCAAAATTAAAAGCTGGGTTTTTTTTTTTTTAAAGATAAGCAGGATAGTCTTCTGGAAAGACTGGTCAAAAACAAGGAGAGATCATATAAAGAAGCAAAATGCAAAATGATAAAAAGGAAATAACTATAGATGCTTAAGAAATTTTAAAATAATAAAGTATTATGAACAACCATAGTGTGACATATTTGAAACTGTAGATGAAATAGATTTTGTTTTACTGGATGATGTATAAATTAATCCACAGGAAGAGCTTGGGCACTGACTCATCACAATGGATACCTACCACTCAGAAATCGGTGCTGCCGGGGGGCACCTGGGTGGCTCAGTTGTTAAGCGTCTGCCTTTGGCTCAGGTCATGATCCCAGGGTCCTGGGATCGAGCCCCGCATCGGGCTCCCTGCTCGGCGGGAAGCCTGCTTCTCCCTCTCCCACTCCCCCTGCTTGTGTTCCCTCTCTCGCTGTGTCTCTCTGTCAAATAAATAAATAAAATCTTAAAAAAAAAATAAATCGGTGCTGCCAGGATGCACACTGGCCAAATAAAACCACCATTTTTCTGAGATAAAAATAAAATGGCCAATTGGAGAAATATAAACATCAAATAGGCCAGTAAGCATTAAAGAAGTGAAATGGTCATCAAAGCTTTCCTCTTCCAAAAAGCTGCAGCCCAGAAAGTTTTCTAGATGAAAGTGTTACAAACTTTTAAGGGACAGATTAATTCCCTATCTCATGTATTCTCAATGGGATACAAATTCATTGGCTTTTGTAGAGGGACAAAAACATCTTACATATCAAAAGAGTTTGTGGTCCTCTAAAGAGTTACAGTACAGATATTCAGGGTGTCTGCAGTATTAAAATTTCATGGTGGGGAATTAGGAAAAAAAAAAATCTAAAAAGGCTCCAGGAGGAGTGACAGGCTATAACGGAAAAAAAAAGTGGAGACACGCTCCTAAATTTTCTTCAAGAAAATAGAAAAAGAGCAAAAGCTTTTCAGATCATTTTAACATTTTAAGAGGCTCATAGAACTGAATCCAAAACTGGACAAGAAGAACACACATGTATGTATAGACAGCTATCCCCTGCTTTTTGAAAGTTCACGTCACATCACTTTGCTTTTATGAAAGATCTACATTAGTGCCTGTTTCGCTAATGGAAAAAATCTGAAGACGATTTTCACTTTTGCCAAAAAAAAAAAAAAAAAAAGATGAAAATAGCATTCAGGGTTAGTTTGGCAGCAACAGCCTGCGCCCAAGGAGCAGCGAGGGTGGCCCCACCAAGTTCCTTTCTGTGCTTTATCCCGATTCATTGTGTGCATTTGTTAGCAAGATGTGTGCTAAGCTAACAGAAAAGCCTAAGAGAGGTTATTTTTGGGGTCTGAGAATTCTCAAAAAAAACAATTTCCATATAAATTAATGGTAAGTGCGTCTTTGCTTTATGCCATTTTGGTGTATGAAAGGTTTCGTAGTCATGCTCTACTTTTGCATAGTGGGGGAAACCTGTAGTTATACACACATATGTAGGCATTTATATTCATAAGTGAAATGTGCCTCTTTATATATACGGAGTCATGATCAGTTATAAAAATGAGCGCAAAAATCCTCCATAAATATTAGTTAAATGAATCCAACAGAGTATTAAAAGTATATCATTGAACTAGCTTTACCTTCCTGTCTTAAGCAATGAGAAAAACTGGACAAAATATGTGGAGCAGCTGTTTGAAGATATTGGATAATAGAAAGAGAAGGACTGTGATCCCAGAGAAGAGGTAAACCAGTGCGACAAGTCCTGCGGCTTTCTGCCTGGAGGTGCCCTCCGGACGGCAGAGGGGTAGGGAGTTCTCAAGCAAAACACAGGGGTCTCTCTGAATTGAGGGGCAGAGACTGGAGTTCTCGAGTCTGAGGTGGCTGGAAGTTGTAGGGCAGAGTTCCAGAGAGGAGGAACTACATGGAAAAACAGCTCAGTCTTCAGTTAACAGTAAGATGTGTAGACAGTGAAACTCCTTTATATATATATATACACAGAGATATGTGAGTGTGTGTATATGTATGCATATATGTATATATATAACTATAATATTACTAGAAGGTAGACTGTAATAATTAAAGCTGTTTACTATGAACTCTAAAACAACCACTAAATACAAAACAAAGAGTTATAACTCATAAGTCCTCAAAGAAGAAAAAATGGATTCATAAAAACATTCAATTAATCCAAAAGAAGCCAATAAAATAGGGAAAAGTTCACAGATAACAGATGGAACAAATAGAAACCAAACAGTGAAGTTTCAGAAGCATGTCATTAATGGAATAAAGTACAAATGGTCGAATTTAAAGGCAGAAATTGGATAATACAACAACATCTATCTGTATGCTGCTTACAAACAGCCCACTTCAAGTATAAAGACACAATAGATTAAAAATAAAAGAACAAAAAAGATACACTGAGGTAACTGATAAAAATAAAGCAGGAGTGGTTATACTAACACTAGACCAAGTAGAGGTCTGAGCAAATCTTAGCAAGGATCAAGAGGATCATTTCATAATGATGAAAGAATCAGTTCACCAAAGGACATAACAATTCTCAATGTTTTTGCACCAAGTAGCAGAGGATCAAAATACATCAAGTAAGAAAACCCAATAGACCTGAAAGGAGGAATTGGCAGTTACAATTGTAGTGAGAGATTTCAACATGCTCTCTCAATAATTCATAGAATAAGTAGAAAATCTGTAAGGACATAGAAGACTTGAAAAACACAATAAACACTATAAACCAAACCTTTTGTATAGTTATAGAGCACTCCTGCTCACAACAACGTAATTCTTTTCAGGTGTACAGGGAATATTCACTAAGACACTATTCTGAGATGTAAAACAAGCCTCAATAAATTGAAAATAATTCAACTCATTCAAAGTATGTTCTCTGACTACAATGGAAATAAATCAGAAAACAGTAAGAGAGAAATACCTGAAAAAAGCCCAAATATTTGGAAACTACCATACTTCTAAGTAACCCATGGATCAAGGAAGAAATCAAACGTGAAAGTAAAAAGTATTTTGAACTAAATGAAAATGAAAACACATCAAATATTGTAGGATGCTGGTAAAGTAGTGCTGAGAGGGAATGTGTTAGAAAGCTTTCAAATTAAAGACCTGAGTTTCCACCTTAAAAAAGTAGACCAAATTAAACCTCAAAATCAAAGGGAAAGCCAATGAAACCAAACATCTGTTTTTTAGAAAGTCAATAAAATTGATGAATCTCTAGTCAGATTAAGAAAAAAGAGAAGACACAATTTACTAATATCAAGAAGAAGGAAGCGACATAATTACAGTTCCAACAGACATTAGAAGGACAACAAGGAAACACTATGAACAACTCTACACACATAATCTGACAGCTTAAATGAAATGGACCAATTCCTTGAAAGACACAAACTGTAAAAGCTCATTCAAGAAAAAAATTGAGGGGTGCCTGGGTGACTCAGTCGGTTAAGCGTCTGCCTCCGGCCCGGGTCATGATCCCAGGGTCCTGGGATCAAGCCCCGCATCGGGCTCCCTGCTCCGCAGGAAGCCTGCTTCTCCCTCTCCCACTCCCCCTGCTTGTGTTCCCTCTCTCACTGTGTCTCTCTCTGTCAAATAAATAAATAAAATCTTTTTTTTTAAAGAAAAAAATTGATAACCTATATAGCCCTAAATTAAAGAAACGGACTTTTGGGGAACCTGGGTGGCTTAGTTGGTTGAGCACCCAACTCTTGGTTTTGGCTCAGGTCATGAGATTAAGCCCCTTAGTCAGGCTCTGCACTCAGCAGGGCATCTGCTTGAGGATTCTCTCCCTCTGCCCCCCTCCCCACTTGTGCTCTCTTTCTTTCAAATAAATACATCTTTAAAAAATAAAAATAAAAAATAAAGAAACTGACTTTTTACTTAAAATCCTTACCCCAAAGAAAACTACACTCAGATGTCATCACTAGTGAATTCTATTAAATATTTAAGAAAAAAAACCCCACTAACTTTTTTAACCCCCACTAATTTTATTTATTTATTTATTTATTTATTTATTTATTTATTTATTTATTTATACTTGTTAATTTTAGCCATTCTGACTGGTGTGAGGTGGTATCTCATTGAGGTTTTGATTTGGATTTCCCGGATGCCGAGTGATGGTGAGCACTTTTTCATGTGTCTGCTGGCCATTTGGATGTCTTCTTTGCAGAAATGTCTGTTCATGTCTTCTGCCCATTTCTTGATTGGATCATTTGTTCTTTGGGTGTTGAGTTTGATGAGTTCTTTATAGATTTTGGATACTAGCCCTTTATCTGATACGTCATTTGCAAATATCTTCTCCCATTCTGTCGGTTGTCTTTTGGTTTTGTTGACTGTTTCTTTTGCTGTGCAAAAAAAAGCTTTTTATCTTGATGAAGATCCAATAGTTCATTTTTGCCCTTGCTTCCCTTGCCTTTGGCGATGTTTCTAGGAAGATGTTGCTGCGGCTGAGGTCGAAGAGGTTGCTGCCTGTGTTCTCCTTTAGGATTTTTGCCTGTGTTCTCCTTTAGGATTTTGATGGACTCCTGTCTCACATTTAGGTCCTTCGACCATTTTGGTCTATTTTTGTGTGTGGTGTAAGGAAATGGTCCAGTTTCATTCTTCTGCATGTGGCTGTCCAATTTTCCTAACACCATTTTTTGAAGAGACTGGCTTTTTTCCATTGGACATTCTTTCCTGCTTTGTCAAAGATTCATTGACCATAGAGTTGAGGGTCCATTTCTGGGCTCTCTATTCTGTTCCATTGATCTATTTGTCTGTTTTTGTGCCAGTACCATACTGTCTTGATGATGACAGCTTTGTAATAGAGCTTGAAGTCCGGAATTGTGATGCTGCCAGCTTTGCTTTTCTTTTTCAACATTCCTCTGGCTATTCGGGGTCTTTTCTGGTTCCATACAAATTTTCAACTTTTTGAGGAAACTCCATACTGTTTTCTAGAGTGGCTGTACCAGCTTGCATTCCCACCAACAGTGTAGGAGGGTTCCCCTTTCTCTGCATCCTTGCCAACATCTGTCATTTCCTGACTTGTTCATTTTAGACATTCTGACTGGTGTGAGATGGTATCTCACTGTGGTTTTGATTTGTATTTCCCTGATGCTGAGTGATGTTGAGCACTTTTTCATGTGTCTGTTGGCCATTTGGATGTCTTCTTTGCAGAAATGTCTGTTCGTGTCTTCTGCCCAGTTCTTGATTGGATTATTTGTTCTTTGAAACCCCCACTAATTTTAAATAAACTCTTCCAGAAAATTGGAGAGGAGATCACAGTCCCCAATTTATTCTTTAACATTACTCTGATACCAAAACCAGACAAAGTCATTATAAGAAAGAAAATTACAATCCAAAATCCCTCATGAACATAGATTTAAAAAAATTCTTAACAATATTTTAGCAAATCAAATCCAATACCACATAAAAAGATAATACATCATGACCAAGAGGATTTCATCCCAGGAATGTAAGGTTGGTTCAACATTTGAGAAATTAATCAATGTGATTCACCACATTAAGGACTAGAAAAGAAAAATCAGATGATTATCTGAATAGATGCAGGAAAGGTACTTTGTGCAGGGAACACAGGGAAGAGCATCCCTAACAGCTTGGGATATGACAACAGTCATCCCTCCACATAGACATCCAGATTGCTCCTGCATTCTTGCCTCTGGGCTGGCTCCAGGGAGTGGACAGAGAGGGCTTCTCTCTGCCTCATTACCAGCACTTCCCAGACCTGCTCTGTGTGATGGCCCTGCCTGTTTCCTTGTCCATCAGAATTAGTCCTTAGTTTCGGCTACTGATTTCATCAAAATGGGATTGTAGGGTTGGTTTCTGGCAGCCAGGTGCTTCTTCCCCAGTCACTGGAACTGACAACCCTCTCCACCACCACTGAGGTACTCCCCCACCCCATTTGCTTGATAATGGGTAAGTGGTCATTTTAGGGCTTTTACTATATGGCAGATGAATAGTGTTTACTGTTCAACCCACCTGACTCTTTGGTCATCCTGGATGCATTACAAAAGTGGGTTTATAGTTTAGTTTCTATGTGCTCCAGGGCCAATACCTACTTTCTTGTTTTTACTCTTAAATCCACCTTAATTTTTCACTCAGTAATTTCCATACTCTAATATTTCCACAGCATGCACTCTCTAACCCAAGTTCATTGTTAGCGTAGTTTCTCCAGTGAGGAGAGGGAGCCTGCTGACAAGACCCTGGCAAGAGGGATGCTGCTTTACATTATAAAACTTGGAAGCACTATTTGACTTTTAAGACTGTATATGTGTGGGGTGCTGGGGCGGCTCAATTGGTTAAGCATCTGCCTTCCCTTAGGTCATGATCCTGGAGTCCCAGGATTGAGCCTGGCACTGGGTTCCCCACTCAGCGGAGAGTCTGCTTCTTCCTCCGACCCTCCCTCTCTTGTGCTCTCTCTCAAATAAGTAAATAAAACCTTTAAAAAATAAAAAATTTCAAAAGAGAGAAAAATATTAAAAAAAAGACTGATACATGTAATTCTTTTATAAAATAAAATCTAAAACAAAAAAAGAAAAGACATGGTATGCTGCTGATCCTCCCCAACCTGGGCCTGATGCAGGCATCACTAATCCATAACGGCATTCCTTTCTGCTGACCCACGGCCTCCCAACCCCTCTGGATACCAGGCAGGCACTACCAATCAAACTAGAGTTGACTTGAAACCAGTTTTCCATTGCTGATCTTTTCCATTGGCTCTGCAAACGGATTTTGCTTTTGCTTTTCTAGCTCTGCTCTTTGTGCCTTTTCCAGAATGACTCCAAGCTCCATCCCCCTGGCATCATCCACCATAGCTTAAGATATATACTATTCCTAAACCAAGCCATGCCTTACTGCCAGGGAACCTTCTCTGGCCACATTCTGTGGTCTCCATGCTCAGTGGGGAGGGGGATTGGACAGTATAGTGTGCAGGAGCAGGTTCATTTCAAGAGGTCCAAAGAGCCATCACCCCTGAGAGAAACCCCCTTTGGGATTAATGAGTACCGCGGATGGCACACCTATTGCTTCAAAGTTCTTCAATTCTTTCTCATTGGTCACAGGGAGTGACCTCTAATCTTTCAACACTTTCCTCTTTAAGAGGAGCAGCAACTTCCTACAGCCATTCCTGTGGTGGTTGGCTTACACCAGGTAGAAAGACCTTGCATTATATAGGGTGGATGTGGCCCGGGGAAGGTTACAGCTGTGAAAGCTGTTACCCTACGCTCCCTCCCATCAGGAAGAGCACTGACTTTTTTTTTCCTATTTCCCCTTGCAAATCTTCAGTCTCGGAAGCAAAGCAATCAATCACGTTGTCAACACAAATAGGCCTCATAAAATTCAAAGTTAAAGTCAGCACTGACAGTTTCTTCTCCCATAAAATGAGGGGGTTAGACCAGATAATCTCTAAGGGTCTTTCCAGCTCTCACGTTTAGTGACTTTATGGCTTCAGTCAACAATATAAAACAAGAGGGGAAAGCAAAAGACTTCCTCTAAAATTTAGCACAGTTTCTGGAGAAACAGAGAGTTGACTTGAAAGGTAAGAAGCCCAAATGAATTCTGAAATGGAGCGGGAGGATAAGAATGTGCTTGTAAAATGTATCACCACCCATGTGCCTTCCAACTGGCTCTGGATAATTTCCAAACAGTGGTATCTGACTGATAAGCATCTTTCTTCGTTAATGTAACCTTGGTTTGTTGTGTTTGCCAAAGGTTGGAAGAAAACTGAGCCAACAGCTGGAGGCCAGAAGTTCCCCACTCCCGCCCTACATATCTAGACTCTAGGCTTTTACATTTTCTACTACATTGCAAGGCAAGTAACTCTAATTTTTGCTTCTCTGTCCTCTGTGACTACGATACACCACATCTCCATGGCAATCGGGGATGCATTTACCTTTACCAACCCTTCCAAAAATCCATCTAGAACATGCTGTAGCAGGAGTTAGCGTTCAGTTAGGAAGTTTCAGAATGCAGCCAGTAGCAGAGTGGCTTGTTCCTGGAATGCAAACACTCCTTGAATCCAGAGATGCAAGAGATCTCTCGTGGAGGAAGGGGGAGCTTTAACAGTTTCAATGAAAAAAGCCGTAGGCAAGAGAAGCTTGTCTTAAGTTTGGCATAGAATTCAGGACCATCGCTTTGGGAGTCAGTGGCACTGAGACAGGAACGGAGGCCTCTGGCAGGGGTGAGGCTGCTCAGGCAGAACAAACGTGCACAGAGAGGAGAGGACACGGGGCAGGAGGCTGGTGGGGTGGCGCCCTCCTGGGTCTGTTCCTAAGAAGCATGTGTCTCCGGCCTCTTCACGCCTCACACCCCCCCACTTAGGCTGGTGGCGTGTCGCATTTCTTCAGTTGTTACTGAGCTGTCCACTCCTTCACGTACTCGCTTGTTCATTCATTCAGTAAGCATTTATTCAGCACTTACCTTGTGCCATGCATTGTCATAGGTACTAAGTTCACACTGATGGATAGAATACCGTCCCTGCCCACCAGGACTCACAGCCCTGGCTGGGGAGGCAGATGACTACACAGGCAGATGCCCCTCTGCACAGTCCATGCCGTGGTGAGCAGATGATGTGGTGGGAGCATAGGAGAGGGACAGCTAAGCCACCTTGATGAGGGGATACAGTGGGCTTTCCAAAGGAGGCCCTGCCTTCAGGGTCCTGAGGATGTGGTGTTGTATTCCATGGGTGAGGAAGGGGCAGGGAAAGAGACACAGGGTCTTCTAGACCGGGGGGAGAGGGGAGTGCAGCTTTCACAATGGCTCAGAGACAAGGAAGAGCATGTGGGGCGTGGGGGCCGAGAAGTGGTCCAGAGAGCTCAGCTGACGAACTGACCCCACACTTCATGGTGGGCTGGACCCCATCTTCACTCAAGTGTTTACTGAGCAGCTTCTAGGAAGAAATTGGCTTGCTTAGGCTGGCCACATGGAATGATTTCACTTGATTTGATTGTATTCAACTCTATACAGTTGGGTTTAAGGAAATGTTGCCTCTTCAGAAAGAAGGTGCGGATTTTTGAACCAAAGAATAACCTGAAGAAATGGTGTAGTCATAAACAAGGCAATTGCTCAGTGAAGGGACTGGAGTCGGAGAGACCCCAGGAAAGTCTGGCAGCCCTTGGGAGCGTTCGGAAGGCACTAACACAGTGGGGAAGGGCCATGGTGTGAACTGAGCCCCTGCAAAATCAGGCACCAGGAGAAATGCTACTGATGGGTCACCTCCCCTCCCTCACAAGAACCTAATGGAAGGTGGTGTTTTTACACCCATTTTACAAACGAGGAAGTAGAAGGGTGGAGTTTGTCAAAGCCATTTGCCTTGCATCACTTTGAGAGGCTTGCCATGGTTTTCTGACTTGAGCGGAGACTGAGGTAAGTCATCAGAAATAAGACCCCCATTAGGCGAAGATGCAGCGCAACTGAGCGTCTGTTAAGCAGTGAGCAGCTCCGGACAATGGGGTAAGTATGGTATCAGTGTTTAGAGCAGGGCACTCAGGAGTGGTTGGGGATTTTTAGCATGGAACTTCAATTCATTCATTCATTCTATTTATTCAGTAAAAGTTTTGCTAGAGTTGCAGCTGCAAAAGCAAACAAAACAAGCCTAAGATCTGTGCCCACATGGAGCTTCTGTCCTAGAGAGGAGGCTGATAATAAATAAGATAGAGGGATGCCTGGGTCCGTCGAGCCTCAGAGTCCTTTTTTTTTTTTTTTAAGATTTTATTTATTTATTTGACAGACATAGAGTGAGCACAAGCAGGGGGAGTGGCAGGCAGAGGCAGAGGCAGAAGCAGGCTCCCCGCTGAGCAAGGAGCCTGACGCAGGGCTCGATGCCAGGACGCTGGGATCATGACCCTGAGCCGAAGACAGACACTTAACCGACTGAGCCACCCAGGTGCCCCAGAGCCTCAGACTCTTGACTGTGGCTCAAGTCATGGTCTCAGGGTCCTGAGATGGAGCCCCCCCAACCATGTGGGGCTGTGCTCAGCAGGGAGTCTGCTTAAGATTCTCTCCCTCTGTCCCCTCCCCTGCTCACAGGTGCACACACACTCTCTCTCTCTAAAACAAAAAATGAAAAACAAACAAACAAAAAACAAGATAAAGAATTTAGTCACAGTAGGATAAATGGTGATAAGCGCTAGGGAGAGAAATACATGATGTCATTTGAAAGAAGCACAGAAACATCTGGGTGGCTGCAATTTTACATGGAGGGGCCAAGAAAGTAGCATTTGAATAGAGGCCTAAAGAAATGGAAGGCAGGAACCTGAGGACAACTGGGGAACAGTGCTCTGGCAGAGGGAAGAGCAAGGGCTAGAGACAAGAGTATGCCTGGGGAGTCCACGCACCAGCCTGGATCCCCTGCAGCTAGCTGGGAGGGAAAAGGCAAAAGAGAGGGGGCTGGACCTTGCAGGCCTTGAAGGCCATCCTAAGGACTACAGCCTTCCCTCCGTGCAGGACTGGAAGTCTCTGGAAGGTCCTGAGTGGAGGGTAACCCCATCTGACTTCTGTTTCAACAATGTCCACTTGGTTTCCATGTTGGGGTCCATGGTCCGAAGGGGAAAAGGCAAAGCAGGGAGAGAATCGGGCAGCAGTGATCCAGGTGACACCGGGGAGCCACAGAGGTGGTGAAAGTGGTCCAACCTCAACATATGCAGAAAGTTGGGCCATGGATTGGATGTGGCGTGTGAGAGGAAGTGAAGGATGACCCCGGCATTTTGGCCCGGAACCAGAAGTGACTAACTGCACCAGGGCGGCAGGGCGGGGGGAGAGGGAGAGGAGGAGGCCAGGTGGGAGAGAAGGAGGCGAGAGGATGGGATGAGGAGGAGGCGAAGTTTGGGACCCAAAGCCAGGGCCTCTGTTAAGCTTGAGGCAGAGATGTGGAAGACACGAAGGTAGGACAGCTCCACAGAGGCCGGGGGCAAAAGGACTGGGTCAGATCCCACAGAAAGGACGGAGAGATGAGCTCAGAGGGGAGGTTATTGGATTTGCAAATAAACAGCCCTGAGATCACAAGAGACACACAGTGTGGGGTGTGGATTTCCACCCGGTTCCACATGCCCCTTACTTCTGTATGGGGCTCTTTGGGCCGGTTTCTTTTTTTTTATTTTCCTTCCCAGCTCTCTTCAGACCAGTGCTGGCCTGTGCCTATCCACTTCTCCAATACTGGCTTTGAAGCCTGTTTAATTTAATGGTCCCTCCAGGGATCTCTTGGTAATGGGTGGGAGGGTACCCTGTCCCCTGTATGGTATTTTTATGTTCATTTTTATGGGGCATTTATTTTTCATGCTAAAAATATCCTGTGCCTTTCTGGAGGTAGGGGAGGGGAGGGGAAGTGGAGTGGAAAAATTATTTCAGCATCTCGCTTACAAATCTGCTCAGTGGACCAGAGTCCTTACCTACCGTGGGTTTGAGGACTGGGTTTCCATGCCTGTTTCTGGATGTCCTCACTAACATATTCCAGCCCAGACCCTTCCTGTTTTAATGAAAGGAAAGCCCTGCAGTCCCTCCCACTCATCTTTGAAACTCCCTCCGGATGGCCTAGTGAGTTTCCATTCCAGTAGATGGCACGAAACTGAGTTCATGAAGCACAGAGAGCCCGAACATCTGTTTCTATGGGTCTACATGATGTCATTTGTCCTGAAACACCCCCAGCCTCACACATAGACAGCCCAGATTCTAAATTTGGAAGGAAACAAAAACCAGAAGGGGAATTCCTACTAGGATAACGTTCTGGGTGTGGAGAGGCACCCAAACCTGGCTTCGATGAATGGACTGATTGAGCCTGTAGACTTTAGAGGGCTAATCTCTTCTCACTGCTTCCCTAAACTCTGTCCTTTGAAAAAGAAAAGAAAAATAAACTGGGCAAAGTCGTTACTGTGTGAAATGAGCCTGGGGATTAGGATTTCCTTGGGTCTAAGAGCAATTGAGTCATTACCATTGCGTGGATTCAAGGTTGACTTCAGGGTAGTTGAGTTCATAGATCACAGGATATTTGAGACACTGTCTAAAGAAAAATTTACTGTGACCTACCCTGAGCCAAGGTAATAACTTGCTTCAGAAAGGCAAAAATAAGTAAATAATGTGGCTGTGGAAGAATGTGGGTGTAGAGACTGTTGCATGGAGAAAGGAGAAAGCTGTGTGAAGACACTTTTATGTGGCTCAGAACGAAGGGCTCCTTCCTGAGCTTCACTGTGTGCTGTCCCCAGGAGAGTCCCTGAGACAGTTCTCCAGGGTGAAGAGTGTGACTCTCTCCAGGTCTGGGAACCAGGACTTGGGACCACCGTGCTGGGAAATTTTGGTTTGGGGATGGTTTGTGACAATATTTAGCACTCCAAGTCAAATGGGCTCCTTTAAAGCAGTGCATGGTGGTGGTAGAAGGCAGGGGTGTGGGTGGATTGGCTGCGGGAATGTTCTGTTTTGCCAACTTGAAGCCCTAGAATCTTGACGGCAGCAGCACACGGGGTTCTCCTGGTAGAAAAATATGTCCACATCAATATCTGGAGGAGTGCTTTATCTGAGGACTTTAAGAAGGTAGCAAAGGAATGGTTGATGACATTTGAACCTATAATCTTTTTTTTTTTTTTTTTGAACCTATACTCTTGAATGAGAACTTTATATTGTTACTCTATGGATGACCTCTTTGATTATATACACCTGTGCAGGAGAATTAACACAGCAGGCCTGAGACTGCTCTCCTTAGAAAGAGCAAGGTTGCAAGGTTGCTTGCCTGCTTGCAAGGTTGGCCCTTGGCTGGTGTGGGAACTTGGCCAGTAAACTGTCTTTTGAATGGATATAAAGCTTTCCCTAAATGATAAGGGTAGCTCACTGTACCTATCCTATTTATACAGTGGTGGTTTCTGCTGAACACCTGGTTTCCTTCTGGGAGTCTGGAATTTTAGTACGGTTGGGTACTGATATGACCAGTCTCCAATACAAACCTTAGACGCTGAGTTTCTGATGAGCTTCCCTGATAGACAGCACTTCATATGTGTTGCTAGAACTCATTGCTGGAGGAATTGAGCTGGTCCTGTGTGACTCTGCTGAGAGAGGACTTTTGAAAGCTTACACCTGGTTTCCTCCAGATTTCTCTCCACAGCCTTTTCCCTTTGCTGATTTTGCTCTGTAGCCCTTCACTGTAATAAATCCCACGAGTGTGTTGTGAATGAAACCATATGCTGAGTCCTCTGAGTCCCTCTAGCAAATTGCTGACCCTAGAGGTGATCTTGAGGACTCCGACAGAACACTAAACCACTATCTGCGACAGGGTGGGGTTCTAAAAATTAATGACCGGATTCCCCTGCACTAAATAATTGAAAAAGTTCTTTAACCAGGTGGGGTTAAAGGAAGGTGTTGATGCCAGTCTGGATAGTTTTGTTGACCCTGTTTTTGATGACCCCTACTGGTCTTGTCCCATACCTCATTTCACAAGAGTAATTACGTCCCTGTACTTAGACCTTCCCTCCTGTGTGCACAGCATTCTCAGTCTTGATTTACTTGTCCTGGGGCAGAGGCAGATCAGAGACAAGGAAGGAGTATTTGGGTCTATCAACGGTTGGTGCTGGGAACTCCCTCGCTGCTTGCAGTTCACCTCCTACACCAGCAGGAGGGTGATCATGAGGAACTGGCCACAGGTAATGTTCAGGACAGACTCCCTCAGCAGGCATGGATGTGCACTTTTCAAGTGTGCCTTTCTCACGGAGGTTTTTCTAGATTCCAAGTTGACCTACTTTTACTTGGTTTCCACACTTTCTTTCTTTAGATATGCTAATGTAATCAGGTAACTTATACAGAATCTTGCTCTGGCCTGTGGGCTTCACCTTCTGTAAGATGGCATTATCTGTCTGTAACCTGATGTGTTGACTTGGCTCTTGAAGAGCAACTTGATCCAAGTTTGGGGGCACTCCTCACTCATGGTCCTTTGCCCCAGCTCAGTTACCAGCTTGAATGCAGAATTGCTTTGATGCTTGGTGCCCTCTTTGGACATCCCATAGAGAAAAGAGAGTTTGTATATGCTGTTCAGGGTCATAGAAAGCAACTTGTCATGCACCCAATTCTGGGTTCCCATACAGCCACTCATGTGTGGAGGTTTCCCTGGTGGGACAGGTCTGTTTCTCCAGTCTCACCCCTTCTGCACTCATAGCATACACCCATGGGGATATGAGAAGGGGGCTTGGGAAGTACATAGGAGGTAATTGTTGGAAGTATGGAGGATTCACTTATGTTGTGGACCTTTGACTCTGAGGGCTGGTTTTCTAAATTTGCTAGCCCTCATTAGCTCATCCTTGAGAGAAAATAGCCCATGGGTCTGACAGCCATCATAGAGGGCCAAAGAGGAGTGGGACTCCTGGGTATGGAGGTGAAGGGAATAAGGGAGGAGAGTATGTAAGTGGCAACAGGACCCATGGGAATGGTGGGAGAAGGAAGGAGACAGTGTCTATGGATGAGGCAGTTCCCAAGGGACCAGGAAATCCTATGGGCTTGTCATCCCACTGGATTAAGGGACCATTCATGATTGTTGACCTTGTGTGGACCCTCATAAGTTGCTATAGGTGCGTTGTTGTAAGTGGCTTCAGATACAAAGTGAATGTTCTGCTTCAGCATGATGGATAGGCTGACAGTAAAACTTTTGGGTAAAGTATTGCCCACTCTCCCAACATGATGAGTTTAGTAAGAAAATCTCATAATTACCACTGCAGGAAGTGCTAGGTGACCAGGGAAATATACTAGAACTCCAGACTTTCCTATATGGAAGCTGTTTCTCCTTGTTAACCTCAGAAAGTCTCTTTATCAGAGGTATTTGGGGTCTACGCTTCGGGTTTCAATTAGAAGCTTTTAAGGGAACATAATGTGACAAGGGTCTCCTTTCATATCCAGGGGATCTGCTCTTCATCTCAAATGACTGTGCGCAGCAGGCCCCATCATGTCCACTGACACACATTGGCTACACACCTGGGTGGTTGGGGGAAGCCATAGAGTATTGACTAAGACCTGGCCTCTTTTTTCAAGGAGGTTGCAATCTAACACATTAAGATTGGTAAGTGGGACTAAAAAGATGCCATATTTTTTTAATACAAACATCGTTATGATCATCAAATGTTCCAGCCTGCGGCGATTTCATTACCAAAATGTTTGCTTCAATTTTTTAAAGTTTTTAAAAATTTTAATTCCAGAGTAGGTAACATATAGTGTTAGTTTCAGGTGTACAATATAGTGATTCAACAATTCTGTACTTTACTCAGTGCTCATCATGACAAATGTACTCTTTAATTTCCATCACTTATTTCACCCATTCCCCACCCACCTCCCCTCTGGTAACCATCAGTTTGTTCTCTGTAGTTAAAAGTCTGTTCCTTGGTTGTCCTTCTCTTTTTTCCCCTTTGTTCCTTTGTTTTGTTTTTTAAATTCCACATATAAATGCAATCATATGCTATTTGTCTTTCTCTGACTTATTCGCTTAGCATTATACTGTCTAGATCCATCCATGTTGCTGCAAATGGCAAGATTTTCATTCTTTTTTATGGGCAAATAATATTCCATTGCAAATATATATACCATATCTTCTTTATTCATCTATCGATGGACCCTTGGGCTGCTTCCATATCTTGGCTATTGTAAATAATGCTGCAGTAAACATAGGGGTGCATATATCCTTTCAAATTAGTGTTTTTGTATTCTTTGGGTAAATGCCCAGTAGTGCAATTACTGGATCACAGGGTCGTTCTATTTCTAATTTTTTGAGGACCCTCCATACTCTTTTTCATAGTGGCTGCACCAATTTGCATTCCTACCAATAGTGCACAAAGGTTCCTATTTCTCCACATCCTCACCAACACTTGACGTTTCTTGTGCTGTTGATTTAACCATGTGTAAGGTGATATCTCATTGTAGTTTTGATTTGCATTTCCCTGGTGATGAGTGATGTTGAGCATCTTTTCATGTGTCAGTTGGCCATCTGTATGTCTTCTTTGGAAGAAGATGGCTGTTCCTGTCTTCGGCCCATTTTTAAATTTGATTATTTGTTTTTTGGGTGTCGAGTTGTATAAGTTCTTCATATATTTTGGATACTAACCAAAAGGATGCCATATTTTTGAACAGAGGTCAGGTTGGTTAACCAGTCCCAGTTCTCCATGGTGGAGGGGTCCATCCTTCCACATTTTCCATGTGCAGACAGATTTGCTCAGAGGACTGCACAAGCTGTATTAATTCCTCAGAAAAATGGCTTTCTGCACCGTCTGTAAGTATCTTTTAAGCAGGTCTTCAATGAATGAATTTTAATTTCTCATAATTCAAGTCAATCCAACATTTATTGAAGGCCTGCAAGGATGGGAAAAAATGTGTTCTCTGACCTCATGTCCTCTGCTTTTCCTGTCTTGGGATTGGCTGTGAACCCCAAGTCATTGCTTGGCAGGCAGCACAAAACCTACAGCCCCAGCTGAGCCATTTAATAGTTGCTTAAGTTGTATTTGGGGAAATTTTCTAGAAAAAAGAAGCAGTTGCCCTAAGCACCCAGGAATATTTCATGCAGCTGTATTTCTAGCCTTTGCATTTCTTCCTGTTACAAAGGATGACCTGTCACTGCCTCTGTTCAGGAATCCCACCACTTATGCACAGGTTCTTATCTCTTTTTCCCATTCAAGGACTTTGCATCTTTCTTTTGTATCATTGATTTTTCCATTTCTAGTGGATCATCCCATTGGCATACCAATATGTTGTAACATCCCTCCTTATATTTAAAAATAAATCTCTCCTTGACCTCCAATTCCTCCTTTATCTATTACTTTATTTTGCTCTCTTTATAGTAAAACTCCTCAAAACAGCTGTTGCTACTAGCTTTACTTCCTTTCTTCCTGTTCTTTCTTTGACCCTTATCAGTCAGGCTATAGTCTCCATAGTAATACTGAAACTAGAAGTTTCAAGTCATCAAAAACTCTCATCCTGCTAAATATACTGGTCACGTCACACCTTGACATCAGTTGACCTCTTATTAGCATTTATCACAGTAAGTCATATCCTTCTTCTGGAGACCCTTTCTTTGGTTGAATTTTGGGATAGCCCATTCCCCTGGCTTTCCTCATACTCACTGGTCACTCCTTCATGCCCTTTGCTGGTTTCTTCTCCTCTTCTTTCCCTCTCAGTGTTGGGGTGTTCAAGGGCTCAGTCTTCAGACTTGTTCTTTATCTTCTCTCACTCTTCAGGTGATCTTACCCAGTCTCTTAACCATACCCAAACATTTCCTTCCAATTCCTGCAAGGCCCCCTCCTCATACCTGTCTTTTCTAGTTTGCCCCTCTCTCAATCAAGGGCACCACCACTTACTCAGATACTCAGGCTCCAAGCCTATACACTGTAACTGAATTTTCTTTTTGTCCGACACTCCATATCCAAACCATCAGTAAGTGTGGTTGGTTCCATCTGCAAAATATAAGCCAAATTCAATATCTTTACATGTTTTGATCTTTACTATTGTCACCCATCAGAACCACAGCCATCTCCCTCTGGACCTACTCCGCTAGCCTCAGAGTTCATCCCTCTGCATCCTCTGTTGCTATCCCTCCCCCAGTCTATTCTCTCCATGGCCAGCCAGGAGATATTTTATTTTATTTTTTTAAAGATTTTATTTAATTATTAGAAAGAGAGAGAGTACAAGCGGGGTTGGGGGCAGAGAGAGCGAGGGAGAAGCAGACTCCCCACTGAGCAGGGAGCCTGATGTGGGGCTCGATCCCAGGACCCTGGGATCATGACCTGAGCCCAAAGCAGATGACTAACCAACTGAGCCACCCAGGCGCCCCAGGGAGATATTTTAAAAGCACAAATGAAATCATGTCAAACCCTACTCAAAACTTAGAATGAAATCCAGATTCCTTACCACAGCTGCCTCTCCCTCTCACCTTCTCTCTTGCTCACCATTCTCATCACACCGACCTTCATGCTTTTTCTCAACCCACTAACTTTATTCTCACCTCATGATGTTCATATTTCCTCTACCCACTGCCTAGAATGCTGTCAAGGATCTTTGCAGATCTCAAGCACTTATTACCTGATATTATAATGGTTATTAATGTGCTTACTTGTTTGTTGTCGGTCTCTAAGGCAATAGAATATATATTTCTTGGCAAGAGTTGAGTCTGTTTGGTCACTGATATATCACTGATGCCTGAAATAGGATCTGACACATGGAAGAGACTCAATAAAATTTGTTGAATGAGTGAGAAATTATAGTAGCTAGAATTCATAGAGTATTTACTGTGTGCCAGATACTGTGATAAGGGCTTTGCATGCCTTGTCTCATTTAACTCTCAAGCAACCCTATGAGAAGTTTACTATTATTTTATTTTATTTTATTTTATTTTATTTTATTTTATTTACAAACTGTTTATTTTCCATCAACCTTTTCCATTTCTATTTCCATTTTGTTTGCCTTTGTGGAAGAAGAGCAGCTTAAGACCACTCAGTGGTTGTTCCTACCCATTCAGTGGCCTGAGCAGTGGGAGCTGCAGACCAGTCTTCAGTGGCCAGCTGGGCGCTCCAGTCTTCAGTAGGGAACTGCGGAATAGGCACTGAGGGCCCCTGCACACCTTCAGACCAGTCTGCAACTTCAGGCTGAGTAGCAGTGAACTCAGGAGCTGGAGCCGTCCGTTCACCCTGAAATTCCTCCTTAGTCACAGCCTGTTCAGCAGCGGCCTACTCTTCCTTTTCAATCTCTTCAGGATCTCTGTAGAAGTAGAGATCAGGCATGACCTCCCATGGGTGTTCATGGGAAATGGTGCCAGGCATGCGCAGAACTTCCCTGGCCAGCACCCACCACATCAGACCCACTGAGTGAGTTCCTTTGTTGTTGCGAGAGATGGCAATGTCCACACAGAGCAGAGGAGAGTCTGTGTTACACAGAGCAATGGTAGGCAGGTTAACATAAGACGCCTCTGTAAGAGGCTGGTGGTCAGCCCTGGGATCAGTAACCACCAGAAGTCTCGGCTCCCGGAAGGCTGCCTGGATCTGGTTGGTGAAGGTTCCAGGAGTGAAGCAGCCGGCAATAGGAGTGGCTCTGGTAGCAACAGCAAATTTCAGCACAGCTCGCTGGCCACTATTCCTGGACCATATGACACTGACATCGGCTGGGTTTTCAATGGCAACAGTGGCACGAGCTGCCAGCAGAAGCTTCTCCCAGGTTCTCTTCAGATTTATGATGTAGATACCATCACTTTTCTTTTTGTAGATGTACTGTTCCATTTGGAAGTCAAGGTTGGTGCCACCTAAATGGGTTCCTGCTACAAGGAATTTGAGGACATCCTCCTCCTTCATTTGCAGGACATCAAGGGCTCCAGACATTGTGAAAGTTTCCCTTTAAGTTACAATGGGAATGCAAAACAACACCGTATGGACCCTTCCCTGGGTAGTGCGGAAAGCGAGAAGTTTACTATTATTTTACTCAGTTTCCCAGATGAGTAAACAACAGCATAAAAAGATGAAGAAATTTGCCTAAGTTTACACAACAAGCAGGGGATGGATGCACCCACCTTGGTCTCACCACGGGAGATTATACTGCCCCTGACGAAGGCTGCTCTTCTATCAGTTAAAGTCCCAATGAAACCATTTTGAGATCCCCTGCTTATGAATTCAGCATGTGGCCACCATAATGCTCCTTCCAGTCTAAAGGGAATGGAAAGAACCATCGGTGCTTAGGGAAGAGTTGTGAGGACACTCTCAGCCTCCAGTTCTCCTGCCCAGCCCCTACAAATGAATTCATATTTCAGTGTGGGTGGGGGAGGGGAAGAGGAGGAGCACAGGTGAAATGGGACAGAAGCAGTCTACCCTGGAAGCTCAAATGTCTGATCTTTCAAGTCTAGGCTTTGACATGGGGCAAACACCTCAGGTTTTCCTGCTGTCTTCATCCTCCAGCTTTACTCTTCTCTTGCTGCCCTCCCTTCCTCCTCTTCTGGATGGCGGGGGGAGTTCTCTCTAGGAGACGCTCTTGGTCCCCCAACCATATGCCCTGGGTCTGCCCTAGAGCTCATTCCCCACCTAAGAATGTTTTCCTGGCTCTCTCCACCTAAGGGCAATTTCCAGCTCAAGAGTGCACTTCCTCCTGGTGGGCAACAGACCAGAGGGGCCAGTGAGTTAGCATGAGAGGGACCCCCTACCACTGAGGGACAGGAGTTGGTAGATAGAAACGTCTTCCCTGCTGCTCTCAGCAGGACAACTCTGCAGTGTGTTGCACAGTTTCCCAGAGGGTCCCCAGCAGGACTGAGCCCCACTTATCCACAGCAGTAATCTACTGATCAACACATCCTGCATGGCTTTCCTTTCTTCCCTGTCTCCTCCCCACCCCTTCACGTGCTTCCCAAGATCACCTCCGGAGTAAGTTACACATCCTGGAATCCTTGTCGCAGGGTCTGCCTTTGGGGAAACCCCACCCAAGACAGTGTTAAACCCGCTTGTTTGCTTTTCTCTTCTTTTATTATTCCAGTCAATGGTCTTCAAATCATTTTGTCAATGGAGTTTGGTCCATGCTGCAGAATAAAGAAATAGATGCACCTCCAGCATTTCCTTCTGCTCGGTGAATAGGTGCACCTGGTTCAGAGATTCTTCACAGTTCGCCCCTTCTCTCCAGAAATACCGGCTGGCTCCTGATCCAGGGGTGGAGCACATCTCCCCATCCAGCAGGTCCTCGCTGTGGGTCTGCAGCTGGGGAAGTTGGTCTGTTTAATTCGGAAAATGTGGCGGCTACCTGATTATGGCTTCCTCAGGGGTGGAGTGTGTGTTCTGCCCGTTCATGTTGTGTTTTCCCCATGACTCCGTCCTTTGCTATTCCACAGTAAGGCCACTCTGCCATAGCAACACCTACTGACGGCGGCACCAGGCAGGCTGTTCCCTCTCAGCTGCAGAATGTTTCCTTAAAGAAACACACACCTGGAAATGGAATTCTGGAACGATTCCTGGATGCTTTCCAGAGGAACCCTGGCAACATGTGCACATACCCTTTTATTTTCCGACATGGGAACAAATATTTCCTATCTTTCTTTAGTGTGGAGGCTGGTGTCAATAACTATCCAGGGGACATGTTTCTGGGTGGCAGGAGTGGATGATGGGGGGTGAGGCTACAGCAATACCTCAGTCTGGGCCATTTGCACCGGCACACCTAAGTGGGTTATTCTGTTAATATCCCAGTGGAGATTATGGACTGGACTCAGGGGAAAAAAAAGATGGAGATGAAAATTCTGGAGTTATCTTCAAAGAGACAGAATTTTAAATTATGAAATGGATGCAATCTCTGTGGAAGAGAAGAGAGAGAGGGAGATTGGGACAGATGGGAGGAGACGGGGCCTTAGGCAGCTTGATCATATAATTTGTTGCCCAAACTGGAACCGCTTTGGGAGAGAAAGGGGCCACTATTAGTAATGACATTGGGACCTCAGATGTAAACCAGGATTGTCTCGGGCACACATAATGGTTGCCTAACAGTAGGGTCACCTCTGTTGAAGGGGCTGGGTGATGACTGCCTTTGCCACAGCCCTGACACGTGTTACACGAGAGCAGGAAGTGGCAAAGAGGTGGTCGCTTGCTATAGTCCAGAACATGTGTCCTTTTGGTGGGATCTCCGGAGGGGCTGTCGTGAACTCCTGCAAATTGTCTTCCCTTGGCTGGCAAAGGCCCCAGCCTTTTGATTGTTTTCACCTCCTTCCCTGGGGATGAGGAAGGTATGGTGAGAAAGGCCACAGAGGTGCGTGGTGCTCTCCAGATGTCTCAGGGGGAGTGGGGAATAGCTCTTGGAAAATTGATAGAATCGTCAAAAGAGTATAATCAGCTACAAAAATTGTTTAACCAAAATTATAATTGTGTGATGAAAATTAAATTTTTTTCATATATTAAAACTAATCATTACCACATCCATATAATTCCCCTCTTCCCCCAATTTAATTACAATATACCTTTGTCCCAACTTTGTTTCCAATCCAGCCCCTCTCTTCTATGCCTTCTTACCTTTTCTGGGGCCTTGATCCATATTTAAAAAAAATAATTTATTGACCCTGACTATCCATTTTGACCTATATCTAGAAGAATATAGATATAGCACCTTCCATCCCCCACCCCTATTTCTCCCTAACCTGTGAAACCTGGATTTCTACAATCCCCATTTTCTTTAAGTGTATTAGACTACACGGAAGAATTCTAATAACTGATTTCATCTGGGTCCATATGGTTCACAATAGGCTCACACTAGTTAAGCCATTTCTGAATGTCAGGTTTCTAAGGGAAACCAGCTATCATAGTAGCAAATGGATTCCAAGTTGGTTAAAATCAGTTTTTAACTTGTTCTAAACAGGTCAAATCCAACCTTCCTGGATCAAATTGGATAAGGCCAGCTCAAGTAGAATAAAACATTCCAACTTGGAACAAATCAAATTGAGAGCAATTCATGCTGACTGAGACCAGATAAGCCTGGTTCCCACTTGTCCTTACTGGGTCAGACCAACATGAATCATAGTGGTTCAGAAGAAGGAAACTGGATTCAGCCAGGTGATACTGTTCCTATTAGGGGAAAATGGTGTAAAATGATTCTTGGCAGAGAGATTAATGATTCTTAGCAAAGGGATTCTAACTAAATCAAACCAGTTTAAAGTCACATTTGTCAAAGTAGCCTAGTTCAAACTGGATCTAATGTCAATAGTTTTGCTTTTGCTGATTAAAACCAGTTTGGGCCAGTTTAAACCAGATCAATCTGGCCAGCATTGCCAGATGGCTTCAAAGATATATTAACTATTTATTGAGGGGAAAAAAAGAGAGATGGATAGGTTATGGATGCCATTATCCACTATATCTTATTTACATTTTGCTTACATAGTTCATTAAAAGGTATATATTTTTTTAAAAATCCAAAGCAAGCTCTTTACTGATTCAGTACATTATTTGTAATGTTCATTGGTCTATAGCTTACTCCTACCATTAAAATGATTTTACACTGTTGAGTGTCCCAGATTAATCAAATTGGGGCAGTTTCTTTGCAAAAACAAAACAAAAAAATTTTTTTTCTGATTATCTAGAGATGAGAGTCCATTGGTGGGAGTGAACTCATCACCCTACCCCTGATTTCGCTTTCTATTACTCATGGTCACCTGTGGCCCAGAAGCAGATGACCTTCCTCTAATGTAGGTCAGAAGGTCAATAGTAGCCTAATGCTATGTCAAAACATCTGTCATTCACCTCACTTTATCTCATCATATAGGCTTCTATCATCTCTCATCCTAAGAAGAATGAGTGCAGTACAATATTTTGAGAGAGAGACCACATTCACATAACTTTTATTACACTGTATTGTTGCAGTTGTCCTATTATTAATTATCATTGTTAATCTCTTACAGATTAAACTAATTTACAGATTAAACTATATCATATGTATTTATAGGAAAAAACAATATATTTCGGGTTCAGTACTGCCATTTCAGGCATTCCGTGGGGCTCTTGGCACATAGTACATGACCAGGCATCAACCTTCTCACGTTTTTTTGGGGGGAAATCTTTTTTTTTTTCCCAGGGGGACAAGACTAAGATTTGAAATTACTTTATCAAAAATAATTACTGAGGAGCCAGATCCACAGTAAGAGACATTTTCAAAGAGGCAAGATTTGCCCAGCTCTGTGAGGGCTCTGTCCCAGCTGGTGCTGTTTCTATGGAAAATATGTTGACTCTATTGAACTGCTAACCATCTTTCCATAATCTGATTATAACTCTCCAATAAAAACACTTTCATATTTTTTTCTTCAAAGAATTTCTGAATTAAATCCCAACTTAATATAGGGATATTTGACACTTTTGCTTAGTTACAGACTTCCTGCCTGAGGGACAGTGCAAACAGGAATGAATTCAAAACTACGTTGACTGCCTACATGCCACCTAAATTGATGCATAATCACATTTATTTATCCAAATGGCAAACCAATACAGGAGCAGAAAGGAAAGATGTAGAGAATGAATGAGAATACAAGTTGTACTGCAATGAACAGGAAAACTGAAGTGTAAAGGTAATTTATGTGAACTGCATTTAAAACAAATATATTTCCCAGACAAAGAAAATGTTGGAATTTATATTTCAAAACTGGACACCTACAAGCCTGCACACCAGGTCTGATCAGATCAAACTTGTTTAAAGAGTTTTATGCAAATGAAATTTGTTCTCAATTGTTTAAGCTGCTAGATTAAATTGGATTAAAGTGAGAATTGCCCTTTCATTTCAAAGTTTCACTGACCATGGCCTCAAGATGTCCCCTAGGAGGCTAGATGGTAAAGTAAGAGAATGCCTCTCCCCTTCTGCACCCCCGCCCCCCACCACTTCTCTATTTCTCTGGCTGCCTTTGAGAAGAACTGTTTGTGCATCAGGAGCTCCAACATGCTCCTTGTGTACTTGAAAGGAATGTGTGTTCTGCTGTTGGGTGGAGTGTTCTATAAATAGCATTTAGATTTGGTTGGTGTGTTTTCAGTTCTTCTACATCTTTGCTGATTTTCTCTCTATTTATACTATCAGTTACTGAGAGAGAAGTTTTGAAGTCTTCAACTCTAACTGGATTTGTCATTTTTCCATTCATTTCTATCAGTTATTAATTTTGTATTCTGAAATTCTGTTGTTGGGTACCATACGCACTGAGGATTGCTGCCTCTTTGATGAATTGACTCTTTTATGATTATGTAGTGTCTCCTCTTTATCCCTGGTAATTTTCCTTGTTCTGAAGTCTACTTTAATATTAAAATAGCCATTCCAGGTTTCTTTTGATTAGTGTTTGCATGGTTTATCTTTTTTCCATATTTTCATTTTGAACATGCCTATATCAATATACTTTTAGGCAATATATAGTTATGTCTTGTTTTATTATTATTTTTTAATTCATTCTTTAAATCCCTGTCTTTTGACTGGGAAGCCTGATGGACACACTCTAACATGGTCCCCAATGATTCCTGTCTCTTGAATTTATATTCCTTGCTTAGTCCCCTCTGCTGAAGTGTGGGCAGGTCCTGTAAGTTGCTCCTAACCAATACAATGTGGCAAAGGTGATGGGATGTCACTTCCTTGATTACATCATCTAAGATTATAACTTCCATCTTGATAGACTCATTCCCTTGCTTGTCTTTGGTGAAGGAAGTTGCCATGTTGGGGAGAGTCACATGGCAAGGAACTGAGGGCAGCTGTCAGTCAACATCCAGCTGAAAACTGAGGCCCTCAGTCCACCAGCCCAAAAGAAATTGAATCATCCCAACAACCATGTAAGTGGGCTTGGAAGTGGGTCCCTCCCCAGTCAAACCTTCACATGAGACCATAGCCCCGGCCAACACCTTGGCTGAAGCTCCATGAGAATCCCTGAGGCAGAGGACCCAGTTAAACCATGCCTGGCTGGACTCCTGATCCACAGAAACTGTGAGATAACATTTTTTTTTTTTTATGTTGTGTTAATCACCATACATTACATCATTAGTTTTTGATGTAGTGTTCCATGATTCATTGTTTGCATATAACACCCAGTGCTCCATGCAGTACATGCCCTCCTTAATACCCATCACCAGGCTAACCCATCCCCCCACTCCCCTCCCCTCTAGAACCCTCAGTTTGTTTCTCAGAGTCCATAGTCTCTCATGGTTCATCTCCTCCACCGATTTCACCCCCTTCATTCTTCCCTTCCTGCTATATTCTTCTTCTTCTTCTTCTTTTTTTTTTTTAACATATAATGTATTATTTGTTTCAAAGGTACAGGTCTGTGATTCAACAATCTTACACAATTCACAGCGCTCACCATAGCACATACCCTTCCCAATGTCTATCACCCAGCCACCCCATGCCTCCCACCCCCCACCACTCCAGCAACCCTCAGTTTGTTTCCTGAGATTAAGAATCCCTCATATCAGTGAGATCATATGATACATGTCTTGATTGGATCATTTGTTCTTTGGGTGTTGAGTTTAATAAGTTCTTTATAGATTTTGGATACTAGCCCTTTATCTGATATGTCATTTGCAAATATCTTCTCCCATTCTGTTGGTTGTCTTTTGGTTTGTTGACTGTTTCCTTTGCTGTGCAAAAGCTTTTTATCTTGATGAAGTCCCAGTAGTTCATTTTTGCCCTTGCTTCCCTTGCCTTTGGCGATGTTTCTAGGAAGAAGTTGCTGCGGCTGAGGTCGAAGAGGTTGCTGCCTGTGTTCTCCTTTAGGATTTTGATGGACTCCTGTCTCACATTGAGGTCTTTCAACCATTTGGAGTCTATTTTTGTGTGTGGTGTAAGGAAATGGTCCAGTTTCATTCTTCTGCATGTGGCTGTCCAATTTTCCCAACACCATTTGTTGAAGAGACTTTTTCCATTGGACATTCTTTCCTACTTTGTCGAAGATTAGTTGATCATAGAGTTGAGGGTCCATTTCTGGGCTCTCTATTCTGTTCCATTGATCTATGTGTCTGTTTTTGTGCCAGTACCATACTGTCTTGATGATGACAGCTTTGTAATAGAGCTGGAAGTCTGGAATTGTGATGCCGCCAGCTTTGCTTTTCTTTTTCAACGTTCCTCTGGCTATTCGGGGTCTTTTCTGGTTCCATACAAATTTTAGGATTATTTGCTCCATTTCTCTGAAAAAAGTTGATGGTATTTTGATGGGGATTGCATTGAATGTGTAGATTGCTCTAGGTAGCATTGACATCTTCACAATATTTGTTCTTCCAATCCATGAGCATGGAACGTTTTTCCATTTCTTTGTGTCTTCCTCAATTTCTTTCATGAGTATTTTATAGTTTTCTGAGTACAGATCCTTTGCCTCTTTGGTTAGATTTATTCCTAGGTCTCTTATGGTTTTGGGTGCAATTGTAAATGGGATCGACTCCTTAATTTCTCTTTCTTCTGTCTTGTTGTTGGTGTATAGGAATGCCACTGATTTCTGTGCATTGATTTTATATCCTGCCACTTTACTGAATTCCTGTATGAGTTCTACCAGTTTTGGAGTGGAGTCTTTTGGGTTTTCCACATAAAGTATCATATCATCTGCAAAGAGTGAGAGTTTGACTTCTTCTTTGCCGATGCCTTTTATTTCTTTTTGTTGTCTGATTGCTGTGGCTAGGACTTCTAATACTATGTTGAATAGCAGTGGTGATAGTGGACATCCCTGGAGATAACATTGTTTTAAGCTAAGTTTTTGGCAATTTGTTTCACTGCAACAAATAACTGGTATGTGTTTACACCATTTACATTTAATAGAAGAATTGATAGGTTTGTACTTAAATCACCATTTTAGTTATCTGTTTTTCATGTTCCCTTTCCTATCTTTTCTCATATTACTCAAATACTTTTGTATTCTGTTTTAGTTTCCTTTTGAGATTTTTACCATAGCTCTTTTTTTTTTTTTTTTTTAGATTTTATTTATTTGACAGAGAGAGACACAGCGAGAGAGGGAACACAAGCAGGGGGAGTGGGAGAGGGAGAAGCAGACTCCCCGCTGAGCGGGGAGCCCGATGCGGGGCTCGATCCCAGAACCCTGGGATCATGACCTGAGCCGAAGGCAGACGCTTAACGACTGAGCCACCCAGGCGCCCCTACCATAGCTCTTTGAAAGGAAACACTTTTAGTAGTTGCTCTAGGAAATACAACATACATACTTAACTTTTCACAACCTATGTGGAATTCTATTCTGCAATTTCAAGTGAATTATAGAAACTTTATTATCATGTAAGTGCCTCTGGCATCCCTTTTCATGTTGTGCTCATCATAGTATTACATCTGTTTACATTGACAACTCCATCAGACAGTGTTATAACTTTTGCTTTCAGCTGTCGTATATATTTTAAAGAACTTAAATTCTATTATATTTCCCAGATATTTGCCTTTTCAGTTGTTCTGCCTTCATTATTGTTCCAGATTTTCCTCTGTAATTTCCTATTACAAAGAATTTCATTACCACTTCTTAGAGAATGGTTCTGGTGGCAATGAATTCTCTTCCTTTTCCTTTAACTGAGAATGTCTTTATTTCATCTTCATTCCTGAAGGATATTTTCACTGGATATAGAATTCTGGGCTGACAGTTCTCTTCTCTCAGCACTTTAAAATGTTCTTCTACTTCCTTCCAGTTTCCATGGTTTCTGATAAGAAATGAACATTCATGTGAACCTTTGTTCTCCTGTCTGAAATACATCATTTTTCTTTGGTTGCTTTCAGGATTTTTTCTTTGGCTTTTTCTTTCATTGGTTTGAGTATGATGTGTGGGTTTCTTTGATTTTATCCTGTTTGGAGTTCAGTGAGTTTCTTCAATCTGTATGTTTATGTCTTCTGTGAAATATGTAAGTTTTTCTACCATAATTTCTTAAGATATTTGTTCCCATTCAACACTCTTCTTTCCTTCTGGGAGTCTATTAACAAAAATATTAAATGTTTTGGTATTTTTCTAGGGATCCCTGAGGCGCTGTTATTTGTTGGTTTTTTTCCCCCAATTTTTTCCTCTGTTGTTCAGATTAGATAATTTTTATTGATTTATCCTTGTTATTTCCACTCACTGACTTTATTTCAGTTATTGTACTATTCAGTTCTAAAATTTCCATTTGGTTTATCTTTATATCTTCTTTTTTGCAGAGACTTTCTATTTTTCCATTTGTTTCAAGAGTGCTTGCCTTCACTTCTTGGAGCATGGTTATAATCACTACTTTAAAAATCTTCTCAGGGTTGACATCTGTTCTTTGTCTTTTTCCTTGTCACTTGAGACTTTCAGGGTTCTTTATATGCTGAGTGATTTTGGTTTATATCCTGGACCTTCTGAATATTATATTATGAGTCTCTAAGTCTGGTTTAAGTCCTAAAAGGAACACTGATTTTTTTTTTTTTTTAAGCAGGCTATGGACCAGGCTCTATTCTGGCTGTAAGTTCCAACATTCCTCTGTGGTTCCTCTGGTTCCGATGTCAGTTCTGTTTTTAAAGTGCAGTGCCATTCAAATGAGTCTTGTGTGTGAGCTACGCAGTGGCCAGTCTTGGGCCTGGATCATGGTCTACCCTCTAGTTCAGTCCTCAAAACCTGTGTGGTATGCTGTTTAGGGTCAGATCCACACATGTGTAGCTTGGAGGGGAGCTCAGGAGTTCATCCATCAGTTTATGGGATTTCTTTTCTTAATTTCTCCATTCTCTATGATCTCTGCAACACTCTCTGGCTCTGTGGAGCCTCCACTCTGAGCCCTCCAGCCAGCAAGTTTGGGATTTAGTTTCCTTGCTCTGCCACATGCTTCCTGTGACTGTTTCTGTATCTTGAGCCAAAGGACAGGAAGACGGGGTTGGGGGGGGGGGGGAAGAAGAATGAAGATTTGCTGCACATTCATGTGATCACTTCTCCTCTGCTCAAATAGAACAGTTCCCCCATTAGGGGTCTGCTCACTGCCACTGCCACTGCCACCCCCACCTCCACGGCTGCCACAATATTGCCAGTGGGCAAGGCTGGAAAAAAAGAAACAAAACCCAGAGGATTTCTCCCTCTCTCTCTGACTCTTAGGAATCCCCTTTCTTGTTTCTTGAACCAGAAAGAGAGGACTTCTTTTGGAGCTCCTTCTGTCTGCTTCTGGAGCACACATCTAAGTTTCTGACTGCAATTGACTCCAGGCTGGGCAACACTGGAGGAAAAGAAGAATGGCAAACTCACTGCTGGTTTAGTGGAACTTTGCATTCTGGTCCCTTTCCCCGACCTACAGGCTACAGTCTATGCTTTGGAGCCCTCAGATACCTGCTCCATCTAGTCTGTCCAGGATTTATAGTTGTATTTAGTGTGTCTCCCCTTATTTTAGCTTTTCTGGAATTAATAGTGTCTCCTTTTGCTTCTTAAATCATTCATCATTTGCTATGTGAAAAATGCTGTCTTTATATATGGCATTTATTGCAAAAGAAAAAGTTGCATTTAAAAAATTTCAGTAATAGCTCTTTGTTATGACCTAAAAGAGTTAGGCTGTCCACATCCTATTTTCTGAATCTATAATTAGAGGCATTTTTCCCAAAGACAAATTCTCAAAGGAACGCATTCACACTAAGATTGAACCACAACCTCATTAGGCCTGCACAATACTTTCAGTGGTTTTTCTTATTTGTATCCTCCTTTTTCACATTAATAGGGGAAAAAATGCTCTGAGAAGACCATAAGAACTCTGAGATTTTGAGCTTGAATGACTGGGAGAAGGTGGCTTTCACCCAGACATGGAGTGTAGAGTGGGAAACGGGTTCAGGTGGCAGGAGGGGAGGGGATATGTTCTGTGTTCTGTCCATAACACATCGATGGGAAGAGCCTGCCAAAATATCTAGGCAATGGGAGCCTGGAGTTGAGAGTCAGAGGTCCAACTGGGGTGGCATAAAGAATCACTCCCAGGGAAGTTATTGTGGAAGGTGTGAGGAAGAAAAATGATTATGGGAGGGAAGACAAGCTGGCATGGCAAGAGAGGAGAGGCAGAGACCGTGTCCAGAGGTGTGCTTAAGCCTTCCACGACCAAGGACTTCCCACCGCGGTTCCGGCCTCACTTCTGCATCCCTGCCCTGCAAACCACTTCCCTCACTATGTCCTCCCCCCTTCCTGAGTTTCACTCTGCTCCCCAGAGCCTGGTGAATTCCCCCTAAGCAGCCTGCTTTCAGGGCCCTCTATCTGGAGTTTATTCAAAGGCAGAGGTGGTATTTTGGTCACCATGGCAGACCCACTGGGGGAGACTTTTCTGGATCTTCCTGATTCTAGCCCCTGGTGAAGACAATCTGGGGGTGAAATTGCAGCCTTCTGTGGCCACCTGACCTGTGCAAGAATTTGCATGGGCCTCCTAATCAGCACAATTACCTCTGTATGGTGAAGTAACAAGACTTTCGAAGCACTGTGCCGTTGCCAAACTGTATTTGCAAACACCACCATATTTTATTGTAACAACCACTGTATCAATCACAGTCTGCTGGGTGGTGCTGCAGTAATAAGTCCACATCTCAGTGGCTTAACACAACAAAAGATGCTACACATGCTCACACAATAAGGGGGGGGTGCTTGCTCCTCAGAGACCTCTGAGACCCAGGCGAACCAAGGCCACATCTTAACCATGGTTTCCACGATCACAACATCAGTGGGAAGGGAACATGGTTTGTACACTAAGACTTAAAGCTAGCCCTTCCTCCTTCCTTCCTTCCTTCCTTTCTTTCTTCCTTCCTTCCTTCTTTCCTTCCCTCCCTCCCTCCTTTCAATTTTTAGAAAGAGAAGTCACATTCCATTGGCCAAAGCAAGTCACATGGCCACACTTAACTGTGGGACAAGGGGACAGGGAAGTTAAATTCTCTCTTCCCCCTAAGGGGGAAATGGTGAACCTCAGTAATGACTACCCAAACTGTGCACTTAAGAATTATTATCTCCGCTTAGGAGTCGAAAAACTCAGACTCCATTAAGTCATTTTTCCAGAGTCACACAGTTAATAAGTTAGCAGAGCAAGGATCCAGGTGCACGTTGGTTTAACTATAAAACCCCCACATCTTCCATAAGTCAGATGTCTCTTCTTCATGAAACAGAAGATGGTTCTTATTAGCTTCAAGGGAACTTCAGATGCTGACAAGTAAAAAGTTTGACCCCAATTAAAGTTAATCTTGTGAAAGTGTGTTTCTTTTTTCTCTCTCTTCTTGAAACAACCTGTTAAAAAAAAGAAAGAAAGAAATAAGGAAATAAAGAAAAAGAAAGAAAGAAAAGAAAAAGAAAGAAAAACAGAAAAAGAAAAAAAGAAAAACAAGCCCTTTGGGTTGACCTCTGACCTGTACCACAATATCTAATTGCATGCATGTCAGGGTGATGTGGTTTTTTTCTCACTGTGTGGTATTTTCCACTCATAGAACTGGGTCAGAAGAAGTTTGTGTCTTAATCTACATGCTTGTTCTTGCTTATGTTTGTTCCCTGCTTGATCCTGTACCCTTCATCCATCCTTTTGAATGTTCCCATGACAATGGAAGAATGGCAGTACAGCTAGCCAGAAAAAAGGGACAGAACAAGTACACAGTCCAACTTCTCTCAGACTTACAATTCAAAAAGGGAAGGTACAGGGCATGAGAGTACTCTCAAACCTGGGGCGCCTGGATGGCTCAGTCGGTTAAGCGTCTGCCTTCGGCTCAGGTCATGATCCCAGGGTCCTGGGATCGAGTCCCAGCTTGGGCTCCCTGCTCAGCAGGGAGTCTGCTTCTCGCTCTGCCTCTCTCTCTCTCTCTGTCTCTCATGAATAAATAAATAAAATCTTTAAAAAAGAGTACTCTCAACCCATTTCCCCACTTGAGAGAAGTCAGCAGTGAGTGTTTAGTCCCACTCTGCAGACAAGGAAACTGAGGCACAGACAGGTTAAGTGATTAAACCTGATTAAAACAAGCTGTTACTATTTTTTTCTGAATTGTAAGTTAGTTTCCTGTTCCCTCTACACTGAAGACTTCCATTTGCCTCCCCAACTCCTGGGAAACATGCCCTTAAGTAGCCCAGCTGATGCAGGGGGAGCTCTGCCTTGTCTAAAGACCTGTGCCCTCACATGGCTTTCTCTGTGATGGGTACAAGACCTAAGAGGTGAGGCGGTAAGCCCCCTCCCCCCCTCAGGCAGCTGGTCCTTGGAGGTTGCAGTCTTCCAAATGCTTTAGAAGAAATGCTTCTCAGGTCTCAGAACTCTTCCTGAACAAATCCGAAATCCATAGAAAAGTTCTAGAAAGAGGCATAGGTAGTAGTAGAAGCTCATGTCCATACTGCTGGGCTGAGCCTCTGCACAAGCCCATGAAGGAGACTTAGCAGTGTTCTTGCTTTAACCCCAAAAAAGGAAAAAACACCACTTGATTAGATTAAATATGATTTGAGTAGGCCCTGAAATCCTCAGCTTCAGTGTGTATGAGATTTGGAACTCAAGATGATGTTAGTGGTTGTGATGGCTTTTTCTGAAGTCACGAGACCCCTAGTTTCCTCCATCTGTGGACTTATGAGGGGTGGAAATGAAAGAAACCATTTCAAATGCAGCTTGAAATTTAAAAAAAAGAAGTCACATATTTCTCTGTGTATGTCATCTTTTCCCAGATGGATCCGAAATGAGCCACATAATTTCCCTGTTGCAGAGTTTCTGAGAGAATCATAGATCGGAGAGCTGGAAGGGGCTTCAAGACTTGGGGTGAGCCAGTCCCCTTTTCTTCCAACATATAAATACCTTCCTCCCATTTTATAGACAAGGTGACTACAGGTCTCGGGTTGGTGATTCCTATGATGACGTGGCCAGTGGGTGACGCTGGTATAGAGGTTGGGGGGCTGACTGCTTGCTTTTACTACACGGAACTGCTTCTTGCAGGTAGAAGACTCCATCGTGCGGAGAACAGTGACACAGGAAACACTAAAGGAAAAAATGAAAAAAAAAAAAAGGAACACAGGAGCCATGAACATCTTGGCAGCAAAGTCTGGTAGGGCCTCTGTATACTGAAGAGAGGCAAGATGAAAGTGAGTAGGCAAGATAAAGCAATGAACTTGGGGACTGACTTTGTGAGCCCGTAGTGGCCTGGGTTTATATACGAACCATATCTGGCCAGGGTTCACTGGCTATGCAGTATCTCTGAGACTTTATAAAAATTAATTAATTCAACAAGAAAGCCAGTTTGCTAAAGAGGGAAAATTGCCAGGGAGGCCAAGGTGACAGCAATTTCAGGCGCAGTGTAAGCTGATTAGCCTCAAACAGAGAAGCAGCCTCCTGCACTGAGACCCCTCAGCCCCAGGCCATCTGGGAGGCTTGCAGCACTGGTCACAAGGTCAGCATGGGCAATGGGTGAAGGACAAGACCTTATTAGGAGAGTCTCCCAGGAAGCAGGGGAAGGCAGACACAAGGCATTCCTTTAGGATGATGGATTTGTTTTATTTTGCATTTAATTTTTTCATTACAAAAGAATTGTGGAATGATGTTTTTGCCTTACCTTTTTTTTTTTTTAAATAACAAAGTGGATTTTTTCCCCTCTCCCTTTGGATAAACACAGATCCGATCATGTCAGCCCCTGCTTAAACCCCCTCAGAAGCTTCCTCTTGCTCATTTGAAAATAACCCAACTTACAAAAATGGGCATAAGCATCACCACACTTTAACAGATTTGTGCAATATCATTTACAAAATGATATACTTCTATATTGGTTAGAATAATGGCCACTACCCAAAGCTGTCTCCTGCCTTCTTCCACTCTGGAACCCCTAGACGCCCCCCCCATCCAGCATCTAGGGCAGCAGGGGGCTCCAGGACCCCACTCCTTGTATCTGTTCTGATGGGACACCCCTGAGCCTTTGTGGTGGTCAGGAATTATGAGCCGTGCCTGCAAAGCTTGGCACACTCAGACCTCAGCCCATCCCTGCCCCACTGCCCTCCTCTCTCTTGGGTTCTGTGTCCTGGCCACACTCCCTTCCTTCTGCTCCTTGTGTGTGCCACGTCTCTCCCGGCGCTTTTGCAAACGTGCTACCTTCTGTCTAGAACAGTCTCTCCAACGCTGGCCTCTTTTTACTTTGGCTAACTTTTCTCATTCTCCCTGCAATCATTCGTCGTCAGCTTCAATCAGTAGAGGTTGGGGGGATGAATAAAAGGATGATCGATCAGTCATGTCTGGGAGGAGGCGCTAGCACGTGGACTTAGTCCGTAAATGGCGATTGTCTTCATCTAGGTGACTGGTGCCAGACGGACAAAGGGAGCCCGTGACCCTGGGGGCTGTGGTGTCCACTCTCGTTCTTGCTCAGTGTTGCCTCTCCTGGAGAGAAGCAGCTTCGGTCTGGGTGATGCCTTTGAGCTGTGAGTATTATCACTCTCCAAGAGGGAAAAGAGAAATAATCTGAATATTTGGGATTCCAAAAGTTGTCTTGTACCAGGTAACACGAAGTTTCCTATCTCTTCTGACCAGACATGGGGCAGGAAGGGATAAGAGCGAAGAGAGAGAGGGAATAAGAATTAGGTAATCTGAAATGTGGCCTGTCAACTCTGACGCTGGTTAGGAAACCTTGATATGCCATCTAGAAGCCATTTGCTTCTGTCCTCCAAGCTGGTGGCCACAGCTCCTCTCTTGCACGGCTGTGGATTACAGGTCAAGTAGGGGGGCAGCCCCAGGCCAGGGGCATGCGAGCTTGGGACTTGGTTTTTAGGTTGACATCCCAGATCCCCTGGAGGGAGAAGTGAATGAAGTGAACTCAGGAGGCAAGAAGGGGAGGAAAGGCTCCTTTGTACTCATCCGAGGCACTTAGAAACAGCTTAAAACCACAGATGACAAGTTTACCAGCTCACGACAGGTTGTGTTGTGTTGTGTTTTTGTGTTTCCCTTATTTCCTTATTATTTGCTGGGCACAAGCTTGCCTGACTTTACAGTCTGCAAAGGCACAACCAAGAAAGTAAAAGGCACAATTGTATAAGCATTGTGATGGATCCTGGTACCTCGCTGGAGCCTGAAATTAGGGGTTTGAGTATGTGTCTGTTTCCCTTCAACCTTCCAATGTTAACAAAGGAGGGATAATACAGGGGTTTCCTTCCCTGCCGGGACACAACCCCCTGAAATGCCATTAGGATGAAAACACTGGTGTTTGTCAAAAGAGTGTAAAGCAGTGTTTTTCAAAGTGTAATTTTTGGAATTCTAGCCCCAAGAAATGTTCTGCTGGTAAAAGGATTCTGGTCGGTGCTTATTAGTGAAGTACAGAAGCTGGGTTACTGGTAAATCTCCCCCACAAAGATCTGCTTGTCCTAGGTTTCCTTCCTGGAGTCTGTTCACACTTGGCTCTTACTCTGGTTCCACACGCTCTGAAATCCCAGGAAATGGCTTTCAGCAGTAGGCTGTTCTTCCTCAAGCATTCGGGAGCCTTTCCCATGCGCCAACGCTTCACCGGAGGAATGACTGACCGCCCGGGATGCGGCTCTAGGCAGGGGGCACACTTAGCCAGGTGGGGCAGTGGAAGTCCTCTGTAGGATGACCAGAGCCTTTCTCATCACAACTGAGACAACCAACGGAGCGAAGGGGCACTATTACTTATTACACCAGGACCACAGGTATAACCTAGGACTGTCCCACATGTCGCAGAGCTGACACACGACTGAAGAGTTATGTTTTTTTGTCTGTCATATCAAGAAGTCAGGCTAGTAGTTACAGGGGAATGGTTTCAGTTCAAAATGAAAAGGGGCTTTCTAACGGAGAGCCTCCAACAACAGTATGAGCTGTTTTATTAGGTAGTGAGCACCTGTCATTGCAGATATGCAAGAGCGTAATTAACAACTCATGCTCCAAGATGTTGTATGTGGAAGACACTGACGTGCCAGGAAGTCACTGGGGCTAGATGACCCCTACTACTCTGAGGCGCCTGCTCTTCTTTGCCCTCTTTATTGGTAAGGGTTAGTAGCTTATCTCATATGGAAGGACCAAATCCTGCCTGTCTGATTTTACACATACATATGCACTCGGATAAAAGTAGAAATACAGCGGGACTGAAAGATGAAAAGCTTGCTGTTTTTAGCATAATTAATATTCACTGGTGCCTATGCATAATGTAAATATCTTTGTTTAAAATGAGATTGGATTTCACAGTATAGCCTTGACTCTTTTTAAAAAAGATTTTGTTTATATATTAGACAGAAAGAGAGACAGCACAAACAGGGGGATCGGCAGGCAGAGGGAGAGGGAGAAACAGGCTCCCTGCTGAGCAGAGAGCCCGACGTGGGGTTTGATCCCAGGACCCTGGGATCATGACCTGAGCTGAAGGCAGCCGCATGACCAACTGAGCCACCCAGGCGCCCCAGCCTTGACTTTAAATAAAGAGAACATTTGGGGTGCCTGGGTGGCTCAGTCAGTTAAGCATTCGACTCTTGATTTAGGCTCAGGTCATGATCAGGGTCCTGGGGTGGAGTCCCACGTTGGGCTCAATGCTCAGCGCGGAGTCGGCTTGAGGATTCTCTCCCTCTGCCCCTCCCTCCACTCGAGTGTGCTCTCTCTCTTTCTCTCTCAAATAAATTAATTAATTAAAAAAATAAATGTCTATAAAAAATAAAGAGAACATTTTGTGACAGTTAAGCAAAATACGATCTCTACAATTTGACCCAGTCTGAAGTGGATCAGAATTTGCTCTGAAGAAGCAACCTTGGTCAGCTGGGTCAAGTCTGGTCAATAATGACTGCACTTTGGTTATGCAAGATGTTGACATTAAGGGAAGAGGAAGATACAAGGGAATTCCTTGTACTAGTCTTGTAATTTATCTGTAAGTCTAAAGCTTGTTTTTACAAAATCCATATCCTTGCTCTTAAGGCCTATTCACACCAGACACTGCCTGAAGAACTCCCCTCATCCTTGACGACTCAGCTCAAGCAGAACATCCTAGATTTCTGCTCCCGTCCCAGCAGTCTTCAGAGACTTCTGTATACCCCCAATGATACCACCTGTTAGTATAATTTCCTGACTATACGGCACCTCTCCCACCTGACTCCGAGCTTCTTTTGGACTGGAACATTTCCTCATTTCATCTGTAGCACTCAGTATATGTCTTTTATTTTTATTTTTTTTAAAGATTTTATTTATTTGACAGAGAGAGACCCACAGCGAGAGAGGCAACACAAGCGGGGGAGTGGGAGAGGGAGAAGCAGGCTTCCCGCGGAGCAGAGAGCCCGATGCGGGGCTCGATCCCAGGACCCTGAGATCATGACCTGAGCCGAAGGCAGACGCTTAACGACTGAGCCACCCAGGCGCCCAGTATATGTCTTCTAAATGAATTAATGAATCAATCCGATTTGAACACATTTTATTAGTTTTGCTTTGTTTAAATTGTGGTAAAATCTGCATTACATAAAAATGACCCTTTCAACCATTTTTAGGTGTACAATTCAGTGGCATTAAGTACAATGTGGTATAAATGATTTAAACTGGTCAGAATTTACGAGAGCTGTTAGATCCCCTTAATCTGGACCCATGGGACCTGTGACACTGGGAATTAATTTAATCCCACTCACACCAGGTGCCTCCAATCAAACTCTGTTTGATCAAGTGTGGAATTATTTCCTCCCATTTGAACCAGCACGGATCCGTCAGAACTGGCTCTGCCCACGCTCCTGGCCAGTAGCAGGCACTCAGAGTTCTTTGGCCTGATCTCTTGGGTTGCCACTTTCTCTTTGTTAATTTTTTTCCTGGCATTCTCTGCCCCGTTGCTCGCCTTTCTGCTCCCACACACCACACCCATCCCCGTGCAGCCTGGCTATGGGCAGGGAGCTTGCCGTCTGCAGCCACCTCCACCCGCCTGCTGTGCACCTGCACTTTCAAAACAGCTCCTGCAGACAGGCTTTAGAGGCAGGCCCAACAGGCTGACTCATTCTGAGGGAGACTGCCTATAGCTGGACAGCCTCTTCAAATGTGTTAGGTCATCCCCACCCCCTCCTGGGGAGGAGGCTCATTTCCACTACTTCCTACCTCATCAGCTGCCATCATCTCCCGTTTGAATGTAAGGAATACATTCCTTACTGCGTTAGGAACCAAGACACGGGTCTTCAGCACTTTTTCTGCCTTTAACTAGCTTTCCTCATGCCCTCCTTGGGACATTACTGGAAAGGCTTGGATATACAGACCGAAGTTCGATGATGATGATGATGGTGGTGGGGGTGGTTTGCAGCAGGCTTTTTCCTTCCCACACTGGTAACTTGAATAAGGCAAGAAAAAATGCTGAATCACCCTGGAGTGTGTTTCATGTCTACCTCATGCCCCTTGATGATAACTTGAGGGCTCTGGTCCTTTTCTGTTGCCTTCGGGAGCCCAGTGAGTCTTACCTTGGATGTGAGTGTGCGAGTGAGGGTGACCTCTGTGGCCTTTAGAGGAGGGCTCCTCCTTCCCTATCCTTAGAGTCCTGTCCTCTTCCCTGCTCTGGTTTACAGCCACATTTTCCTTGCTGGCTCCCTGCTTCAGCCTCGGCCCCATCCTGTTGCAGCCAGAATGATAGTTCCAAACACAAGGATGCACCTGTCCCTCTTGGACCTCAGTCCTTCAGTGGCTCCCACAAACCTCCGGATAAGATGAACCCGTAATTCAAGGCCTTCCACCATCTGGCCCTCCTTTACCTCCTGGTCTTAGCCCTTCTTCCTCTCCCCCAGCGGGTCCTGGCCAATCCGGACCACGCTTCCTTCCACTCTCGCCACCCTTCTGTCTAGACTGTCCTCCTCTTTACCGGACGATGTCTGTTGTCCTGGTACCCAGGGCTTAGTCCCGCTCCGGTTTGCAAGGGGCCCCTCCGGGGTCGCAGGGGGTGGATTGGGGGTCGGTCCTTCCCGAGGCGGCCGCCAGGGGGCGACAGGAGCGGCTCCAGATGACAGCGGGAGGCCGCGAGTGGGGGAGGGAGGAGGGACCGAAGGAGCGCGGATCCCGGTTCTCCGATCGCAAACTCCGAGCCACAGCTTTCCGCGCGCACCCGAGCCTCTGGCCGCCCGCTCAGCCCGACGCCGAACCGGGGCGCAGCGGGAGCCCGTGCAGGGCGGGCGCGGGGCGGCGGCGGCGGCCGTCCATGCGGCGTGCTCGGGGCTGCCCGGCGCCGGGAAGCACGCGGGGGCGAGGCGAGGCGGCCGCCGGCCGATCCGGGACGCGGACCGCCAGGTGAGCAGAGCCGCCCGCGCCGCGCGCCCCGCGCCCCCTGCGCCCCGACCCGGCCGGGGCCGCTGCCCTCCTCTCGGGCCCGCTCTGGACCGCAGGACGCGATGGCGCGGGCGGCGGGGCGCAGTGGGTGTGTCCGGGGCGCCGCGGGGCTGCGCCCACACGGGGCTTGGGGAGCCAGCGCGCGCTAGGTCCGTGCCGACGGCTGTGCCGCCTCTCCTTCCCTTCGCTTTCCTTCCACTTGGCTTCCCTTCCCTCCTTCCCTTCCTTGGGGATTTGCTCTGTCCCGGCGCCAGCACTCACCCCGCCACCCTCCAACTCTGAAACTCTAGGGACAGCCAACCTGGGCCGTTCCGTAGTCGGGGCCCCGCGCTCCCTGGGCCGGGGTCGAGGGGGGCCGGCGAGTGTACACCCAGCCCGTGCGCCCCAACCGCAGCCTCGCCTCCCTTCTGCCCCGGGCCGGAGAGCTGGTCGGTCTCGGTCCGCGCGCATCGAGCCCCAGCCCGGGGCCTCGGCCACGCCGTTTTCTAGAAAGCCTCAAATCCTTGTGTGTGTCCGAGCTAAGCCGCTGCAGCCCAGCGCCTCTGGGAGCCGGAGTGGATGGGTTGTTTCCGCCAACTCCGGAGACTTCCTCAAGTGCAGCCCAAGTACCTGCAGTCCCTTGGCGCGCTTATAGAATTGGCTGTTCCAGAAGTAGCTCGTGGAGCTTTAGAGATCTGCAAGTTAGCATATATTTTTTTTCTTTGAAATAACATCAGCCCTAACTTGGGAGGTGGATTTCAGGGCGTTCTCAGGCCCACTTAGCATCTGGAAATTGTGGGTCTGGTGTTTCCTAAGCAGTCTACACCCAGCCCTGGCTCCCCCCCACCCCCAGCCTCCCCTACTGCCTATTAAATGTGCATGCTTGCATCTCTTCGAGTCTCCTTTGTGACCACCCCCTCCCCCCCACGCCGCACAGTAAGTGAATCTGAAGCCTTGGACCTGGGTAGCTGAAATGATTGTGGGATGGGATGCCTGTTGGAATTGGGAATACGAGACATGGAGGGAGACCCGAGAGAGGTCCAAGAAATTATCTTGTCCAACTGTCTGCACAGCTGAAGGCACCCAGGCACTGAGTAATATTCTAAAGATTTTTCAAAGCTCACACAGCTCTTAAAACCTGCACAACCTGCGTATGTCTTTACTTCATTGATTAAGGGGTGATGAAGGGCTTAATAGGATCTTACTGGGTCTCCATATACAAAGAAACAAACATTTTAAATACGCGATTTAAATACGGTACTACTCAATTCCTATAGATTTTTGTTGGCACCATAGCTGAATTCCTTGGAAAACAAAATCCTAGCCCTGGAATTAATACGAGGAAGCAGATGGGAGTCCTGGGACTTTCCCATAAACCTCTGCAGGGCTGGAGCAGGGATTTCCCAGAGGTCCCGGCCTGGGAAATGCGTTTGGGTGATCAGAATCCTGGAGTCCCTACGGAATAAGCCACCTGGCTGGCCTCTCCTGAGGAGGGCTGGTCAGATGAGCTCATGTGACCGCCGCCACGCGCAGCCCCGAGCACCCGGGTAGTTCTTTATCTCCATGTCAATATCTCCTGCCCTGAAGAAATCTTTCTAACTGGCTGCTAGGAAAAAAATGAGTAAAATTAAATACAGTCCAGAGTTTGGGAGTAGGATCAGGGTTGGATGTTTTGACTGAGAGTTTTTTTGGGGGGGGCTGTTTGTTTGTTTTGTTTTGTTGCCTAGAAATGCTTCTTGTCATTGCATCCAATTATCCTAGAGTGATGGGGCATTACCCACCCCCCCTTCTCCGCCCAGCATTTCTCTGCACAGCACTTGCCTCCCAATTGGCTGGAGTCTCAGTGTTTGAATGCCCTCGATGCCCCCATCCCGTCCCCCACATTTAGAGCCCGCTCATTACTGAGTTCCTTCCACATTCTTTTGTGATATCGCAGGGGATCATTTTCCTGTCTCCCTTCCCTTTGCCCCCTCCATAAACCATGTCCAGGTTACAGTAATAATCTCCCCTCTTGACTCCCAGCTACGAATCACTTTCTTCATTTTAATCCATCTTCTTTCATGCTGACAGATTAATATTCCTAAAATTCTGATTTCACCACATCATTCTGCTCAAGAAATTACAATGGCTCCCCAGGATTAACTTCTATTTAATTCTTCTCCAACCGATATTTTTGGGCATCTGCTGTGTTCTAGGGACTGCTACCACGTGCTGAGGCTTAAACTCAGGACAATATCCGTGCCCTGGATCTGTTGACAGGCTAACAGATGATAGATAGCCACCCGGGAGAGAAAAAGATGTAAAAAAAAAAAAAAGTAACCACGAAACAATGCGGAACCTTGGGGACGCAGATGAGGGAGAGGATTTTTCTGCATGGGAGGAGCTAGGAAAATTACAGCTGGGCTTTGAGGCATGAGGAGGAGTTCAAAGAGATGGGAAAGGCTGGAGGTAGAGAGGGCATGCCAGGCGGAGGGAAGAGATTGAGCAACAATCTAGCGACATGAACGTGCTGGTATGGACATGGTAGACAAGGCCAAGGTCAGTCTTCGTCTGGGCATTGGAATTGTCTTAATTCAAGTCTGCTGATCCAAGAGCAGCCCACCTCTTTCCTGCCTGATGTACCCAGTGTGTTTATGATGGTCTTGTGTGAGCTCTAACCGCAGCTCAGAAATTCAGTTCTGCCAGGAAGTGTACCCCAGCCTCTCTTGCACACACCTGTCTCAGTCCTCCCTGAACCCAGCTGAAGTGCTCCCCTGCCTCCTTTGCATTTACTGTGTATGCAGCCTGACATGTCCTAGTGGGCCAGCCTCATCTCCCAGGCGTCCTGAAGTTTCTCCTGACTGGCCCCTGGGCTTCTCCTTCCTGAGCCCTTCCAGGCTGTGTAGCCCGATGCCAGGCCACGGCCAGCTCCCGCCGGCTTCACAACACGACTGGGTTGGACCTTCCTTCCTTTGGTCTTCTTCTCTCCCCTTTCCCCAACCGTTTATCTCTCTTTTTCTGTGCATGCAGAATTGTGATAGGTATTTACATCTGCGTGGATGTAAGGGTTCCATACGTATTTATTGACTCTTCTCTGTGAAAATAGTGGATGAGCCGTGTTAGGCCAGGAGCCATAGCGTGACACGGGCGGGCGCCGGGAAGGAGCAGCCGCGGTGGGATGCTCTCTGGCCGCAGGATGCCTTGTGGACTCTTGCCCTCTTTCGGAACCGCCCCTTCCCTCCTCTGTGGGTCCCGTGGGCTGACGCTGGGATCCCTCCTCACTTCTGGGCCTGTGTTGCCCTTTTTTCTCTCTCCAGCCCTTCAGAACTGACTTCTCTGGTTTCTGGAGCCTCGCTGGCCCGATGACCTCATTCACGTCACGTTTAGTGAGCGCTGGGGTGTGTTATGCCTGATGCCTTAATCCTCCCAGCAACCTGTGAGGGAGACAGTATAATCCGCATTTTACAAGGAAGAAAACTCCAGCTTACTTGCCTTGGGTCAACAACTCAGGTTTTGAACCTAAATCTTAGAACCCAGCTCCCTAAGTCAGGTGCTCTTTACATTATCTTACTGTTTCCTGAAAGGGTTGTCTGCGGAACGTCTGAATCTGAATTAGGGTCTGCTGGGAAGACACTCAGATTCCAGGGTGGAGGCCGGGCCTGGGAATTGGCATTTTTTTAAGACTGCCTCAAGTGATTGGTTGTTCTACACGCTGGATTTGAGGACCACTGCCCTAGGCTGCCTTAACAGCGAGGTTTTAGTGACAGGTGATGAGCTAATAAGCCACTTTATCCCAGGTCACAGTGTCCTTTTTTAACAGAGGCCTTGACCTTGACTCTAAGGAGTGAGCAATGGCGCATCGTTGCCCCAGCCAGGCAGAGACAGAGAACCCTGTTTTAGTCAAAGGGATCTTCAGTTCAGTCCTGAACTGCATGCTCCCCATCCCCTCCCTGCAAAGGTACACAAGCCCAGCCCCCACCAGGCTCCTTGTGAATTTATTTCTGGGCCTGAGCAAGGCTGAGGGAGAAGGATCAGGTAGGTTGGTTCCAGAGCCCCAAGTTTTCTGAGGTAAAAAATGGGCTGGGACCCCCAAATAGGACTGAACATGCCGTGCCAGCCCCCCCTTCCCTGCTGGCCTCATGAGTCGCCCCTTCCTCCCCAGAGCGGGGTCTGCTCACCAACACATCTCCTTTGTTCTACAAACCCTTATTTTGCCCCCTTTCTCAGTTTCAGCCATGTGTGACAGAGGGATGGCCAAAACCTGGGGGGCTGGTGTGAGGACGGGTGGACAGGCCCCCCAAGCATTAGGGAGAGGCCCAGCATGGAGTAGGTGCTCAATGCCTGTACTCATCCTGTTTCTCTTACCTTCTCTGTACCCAGTCAGGGTTTGGCAGGGAGTTGGCCCCCAATACATGTGCTATAAATATGTATATATATATACACACACATAATCTCAGGCCCCCTCAAGTCCAGGGGTTTGTGTCGGAAGGGCCAAATATTGCAAACTTATATTCCAACCCAGCAAATCAACACCCGCAGCTGTGCAATAATAATAATAATGATGATGATGAATTATCCATTCAACATCCCCTCCCCACCCCACTCCCTTCCCCTTCCTTGAGATTCCTCAAGGAAGAACCCCAGAAACAGATGGGCAGCTGTGTTCTCTGTTGATGGCTAGCTATCCTGGAAGAGTGGTTTCTTTCTGCTCATCTCTTTCTCTTTTTACCTCATCTTCCCACTGTGCATATCGCTGTCCCCTCCGGTGAGCCCTGCAGAAGCAGGTCCCTTCAGTGGTACCCCACGGTGTTCTCCCTCGGCCCTCTCCTCTTGGGCGTGGTCCAGAGGACAGAGAGCCAGGCTGTCGACGCAGAAAGGTGACCCTGGGCAGCTCGGGGCCTGGGCTGGGCAGCAGGCGGGCCCGCCCCACCCTCCCCGCCCGCTGGCTGGCTGCCTGAGGGCTGGCCAGCAGTGAGGACCCAAGTAATGAGTGATTAATGGGCGCCCCATCTAATCTCCTGCCAGGGGAAATGAAGGGCCAGCCGTGGGCTGGGGCTCGTCATGACCTGCTCCAGGTGGGCTTGGAATGCACCCAGCTCAGGATGGGGATTAAGGCTTGAAAGACAGAGGAAATGAGATGTTAACCCTTTAGGCCGTGGCCCTCTGAGCCCCAGCAGGGAAATCGCCAGGGAATTATGTACAGGCATCTGATGAAAGGGGGAGCATGGCCTTTGATTTATGGCTGGGATGCAGCCACATCACCACGGTGGGGGGGGGCGCGGGGTGACAAGCCACGCCTTTGACTTAACCATTTTTCTTGGAGGCTCAGTCAAGAGAGATTAATTTCTTAGGAACATGGATACATGGACAGCTGGGAGGCTGCTCTACCTGATTCCTTCTTGGAAACCTTCCGATCCTATCAGCAAGTTACAAATTGGTAGTTGCCAAACAGACTTTTCCTCCTGAAACGCAGTGCCTCTGACCACGTGTCATTGCAAGACAGAGAGGAGGGCGTGTGGCCCTGGCTGGCCCACATCTCTAGGAGTAGGGTCCACCTTCTCCTGGGCTGGGCAGCGGGCGCAGGGATGCTGAGGCTCCCGCCTGGCCTCCACTAAGCTGAGGCTTCCTGGACAGTTTCCTTTTCTGCTGTGATTTTCCGGTCTGTGGAATGAGGGTGATAATAGTACAGACCCCGGGTGAGATGCACGAGAGCGCAAAGTGCTCACTGCAGACTTAGACCCGTGGGAGTGCCGTCCTGTTCCCCCGGCTTTTTGGGCCGAGCCCAGAGACCACGCTTCTCTGCGAAGGGCGTGAGCAGCTTCTCCTCCAGGTCTCTAAGCCTTGCTGTGGGGGAACTGACGACGCTCTCTCTGATTGATCTCGTTTGTTTGACCCCTGACCCTCACATGCCTTGAATTCTGGCCCCCCTCTTCCCTCCCTCTGCTGCTGACTCCCTGGCCTCCAGCTGCCCTTTGGATGACACTGCCCTGCCCCTCGCCCCCTGCCTACATGCTCCCCGGCCAGACGCGGTGGATGGGCAGGGACGCCTGCCTGGTCCTCCTGTGACATGCCCGCTGCGCACCAGCCCGTGGCCAGCCTTGCTGTGACCTGACGGCCCCAAGCGAAGCGGCTGAGGGTAGAGAGGGCAGTTGCCTTGCGAGCAGAATTAGGAACAGTGGAGACAGTCTGATCCGGATGCAAGTCACAGCTCTGTCCCCTGTTCTGGTTTCTCTGAACTCCCATGGCCTCATCCTTGATTGAGGCTAATAATAGTAACACTTATCTAATGGTTGAGAGGAGGGTCACAGCCGACAGTGGACAGGAGGCCCTTTGGACTGCGGGGGCGGGGGAGTTTACTGCTGGTTATAAGGCGAGCCTTCAGCGTGGAGCTGTGTCTTCAAGTTTTGAGTCTCATTAGAGGGTGTGCACTGACATCCTAGCCTCTGGCTCCTTTAGTGTCTTTGTCAGAACAGACAAGTACCCGGGGCCTGCTTGATTTTAGTGATGTTCCAGTGAGGGCCCAGGGTTTCATTCTGCTTGAAGTTCAAGGGATCTTTTGGCCTGCTAAGGAGAAGGAGCTACCATTTACGGAGCTCCGTATCAGGTCCTGGGATTTACCTGCATTAAGTTATTGCGTTCTCTCAATAATTCGTGTGAGCTAGACATTATTATTCCTATTCTACAGCCTAGAAAAGTGAGGCACAGAGAGGTTAAGGAACTTGCACCTGCTCACACAGCAAGTAGATGTCAGAGTGATGTTTGAATTTCCAGTCATCTGACTCCAAACTCTGTGCTCTGGGCAAACTAATGGGCTAGTTAGTGCCTCAGTCTAATTGTAACCCACTGGCAAGTCTAATGGTAATCAGTTAAAAGTCTAATTGTAACCCACTTACAATTTTTTAAAAATTGAGATGTAATTCACATACCATAAAATTCACCATTTTAAAGCATACAATTTGGTAGTTTTTAGTTTATTCACGGAGTTGTGCAATCATCACCCGTTATGTAATTCCAGAATATTTTCATCACCTTCAAAAGAAACTCCATACCCATTAGAAGTCATTCCCCGTCCTGCCTCCCCACCAGCCTCTCTGGATTCTGGACATTTCAGATAAATGGAATCCTACAATATGTGGTCTTCGGCGCCTCGCTTCTTTCTTAAGATTAATGTCGTCATCCCTCTTGAAGCGTGGATCAGTACCTCATTCCTTTTTATCACCACGTAACCCACTCTTAAAGTAAAATCTAAGGCGATTTTGCTTAGAGAAGGGATGGAGTTCCAGCCTCAAAACAGATGCAGCATCCAGGAGAGCTCATTCTTTACTGTGGGTAGATGTGAGAGAACCGGAAACGTCGGGGCGGGTGGAGCGAGTGCTCCTGCCAGTGTGGAGGTGCAGGCGGGTGCGGGCCTGGCTGGCTTGCTGCGCCCGGGACGCCCGGGATGCCCGGGATGCCCAGTTGCTCTCCTCCAGACACCTTGCTGCACCGCCCTTGGCTCATGCGGTCGGTGGAGTCTGTCGGGAGATGTCCTGGAGAGGTGGCGTGGGTGCAGTGGACCTGTGCCCGGGAGGTGAAGCGGGCCGGGGGTGGGGTGGCGTGGGGTGGGGGCTCAGGAGCGACCTTTGTCACAGTCCGTCCAGCGTGGGCGCTGCACATCGGCCGCGGCACTTGTAACCCAGGTGGACCGCGGTGGCAAACTCGGCCTGCAGGTTACAGCACCGCTGATTTGCTGGTTAGGTTTCTCAATCAGACTTGATTTTTTTCCAATTACAAAGATAAGGTATATTTATTGTAGAAAACTTAGGAAATAACAGAAAAACACAAATGATCCATAATTCCCCAACCAGTGATCCAGTGATGACCATTGTTTGTAATGTGTACCTTTGTAGTCTCTCTCTCTACACACACACACACACACACACACACACACAGTTTTATAAAATTGGTATCATGCTAAACATATTGTTTGGTTCAGTACTTTTTTCACTTAACACTAAATCATAAACATTTTCCCTAGATACTAAATATTCAGTATTCTTCCAAAACATGGTGTTCTTAATGGCTGCAGAGTATTTTTAAAAACGTTACTTTTTGCTTAAACAGCCCCCTCTTGGGGGACATGTTGTTTTTGGTTTTTCAGTATTATTTACAAATAAAACTGCTTGTTTTGTGCGTGTTTGGGGTACTTCTGTTAATGCATTAGTGCTGTTTGGGGGACAAAAGATACAAATACTCCAAAGGTATATGATACATATGGGCCAATTGGCTTTCCAGAAAGACTGTATAATTTATGATTCCACAAATATGTTTTTTTTAACTTGACTTTTACTGTACATGTAACTTTACCAAAACTTCCCTCCCTCCTCTTTCTGCCCTCCTCGGCCCCTCTCATGTCTACATAGTACACTAACTGCTTACACCCTTCTGTTTTCTCCTTGATATTTGCCTGGAAGCACATGCACATCTGTCTTTTTTACAGACTGTGATTTTGTGTAAACATTTCTCTTGACCTAGTCAGGCTTCCCATTTTTAGGCATAAATGACAATTTCCATCATTTTAGTTCGTGGTCTCAGTTGTTTCTAGTTTTTCCCTAATCAAAAAATTAGTAACTAGCGGGGCACCTGGGTGGCTCAGTAGCTGAAGTGTCTGCCTTCTGCTCAGGTCATGATCCCAGGGTCCTGGGATTGAGCCCCATATGGGGCTCCCTGCTCGGCGGGGAGTCTCCTTCTCCCTCTGCGGCTCCCCCTGCTTGTGCTCGCTTTCTCTCTCTCTCTCAAATAAATAAATAAAATCTTAAAAAAAAAAGAAAAAATTAGTAACTACCAAGGTCTCTGTTCAACTTGCTGTTATTTTTCTCCCCGCCACCTCTTCTTCTCCCGCCCCCATCTCATGTTCTCTTTGGAAATTCAGTTCCCAGCCATGTAATGACCAGGTCCAAAGCCGGAGCCATTCCCATAGCGATCCGTGCAGCTCAGAGGCGCTGCAGAGAAGATGCACCTGGGAGGCTCAGGTGGGAGTGCTGAGAAACAGAAGGGGGGCTTGTTTTCTGTCTTCCCTTTCCCTCTTCGGTTCCGTTCTGTCCTCAGGCGGGCACCGGGGCAACTCGGCACCTCACTCCTAGCAAGAGGCGCGGGGAGTGCGGCCTCCCTGACTTGCACACAGGGAATCCTGTGAGCGTTCATCGGGTGCTCACCTGGAAATGCAATCGTGCAGTGTGTGCTCTTTGGTGCCCGGCTGCTTCCTCTCAGCAGAGTGGGGCGGGAGGTCTCGCAGCTTCCGAGGTCGTGTTCCTCTGCTGGTGGGGGGGGGTTCCGTGTGGGCAGCTCCGGGCAGTCCCTTACTCCTGCATCCAGTGCTTTCTGAGCCTCTGGAGCCCCTCAGGTAGCAGCGCCCTGCGTTGTCAACGGTGTGAACTCCGGTCCTGACTCTGCCACTTACTGCCCGTGCGGCTGGGGACAGGTGGTCTTAACCTCCTTGAACTTCAGCTTCCTCCTGTGTGAAATGGACCAGGAATCGCGGTAGGCACCGTAAGAGTTAGAGGAGACAGTGTTCATCTCTGTGATGAAAGGAAGGGCCTCCAATGTGCCTTACTTACCATCTTGAAGATAAAGAAGATGGTCTTCCTGCCTGGGGGTTGGGGGGGTACTTACAGCCTTGGGGAGGGGGCAGGCTGAGAGGATGATGGGTGCGATAAACATTATGCAGTAGGAAGGCTGGGGGCCAGGAGAGGGGCATCAGACTCTGACTGGGGGGAGTTCAGAGACTTGAGGGGGCCCTCAGCGTAACAGGGAATCAATGTGGGCGGAGGGGAAGGAAATAGAAGCCTGCTGGGTCTGATGGGAGGGCTGCATTCTTGAAGACCTCACAGGATTCAGATCTCTCATAATTGACTTTCTTTGTTCCCGTAAAATAAATGCAAAGAGCGTGCTGTGTGCTTGATACATTCTCCCAGAAAGTGTCGTTTTGCTTTAATGTTGCTTTTCCCGTTGTGGATCAGCATTATCTCTAAGGTTGCTCATAAATTGCTCAATGAGTATCTCATGCCGGCTCTTTGGCTCCCTCAAGAACCACGCTGGTGGTGGTGGTTCATCATCATCATCTTGGTATGTTTTTAATCTGGCACCACTATTTGACAGAGGGCCTAGATCAGGGCTCGGCAGGCTTTTTTCGTAAAGGACCAGAGAATTCGTATTTCAGCTCAGCAGGCTGGATGGACTTTGTGGCAATGAATCACCTCTGCCTTTTGAGCATGGGAAGAGCGATAGCACGTGAAGATGTGGGCCAGGCTGTGTTCTAGTAAAACCTTTTTGTTTGTTTGTTTGTTTTTCTACGGATACCTCAGTTTGAATTTCGTATAATTTTTATGTCATAAAATAGTATCCTTCTGATTTTTTCTATTTTTTTTTTTTTAATTTGAAGATACCACAAAACAGGCAGTGGGTCAGGTTTGGCCTGCTGGTCAGAGGTTGTTGACTATAGAGCGCTTGAAAATTGTTTTAAATTATAAAAGAGTGAATGCTAAAATATCCCAGTACTTAACAAAATCACTTCTAGAAGTCCGAATGCCCATAAGAGTATGTAGCTTAATTCACAAATTGATTCAAACGATTGTGGGTATTTATCATCTTGGGTGATACCAAGGTAGGCAATTACTTCGACACAGTTTGTAATTCTTTTTTTTTTTTTTTTTAAGATTTTATTTATTTGACAGATAGCACAAGTAGGCAGAGTGGCAGGCAGAGGGAGAGGGAGAAGCAGGCTCTCCGCTGAGCAGGGAGCCAGATGTGGGGCTCGATCCCAGGACCCCAGGATCATGACCTGAGCCGAAGGCAGCCGCTTAACCGACTGAGCCACCCAGGCACCCCTGTAATTCTTTAAGTAGTTATTCTAACATGTTAAAAATTTTTAATCGTATCATTTCAAAATTTAGGCATCAAATGACTTTATTCACATTGTTATCGTCATTCCATCTCCTGATTCCAGTTGTATCCCATGAAATTGTTTATTATCATATACTGTTGCGGAGTCTGGCAATTTTGCCTGACTCTCAACAGCATGATGACCTATGGTAAGGGCCTTGGAACTTGATTTTGCCTTGACTTTTTACTGTAGAGGCCCGGGAAGGCATGGAAGGAGGACCCAGACGTATGTCTGGCACATGGTGAAAGTGGAATAAACTTTTGTTCCCTCCTTCCCTTTCTTTTCCTCCCCACCCAAAAGTTCTGTATATTTGATCAGCCCCCAAACATGCTGAGCCACTTTGAAACTGTGGCTTTGGTTCTTTCCACACGCAGTAAAGTCACTAACCTTTTTAAATGGAAATGAAAACAAAGGCTGTTAGAAAGCAGTTTCCCTTCCCGGGTCACCAGCTTTCCCTTGCAGAAGAACAAGCAGTGCTGGGCTGAGACCGCTGGCTGGCCCGCTGGGACCAGACCAGAGGCCCCAGGTCCGGGGCAGGCGCCTCCAGCTGGGTGCAGACCCAGCTCTCCAGCCAGGAGGGGGGCGCCTGGCCTGCTGACTGCTCTGAGTTCTGCAGCTCCTGGGTGTATCTTGGTTTCAGGGATTCCAATGGTAGGAAAGCCAGGATCCTCTCCAGATGGAAGACCACCAGCCCTGAAGGTGACCGTGATGCTGTAGCTCTTGGCTCGCGAGTGTGCTTTTGCTGTGTGTCTTGGACAGAAGGCCTGTCTTAGTAGACGTCTGTTTGTGTTGTTTAGAGGATAATGGTGCATAACCACGTGTGCTTTCTGGCCTGGGGTCTGGCAGGATGTGAAAGGAGGCAGCCACTATCCTTTGGCCAGTGAGACTTTTCATTTTGCATTGGCTGGGGGCTGGTATTCTTCCTGCGCTTTAAGAGCTCTTTGGTTTACAGACAAGCGATCTTGGAGCCAGGGGCATGGGTGTTGAGTCCTGACTTTGCACGAACTTGCCGGATGACCTCCGGCCATACCTTCTCCATCTCTGGGGTCACTCATTCTTCGTTCCTAAGTGCATGGTGACAACCTAGACCATTTTGGAGGGCTCTTTTCTCAGTTGAGATATGTGGGGAGCCTGGACTTTCATTCTCACCGAGCATCAATAAGACATCCCTCCCTCTCCCCACTGGGGTGTTCAGAGATGGCCTAGTGGGGAGTCAGGACTCTTAATACCACCCAGTAGTAAGGAGGCTATTTGTCCCCCTTTCCCTCCTACCAGTGGTGCCAGTGGAGGCCATATGAGGCACAGTAGTGAGGCATTCCTACCCCTTCCAGCCAGGGAAGTATCAATGGGACCTGCTGGAGAGCTGAACTCCTATCCGTGCTCAGCAGTTATGATGGGTCCCCCCTTCCCCTGCCAATGTCAGTGGAGGCCAAGTGACAAATCTGGGCTTCCCTCTCCCCCGGCCATAATGGTAGGTTTACATAAGATCTAGAGCCTCATAACACGATACCTAAAACATCCAGGTTTTGATTGAACGTTACTCATCATACCAAGAACCAGGAAGAGCTCCAACTGAATGAGAAAGGACAATCAAGGCCAACACCAAGATGATGGAGACGTGAGAATTATCTGGCAAAACTTTTAGAGCGGCCGTCATAAAATGCTTCAGTGAGCAACTAGGAACGTGCTTGAGACAAATGAGGAAGAAACGGAAAGTCTCAGAAAAAAAAGAGCAGACATAAAGGAGAACCAAATGACAGCTTTTGAATTGAAAAATATAACAACTGAAATAAAATCTCATGGAGATGATGGAGGAAAAAATCAGTGAATTTGAAGCTGTAACAGTAAAAATTACCGGATCTGAGCAACAGAGCGAAAACAGACTGGGGGAGGGGAAATAAAGGACAGATCCTTAGGAAGCTGTAGGACTATAATAATGTCTCTGAAATCCTAAGACAGAAGAAAGAAGGTGGGACTGAAAAATACTTAGTGAACTAAAACTTCCTGGGGTTAGGCTAAGATACAAACCCACAGAATCAGGAAGCTTTAGTGAATCCCCAACAGGATAAACCCAAAGAAATCCGTACCGCGGTACATCATAATCAAACTTCTAAAAATAATTTTGCAAAAAAAGAATGTGGTAGGAGGAATCGGTCTGCCAGGTTTCAAGACCTCTGTAGCTACACAAATTCAGGCCGTGTGGTGTGAGCAGTGGGTCGGGCATGTAGGTCAGTGGACAGAATAGAGAACCCAGAAACACGCCCATCTGATTGCTGACAAAGGTTCACAGGGAAATCAGCGACACAGTGTAATGGTCTCAGTGATGAGCGGGATGATAGAGTGGGGAGGAAAGAGTCCTGAGATAATAATCAGAGAGGTCAGAGTCCTTCCCCCGCATGCACAGCTCATTCGTGGAAGCTGTTATTGTTGATATTTTTCTCGTCCTGGTTTGGGTCACAGGGAGCGTCAACAAAGCAGACACAAGAGACAGGAAGAGAACAGATTTGCACAGCCATTGAAGCTAGAGAAAAGGGGTATGGTAACAGATTCATTCTGCTACACCTAATTGCCTTGTATTGTCCCCCTTGACCTCTGTGTGACCTTTGACTCCAATGACTTGCTTCTCTTGGTTTCCTTAAGTATATTTCCTAATTCATGACATGGCTGTCTGTTTCACATTATCATAATCTTTTAATCGCAGCACCTGATTTCGGCTTTACCTAATACCGGCCCATCACAGAATTGTGTAAAGGAAGTAAGACTAATTTGCTAGGCTTCTGCTTCTTTCTGGGAGGATATGTGGAGCCTCTTGGCATACACGGTACAGCAGTGATTGCTACAAATCATTGACTAGATTTCTATCACTTAAAAAAATAATGACATAATTCGAATGTCAATGCAGAAGCCCCAAGAGCCAAGCGAACAAAATGGCAAATCCTTTCCCCTGATGTTCGGAAGCACCAAGGGCAGAGCGTGAGGCTGGCTGATGTATGGCGGCCGAGGCGTACTGAGCCAGGACGTGTTCTGGCCGGGCAAATGCATGCGGGCACTGAGGAAATCTCCGGGAGCCAAGGCCAAAGCCGCCCTGCAACGAGCAGGGCAGAGCACAACCTCACCCATGGCAGCACCCCCGGCTGGGGCCCGTGCTGCGGCCTGCGTGTTGTGCACTGGGTCAGCGTGAACACGAGCAGCTTTCCTGGAAACGTGTCTATGATGTAGCGCGTTAGGAGGCCCGGGAGACAGCTATCCAGTGGCCTGGGTTCAGATCCTGCTGCTCACTTACTAGTTCTGGGACGGCGGGCAAACTGCTTCACTGCTCACAGCCTCAGCTTCCTTTTCTGTAAAATGGGGAGATCGAGGGCACCTACCTCCTAGGTTGTCTTGAGAACATATATAAACGTGCCTAATTTTATAGAAAACTTTTTTCCTGAAAGAATACCACATGCACTGTGTTCCTCCCAGCCCTGAAGTCTCGCCTGGACCCATTTTGTAGATGAACGTGGCACTTGCCCTCTACGAATCTGTTCTTTTACTGTTAGTGCTTCTGGTACACCCTTCTTCCCTGATACGTGTGTGCACGTGCACACACACACGCACATGTGCATACACGCACACGCACAGATGTACACACTGCTTGCTGGAGTGGCAAGAGGTCATTTGCAGGTGGCAGGACCTGAGTTTGTATCAGAAGGAAAGGAGGTGGAGCAGGAGGTTGGCTCAGCCTGAGCCAAAGCTGCCGTTAGTCCCATGGCCACCTGCCTTTGACCAAGTTGGTTTTTGAAATGAGCTGGCTCAGCATCCTGGGAGAGGGCCTGGGCCGCAAATCTGTGGTTCCCATGCAGAGCTCAGTTGTGGGAGTCTGATCTTGTTTCCTTTGATAACTACAACCTAGGGATCACAAACTGCTCTTGGCAGAGGGTGCTGGGGAAAGATTGAGTCCTCAGGCTGGGGAGGAGGGCTGGGGCTGTCTCTGGGTGTTTTTGATCCCTAGATAGGGTGGCCAGCAGCCCATCACAGCTGTTGATTTGCATGTTGGAGGCTTCCGGAGGGGGCCGGAGAATATCATCAATAGTGTTAATTTCAGAAAGCGTTAGCAATTATTGTGGAAGCAGAGTGGCTGTTCAGAGGCTGGGCTGGACAACGGTACCTTGGAAACACCGGAGACACAGTATGATCGTTTTGGAGAGAAGGCCCTCGGAGGGAGACTGAATGTAAATTCTCTCTGTCATCAAGGAGCACCTACTGTGCCCCAGGCGCTGTTCTAGGCTTCAGGAACATAAAAAAACAAGCCTTTTAGAAGAGTCTTTACTCTTCTGTAGTCTTTTTTTTTTTTTTTTTTTTAAGATTTTATTTATTTATTTGAGAATGAGAGAGAGTGAGTACATGAGAAGGGGGAGGGTCAGAGGGAGAAGCAGACTCCCCGCCGAGCAGGGAGCCCGATGCGGGACTCGATCCAGGGACTCCAGGATCATGACCTGAGCCGAAGGCAGTCGCTTAACCAACTGAGCCACCCAGGCGCCCCTACTCTTCTGTAGTCTTGTGTTATGGGGGTTCAAAGACAAAAGCGAATCACAGTGATACACTGTGACAATTGCTAGATCGGAGTTCTGCTGGAGACTTACAGGGAAGTAAAGACATTCAACAGGGTTTATCGAGTGCTGTAAATCAAATGACCAAGTAATATTTGGGGAAGAGAAAAGGTCTTTCTCCAGATGCATTTCTGCCTTTGATCCGTAGTATCGTGTCATTTGAAACTGAAAAAGCAACTTTGTACAGAAGCAGGAACAAACGGCTCATTTATTTTAAGTATCTTGCCTTCCCGATTTTTCTGACCTTGAATATTCTCCTTAGTTACCTGGGAAACATTTTTTTTAGGACTGAAAACAAATGTAAACCACATCAGTGTTAATGACCATGAAAATGATGCAATTCGTATTGAAATCCTTAACTAATCTGTGCTGATTACCAATTCCTCCAGGTAAGAAAGGAGAGGTAGGTGTTTTCTTAACTGAGTAACCAAGCCTGCTGTAATGTGTTTGCTTGAAAGTATCCGGGGAGTTTCAATGGCTCTTCAAACATTTTCCCTAAATTGGATTCTATGGGTTTGCAGGTTGCTCTGGGTAAGCCAGCCAGTTTGCAGAATGGAGGCTCGTTGGGAAGAAATGAATTATGTGGCTGAGTTTGCCTATGACAGAGAAGAAAGGACAAGCCCTGCAAGGGGGTAGGACACAAGAGGGAGCACAGAAGATGGGGAGGGGAATGTTTTTCTGGCTGGCTTCACCCAGCTGGAAGAGGCTAGAAATGTGACCTGGCCGGGGACTCCTCGGGTCTTGGCCTGGAATACCTTGCTGCGTGGGGCCGGATTTCCTGCAAGGGCTTTGGGGTGTGATGACAGCCACCAGAGGGCTTGGGAAGGTCAGCCCCTCTGGAGGCAGCACGGGTCTGTGGTGGGTCAGCACCTTCCTTCTGGTTCTAGGGCAGTCTGCAGCCACTGATAAGTATCAGCAAGAGCAGAGAGAAATCAGACGTGGGCCCTGTTTTCTAAGAAGTGAAAGTCACGTCTCTGCTCTGATCATTTAAGCCAGCCCTGTCTGGATGAGGGTGGAGGGCAGTGTCAGATGATGATCTAGTGCATAAAATCTGGGCTCGGGCTGCCTGGATTTAAATCCTAACTCCCTTACCTACTCACTGGGTGGCTTGGAAAAGTGACTTAACTTCTCTGTACCTCCATTTCCCAATGGTACTCCCTTCATGGGACTGTTGTGAGGATGAAATGAGATAATGTATGTCAAGCATGGAGAATGCCATTTGGCACATGGTAGCCACTCAGTAGATGTTTGCTAATATCCTCAGCCTCATGATTATTATTATCTGAAATAATAGATTATTAAGTCACTCATCTTGGCTCACTTTGCTCTAGACGGTGTTCATGGCACAGTAAACAATCATGTCCTGAAGTGTTTCATCTGCCAGCAAATCTGTGAGCCACACCCAATCCCTTAGGAGAGCATCCATCCATCCATTCATCCATCTATCCATCCATCCATCCATCCATTCATTTATTTACTAAATGTCTAGCTGAGCATGAATCTCTGCTAGGTGGGAGGCAGTGAGTCTAATAGCATGAAAAGAGGACCAGAGGACCAGCTCTGGTGTCGGTGATCTGTGCTCAAGTCCCAGGCCTACCCTCCACCCACCGTGTGGCCTCAGGTTTGTTGTGAGGATTAAATCATATGATTCATGTCCCATATCAGGTGCTTAGTAAAAGCTGGTTCCTGACTCTTCTTCCCCTTGACTGATAATGGAAGACAGTCATGGGTTGAACACTGATGTTGGGAGCCTACATCCTGGTACTTTTGTCCACAGACAACTGGAATGTCAGGAAGGGGGCACTGCAAACAGCCGGCCACGGTTCTGTGGGAAGAAAATTGGCAGAAATGGTGGCAGAGCAAGAAAAGGTGTTGGTGATGTTGGTAAAGACAGGATAGGGCGGAACGTAGGCCCGGTGTGGAGGCTCTCGTTCTGTCAGGACCTTCAGGGGGTGGCTTTCATAAAGGAAAGGGCAGGTTCTGAGACTTGCCCCCACCACATGGTACTGGGTGCTGATTTGGGGTCTGGAACTGCCTCCTAAAATCTCTGGTCCTCATTCTTGTGGCGGTGCATCTCTTCCACTGCCCCAGGGAGTGTGGCTTTTGTCTGCGCGGTTGGTTGCTTTACATTATGGGAGTTCCAGAGGGAGAAGGCTGAGTGTGGGGGGAAGGCGGGGAGGTGGAACTGGACCCTGGAGTTGGGGTGTGGCCTCGGGGTGGGCCTCTCGGAACCACACACAAGAGGCTGAGCAGATCCTTCACTTCCGGGGTACGCGGAAATCGGGTGGGTTTTTCCAGGAGTTCTGGTCAGGCCATGAGGAGAAGGGGCAGGAAAGATCCTCAGAGGTGGGCCTGTGGGGAAGGGGCAGCAGGATAGTGCCATTGTCCAGGGCACAGCGCCCTCTTCTGGGGTTGGGAGGTATTTTCTGCCCTGGGTTAGACTTGTTATGGCTCCTCTTTCTGTCTCCACCATACTGAGCCTTGGAACCCCCTGCCTCTTCCACCTGGTGTGTGGGGACTGTGCCGTGAGCCTGATCTGAACCAGGCGACTGTTCAGCCTTCCTGCAGGACTTTTGTGGAAAGGAGACAGGGTCGGGCCTCCATCCCCCAGGGAGCATATGTTCTAACAGAAACTAGATTGTTGGATTTTTTGATCACTGTCAAGAAAAGTTATAAATCAACAGAAGCAAACCTCAAAGAGCAGAATGGGCTCCACAGATAGCATGTTTACTCAACTCGCTAGCTCGGCACAGGATTGCCAGACGAATTTTCAGGAAACCTCACTTTCATCAAACCTCCCTGGCCCAGAACCTACAACGGCTCTTTCTTGGCCTCTCATCAGAATTCTCCTGGTGCGGCTTTTCAGGGCATTGGATAATGTGGCTTTGCCTCATCTTCATGATTTTATTCCCCCTGGTCAGGTAGAACCCTGCCAGGCCTTCTGGTCTTCCTGAGCAAGGGCATTTAAACAATTCCATGAGCCGTAGCGAGACATGGTTACCCTCCCTGTGTGCGATGGACACCAGTGTATTTCTCTGCTCTTTTGTTCTTTTCTCTTTCATCTTAAAAAGTGCAGGTTATGGGGCACCTGGGTAGCTCATTTGGTTAAGCCTCAGACTCTTGATTTTGGCTTGGGTTGTGATCTCAGGGTTGTGAGATCGAGCCTTGGGTTGGGCTCCCCCCTTGGTGGGGAGTCTGCTTGAGATTCTCTCTCTCCCTCTGCCCCTCATGCCCCTAAAATAAATAAATAAATCATTAAAAAAAAAGTGCAAGTTATGACCCACAAAATTGATTCCATGACAGACTAAGGGGTTGTGACCCACTTTGAAAAGCAGAACTGATTTAGCACAATAGTAATCATAGACGCACAAGTGAACAGCAGGAAATAGCAGAGCTGCTCCCAGCTCTTCCGGACAAGCTCATCAACCATATCGTGAGATAAAAGTAGTGAATCAAGTCTGATTAAGAAGTTGGTCAAAAAACATTCTAGGCTAGTGGCCTCCAAAAAGTTGTTTTGATTGCACCCTCCATCAGTAAAAAATGTTTACACATATAAGTCCCGTGTACTGTTTGGTTATCCTTTTTAACCAATGTATGATGTGACCACATAAAACATACACACCAAATACACATCTTCAAAGGATGAGATTGGGACGCCTGGGTGGCTTAGCCTGTTAAGTTTCTGACTCTCGATTTCGGCTCAGGACGTGATCTCAGGATTGTGAGATGGGGCCCCACATTTGGCTTCATGCTGGGTGTGGAGTCTGCTTGGGATTCTTTCTCTCCCTCGCCCCCCGACCCCGCTCACACATGCTTTCTCTCTCTCAAAATAAAAGGATGAGATAGAGATGAAAGAAACCCTATTTTAAGATGACATGCTAATCATGATGGCTTCATTCTATTATCAGCAAATATCTGAAGGCAAAATACACAGAGAGGACGGGGTCCATGGTTCTTAGCAGTGGCTATAAATCTATTTTCAAATTGTGTTGATAATGTAAGCTGTTTTTCTGGTTGACTTCTTGTCAGATTTGGAAACCATTGCTTTGCAGCACACCTCCTTTCTTCAACATTGCCCTTCCTTCCCTGACAAAGCCAGAAAAGCTCAGTTGGTACCTTCTTTTGCTACTTCCATCCACCGGAAATCTGGGCGGAGTCATCACTAGCACTTCTCTTTCCCTCATGCCCTTGGCCATTCATTTACCCCATCCTGGGGATTTATAGCTCTCGATAGGGGGTCAGGTCCTCCCACATTCGCCTTCCATTGCCGTGTTGTGCCACACTGCTTCCTTCTTCCTCCCATGCCTGTGCACACGGGGCTCCCTCCTTCTGCGATGTCCCCCTCCGCACCGGCTGACACCTGCTTACCCATCAAGCCCCGGTATAACGGTCACTTACTCAGAGGGACCCTTCCCTGACCACTGCCCGGTATACTTTCTGAGGCACCTTAGACTTCTTTCCTGGTGCTTATCACAATTGTCATTTTACTTCTGTTTCAGTTTGTTTAAAGTGTATAGTCCTCCAGCATCTAGACTCGAAGTTCCCTGGGGACATAGACCATGGCGTGGTGCCGTGAGTGTGTGTGTGTGTGTGTGTGTGTGTGTGTGTGTTTGTCTAGCACCCAGTTCATGCAATCTTAACAAGTATTTAATACTCAGAACAACCCTATGGGTAGTTCCAAAGAGGATCCACACTTTACAGATGAGGAAATTGAGAGAGAAGAGTGATAATGCCAAAGGTCAGCTGGTTCGTGAATGAGCATGTTGGTCGCACACCTAGGTCGTGGGGGTTACACTTTTACCAGATGCTCGGGATTGTTCCTTCATAACCTGCATATACTAAAGGCTGATTTTACATCCCATCTTCCTTGCTGATGTCTGACCAGCCCTCTATAGTGATTCTTCTTCTTTTGAACTAGCTTGATTTGTGCATGGGGTCTCTGTATAACACTATTTACACTATGCTGTTCTAGATAACACTGTCCTTTTCTCAGACAATTCCATGTCCCTAAATCTTACCCACCAAAGCTAGATTGTAAAGCCAGACCCAGCACTGACTCATCCTTTTCTTGAATCTCATAGTAAGTAAATAATTATTGATTAGTTGATTATTACTAGGAGCTCGGCAAAGATTTTGTCCTCCTCCCAAGTCAAATCCTATCTTCGCATATACCCACTGCCCAGCCAAGAGCAAGACAATGCCTTGGATTCAGAGGAGTTTTAACTGTTCCAATTTACACTTGTTGGCCTTCTTCCTGGTGGATCTCAGTGTAACTTCTGGCTGAGACCCAAGACTTTGAGGGTCTTCAATACCATGAGTAATTTCATGAGTTGCTGATGGCTAATTAGAGGTGATTACAGTTAAGAGGCTTTACTTTCTTAATAGCCCCAGAAAGGGCTGGTGGTAACTTTTAAAATCTTGATTATTTTTTCCTGGAAATAGAATGTTCTGATTCTCATTACTGTCTTTCCTTAAGTCCTTATAATTTATCTCCCCCTCCCCTCCACACCCCACTCCCTTTCTAGTAGGAAGGAAATTTGAAGTCCTGGGAAGAATGTGGAAACCAGTGATTTTGGAAAACTGGCTTTATTGGAGAGGACCCCGGGGCACGCCTTGAAACCTTGCTTCATTTAGATGCCTTTCCCTGAAAGGAGGTGTAGGAGGAGGGGAGGCCAGGCCATAGGTTTTCTGCCCAAGTTCTATTACATTCCAACCAAGCCTCTCCTCCCATCCCAGGCTTTCTGATGCTGTTTATAATTTACCTTTGAAACTGTTGGCTCATTTGACAGTGTTCAGACATTCTGTTCAGTAAAGGCTTCTGAGTAAAGGGGTATTTGTCGGTGAGGGGTTCTGCCGTCCTGTTTTTACTGTGATCACACATTTGAAGTGCCGCTTGACCTCTTCTTATATCGATATCAGCAGAGCAACTTGGGGACGGATGTCGCTCGGTGCCAGGCACTGGGCTGAGCACAGCACGGGCGTCTGCTCACCGATTCCCCACCACTGTGGCAGTTCTTCAGGCCGCGTTTTTAAGCAGTGTCATTGAGATATAATTTACATAGCATACCCTTCACCGATTTAACATCTACGATTGAATGGTTGTTAATACATTCACAGGATTGTGTGGCCGTCACAACAGTGTAATTGGAGAACATTTCTGTCACCCCAGGAGGAAACCTTGTACCTCCCGTTAGCCCCTCCCCACCTTCCTGACCCCGGCAACCACTAATGTATTTTTTGTCTCTATAGATTTGCTTATTCCGAACATTTCCTATAAATGGAGTCATGCAATATGTCGCCTCTTGTGGCTGGCTTCTTTCACTTAGGGTAAGGTCTTCAAGGTTCGTCACACTGTAGCATGTATCAGTCTGTTTCTTCTTATTGTTAGGCAGTATTTTTAGCTCTAGGGTACAGTTGGGGAAACAAAGACACACAGAGGTGAAATGACTTTCCTATGGTCATGTAGCCTTTAATAGAGGGAGCTAGATTTCCAACGCCATCTTTAGCCCAATGCCAACTCTATTAGCCGGACTCTGAGATAATCGTACTAATAGTAATTTATTGAACATCTTTTATGGATCAATCCCTGTGCTGAATATCCCATAACTTTGTTACCTCATGTGCATACATAATTGGATTTCGATTGGGAAATCTTGTAACCACAACTGGGCAGTGGCATTTTTGTTTTAATGTCTTCCATTTGCTCGCTTCTGGTTTCATTGGCCCACTTAGGCTCTAGGATCTTCCTAAGCAAACGATGCTGAAAATAGTATTGTTGTTCCTTCTACAGGAGCTGGACACCACTCCCATCTGCGGAAAATTGGTAACATCTTAGAGGAGCCCTTGCTTCTTCCTGGACGCCCAGCATCATGGTTTCTCATTTCATGGGGTCTCTCAGGTAAGTGGAGAACCTTTTAAAAATGAAAACAGGAAAATAGGAAATTCGATATTTATGTTTTACTGTATGGTCTTTATGGTAACTAGCCTCCTGGGTCTGCATGTCAGTGATCTCTTTGATATACTCTGTACGTAGGTGTGGTGAGTTTGCTCTTCACGGGGACCGCTGAGGCCTAGGGGGCTGTGTGCTGCGGGAAGAGGGGCTTGGACCGAGGTCCAAGAGGCTTGGCTGCTACCCTGTGCTCTGCTATTTCCCAGGAGACCTCCAGGATTCAGATTTTTATTTTTGAGTAAAGATGTTCCTGGATCTGTGGATATTTATCCTGGCTGCACACTAGAATTACCTGGAGAACTTCAGATAGTTTGTGTCCTCTGGCCGCATCAGTACCGATTTTGACTTAATTGACCTAGTGTGCTTAAAAAGTGACCTCTCTGGTTCCTTCTGCTCAGAACATCTTGACCTTCACCTGCATTTTTTTATTTGATCCTGATATCAACCAGGCGAGGTAAATAGAACAAATAGTATTATCTCTGTTTCGTGCATAAGAAGACCATGCGGCCAACTCCTGGATGCACATTGCTTGAGTGTGGGGTCGGGAAGAGAGCTTGGTGCTCTGGAACTGTCGTCTGTGCCACCGAGGCTGTTTTCAAACTTTTTTTTTTTCAATTTAAAAAAATTTTTTATTTTGTTAAATTTTATTTTATTTTTATTTATTTGAGAGAGCGCACAAGAGAGCACGAGCTGGGGGAGGGGTAGAGGGAGAAGCAGACTCCCCACTGAGCAGGGAGCCTGATGTGGGACTAGATCCCAGGACCCCAGGATCATGACCTGAGCCGAAGGCAGGCACTTAACTGACTGAGCCACCCAGTTGCCCCCAAACTTTTCTCTATGCTGATGGACCCTTTTAAAAATTCATCAGTCCAAATGCTATGTAAAAACTCAATATACAAAATGGTCAATGGCAGTATTTTATCAAGATAAATTTATTTCCTAAGTTTGAATCTGTAACATTTACACATTATGAGCTCAATGGGTCTGTTTTGATAAACACCAACATTTAAAATCAGGATTTATGGATGATAGCTCATATATCAGCCTCAGCATCTGGATTGTTCTGTGCTTGTCTTGGCTGCGTAGTATTAAAAGAATCTTGATCCCTACAGGTAAGCAGTTGCAGTTCCTTGAGGAAGTTCGTCTTGCCATCTCAAGAGACTCTCTAAATAGACTCAGAATCTAGAAAGCAGGGAAGGAAGAAGGTTTTGTTTAAAAGTTGAGTCACTAAGGATATCTTGTACTTTTTTTTTCTTATACTATACATTAGCCCTAAATGCTTAGAACTTACAATAAAAAATAAAATGGTCTATAATATGTTATTATGGTGGTGCCACATATGATTGCCCAACTAGAGAGCTAGAGATTTGCTGGGCAGATGCTCTTAGGCCAACGCCTGGCATTTAATTGAGTGTAGTGTGTGTGTGTGTATGTGTGTGTGTGTGAGCTTTAATCTTTAGTTGCTTGTATAATTTTACATGAGCAGACATGTGCAGGCCTGAAATCCAAAGACCCATGCAGAGCTACAACCTTCTTCATTAATGTCATTCACAAGCGTGTCACAAAGAGTCAGAGAAGTCAGGAAAAGCTCCATCCTGAGGCTTCTGCAAAATCCAGCCATTCACAGGGCAGCCCAGATCTGTTCAGGGTTAGAATTTGGTAACTAATCTAAATCAGTATGTTTGTATTTTTAAACCATAGTTTGAAAAGTAGATTAAAAGGTATTTCAAGACACGGGCTATGTATCCTCTTTGTAGAAGCTCCGATATTCCTCTGTCTAACCACAGGGGAGTGAGTGATGCAGTTGGGCCACTGGGTCAGTTCAGAACATATTTGAGCACCAGGACCCAATGGGGGACAGAGAAGTGGTCACAGTCATATACTGAACTGGATTGAAAAGAGCAGTGGGTGACCAAAGGTGGGTTCACCATGTGGAAAGCAAGTGTGAGTCTGGCCACCATCAGAAAGGCCCCTGCAAGTACTGAGGATCCTCAAAAATGTGGCAGCCGAGGCCGCGCAAAGAAGGCCATGACTTGGGAGAACTCCATTTCACAGTTTTCTTCTTGATGGAATTTCAATTGATGCCTCTGCAAAAGCAATGAGCCTCTCGTAATGACCTGATTGGTGGTTGGAAGCCATCGGTCTTCCAGGGCTACCCTCCAGGCTGTGCATTCTCTTGGAGAAATTGCCCACAGGTTAGAAATGAGCAGGGTGGGAGTAGTTGAAAGCTAGATGTGGCCTTGCTACCCTTGGGATGGAACTCTGGAAGTCTTGCCAGGCCTCCAGCGTTTGGATCCTTCCGAAGGGGTTGTTTGAACAGGGCTACTCAGAAGGACGTTTCTTCAAGAGTTCTGCTCTACGAAATAAGTCAAACAGAGAACGACATGTATCATATGACCTCACTGATATGAGGAATTCTTAATCTCAGGAAACAAACTGAGGGTTGCTGGAGTGGGGGGTGGGGTGGGAGGGATGGGGTGACTGGGTGATGGACACTGGGGAGGGTATGTGTTCTGGTAAGCGCTGTGAATTGTGCAAGACTGTTGAATCTCAGATCTGTACCTCTGAAACAAATAATGCAATATATGTTAAGAAAGAAAAAAAGAAGAAGAAGAATGTAGCAGGAGGGGAAGAATGAAGGGGGGGAAGTCGGAGGGGGAGAAGAACCATGAGAGACGATGGACTCTGAAAAACAAACTGAGGGTTCTAGAGGGGAGGGGGGTGGGAGGATGGGTTAGCCTGGTGATGGGTATTGAGGAGGGCACGTTCTGCATGGAGCACTGGGTGTTATGCACAAACAATGAATCATGGAACACTATATCTAAAACTAATGATGTAATGTATGGGGATTAACATAACAATAAAAAATTTAAATATTTAAAAAAAAAAAGAGTTCTGCTCTAAGGAGAGAGCAAATGTGAGCTCTGAGGATGGGTAATTCTTTGCAAGGGCTAAGCTGGAGCTTTCCATGAGGTCTCCTTCATAAGCCAGGTACTCATAAACCATTTTGCATTCTGTTTCTAAGGCCTTGTAAATCTAGTTTAATCTGAAAAAACCAAACAAACAAACCAAAAAACAAAACTAGAGTGACTTTTGTATAAATGCTTTAGAAAATGTTCTTGGGGAAAGGGCTATGTTTAATTTAAGAGCAAGATGTCTTTGATAACATTGGTAGATGATACATACATGCACACACACAAATATTAAGGGCTTGTTAATATTTATCAAGGCAACCAAATGCATAAAGATCAATTGGAAAAGCTGGAGGATTTCTCTACCTAAAGAGAAAACAGTCAAAATTAGAAGTTAGCTGCCAAGAAAATCCCTGAGAGGAAAAACCATTTAAGGGGATTCGCAATTCTGATAGGCAGAGATTTTGTTTTAAAAATCCCTCCCCGGTTTTTGCCAAGCCACAAAGAAACAGAAAGCCAGCTTCTCCCTCATTGAAAAAGACAGAGAAGCCCTGAGTAGTAACATAGTAAGAGTATCTCTGCCCTGCTCAGAGTCTGCTGTCATAAACGGAATCACTGTTAAACCCAGGGGCAGGAAAAAAAGACATTAAAACTTTAACTCTTGATGGAGTTCGTTAGTGAGTTGTCATTGAACATGGGACAAGCCTGGATGCCATGCCAAATTCAGGGCAAGGAAAATCCATTTGGGCCAAAGGGTTGGTCAAGGCTACATTAGGGAGTCTTTGTCACCTGTTACAGCTTAATGAGGAAAAGATACTAAGTGAAACAGAAGTACATACATTTCTTAAAGTCTTGCTCCAAATGGTGCACCTTAAAATATATGTATATATGCACAGTTACAACTTGATGTGTCCGTTTAGTGATTGAGTGGAAGCAAACACAATTTTCTGTAGAATCAGTACAGCAAGTGGTGAGGACCACCTACCGTGATGGCCAGCCAACAAAAATCTCTCTCGAGCTGGTCTGCTTGGTCAGGGGCTCATTTTGTACCTTGCAGTATGCTTTAGGATAGTCGACAGCGCTGATGTTTGGAATGAAAACACAGAGGAAAACAAAACGGTTGAAAATGCCAGACAAGTGGTTAAGTTGGCAGGAAACAACGTTGACTCGGTGAACCTTATTTTGAACGGCAGGTTTTGAAGAAATGCAGATGTAATTAGAGAGATTACAGAGGTAGATGGTGATTTTTATAGATCTTATGAAGTAGGGTTCTGGATTGTTTTAAGGGGTTTACAGGTTGATGGCCTTAGGTCAAGTGTCTGGTTTTAGTCTTCTGAAACGTAAAGCTTTTCTTTGCCATGATATACACTTCAATAAAGTAATACTACTGTAATGCTTGTCAGCTACTTCACTTAGAAATACAATCAGAAGGAACTGGAAATGAGAAAGAGAAAGATGGCCGTTTTGGGGGCAACTGAAAAAGATTCTGAATACAGAAAGAAAAAAAGAAGTGGGTTGAGAAGATGTGTTTGTATGAGAATGCCCAAAATAGTGATGTTTGAGGTATGATGGATCAGTGAAAATGGAGACTCCCCTCAGGGATCGAGGGGATCATTGGGAAGGATTGTGGGCTCAATCTGTGTCCCTATGCCAGTGACCCAGAAATGGGGCAGGAGAGGGGAAAATAGGGGAAGGAAGAAGACAAGAAAGAGGAGGAAGAGGAGGAGGAAGTGGAAGGGAGAGGGAGGGGGAGAGAGGGAAAGGGGGAAGGGAGAGAGGAGGGGGAGGAGGATCAGAGGGAGAGGATGTGGGAGGGGGAGGAGGTGGAGGGGAAGGAAGGTGGGAGGAGGGAGGGGGAGGAAAAAGAGGAGAAGGGCCCAGGTTTGATTATTAGTATTCAACTGTATGGTGTTAATAAGGCTGGAGAGACTGGGTAGCCCTCATCTAAACCACTACCCAGTTGATGCTTAGTAAATACTTGTTGAATATTGAATGAATACATTAATAATTACCTTTTGTGTAAAAGAAAGTAGGACATTTTTCTTTCCTGATGAGGATTATTAATTACAAAAGCAGGTTAAAGCAGAAAATCATACAAATGATACACACACACCTTTAACAGTTTATTTTTAACTTAAAGCACATGTACATTCACTCACTATTTTTTGATGTGGGGCCAAGGACTTTTCTTTGAGCATGAGCCCTTGATTGTCCTTGCACAGACCACACCCATAAGCATTATCTAAGGTTTCCATTTGGATTTCTTTAACGTGGAGTGAGAATTTAAAGACATTCGCAAAGCAATCCGAGTTCAGATGATTCTCAATTTTTATTATTTTTGCCCCTAATCATTTACAGTTGTCTCATCCACACCTAATTTGCCAGCAGTTTTTTTTTTTTCTTGGCTACTTGCCTTATTGAGTCTTTCCAAAGCATTCAGCTTCACTTTTATAGAAACAGCTAACAACTGCTCTTTTCTTTTTGTGCTCTGTTTCGTGGGCTTGTGTACCATTTGAATATTTGTAGGTATTTACAAAGCCACCGGAATAAGCAGGTTTGGGAACATGGTTGACTCTGTAGGAGCACGACTCCTCTGGTGGGAGCAGAAAAGTATGAGGGTAGCGGGGAAGAACCGGGGAAGAATCTTTTATGGGAAGCCTGGTAGGAGAGCCATCTGAATGGTAGGCAGAGAGGAGAGGAAATAAAATTGTTTTTTGGAGGACTGCCCTGGCAAACCCCTACCTATAAAATGATGGCAGGCATTCAAACAGTATTGATTTTTCTTTCTGCCTGGCACAGCCCTGCACCTGGATCATGTCCTCATCACTCAGTACTTGACTGTGGGATTTGCTAGAACATTCTCTACCAAAAGGGGTTCAATGGAGTCAAGTGTGATCACTGGGCTGCCAGTGACCCATTCCGTATGGACCCAAGTGGGTTGATAGGCCTCAGGGTAACATTGCCCCCCCTCCCCCAGGGGCTAGATGCTGTAACTATCAACTTGTGGAAATCCTCATTTTAGGACTGTCTTCCTTTTGCCAGTTCTTTTATTTTCCCAACAGAGAATCCTGGGATGGACTTAGAAAACCCTTTCATTGTTGGAGTGCGGCTGACGACAGCACTTTGCCTCTCTTCCGAGACTGACCGTTCGTCCCTCCCTCTGGTTCTTTTCTCTCTCACTTCATCCCATCCTTCCATTCTTGCACCTCCTGGCTATTGGCCTGAGGTGGAACAGAGCTGTGTCGACTGCCTCCTCGCTGCAAGGCGGTATCAGAAACCATCTCCTCAAGAAATCTCCCATCGAGGAGGGGAATTTACCAAAGGGTGCTGTGTCTTAAAAAGTCAGGCCGTGACAGACACCTCCCTTTTCCAGAGGCCCTGGTCCAGAACACACAAATGGCTGCAAGAGTTGAGAACCTGGAAATAAGCAATAAAAGCCAATATGCATAGATTAGGTGTCTGTAAATCCAGGCTTCAAATCAGAAACATTCACCCCACGAAAGCCAGGCGGGCCCTTTCCCTGAGCCTGCTGGTCTTGCTTTGGCTGCAGGTTGGTTCTGAGGCCAGGACCGAGCTGAAGGGAGCCGAGTTAGGAGGACACAGGCTCATCCACAATGCAGTAAGCAATGCCTGACGGCAGGGAGGAGACAGCAGAGGGCCCACCGGATTCAGAACACCCCAGGCGTCTGCACCTCTCAACCCGCCCTGGTCCAGTGCTCCCACCTTGTGTCCCACAAATGGTTTGATCCTCAGGCTGGTGGTTCTGAGCCATCCAAAAGAGGTGACTTCAGCTCAGCATGCTCTGTAGAAGAAAGCAGGAAAATAAATAGAATGCAGCTTTTTTTTTTTTTTAATTTGGGATTGAGATGGTTAGCTTCAATTATTTTAAAATTTAGAAGGTTCTCTAGTGAGGCTGGATAAACTAGGTTTTATCACATGTACTTACTTTCTGATTATTTTTGCAAGCATGACAGAAAGTAAAACAGATGTGTGAAGCCACAGTGCCCCAAGACTGGGGAGGAAAATCGGTGTGATGAAATGCAAATGCTTGGTTTAAAGGGGTGTTGTGTTAATGAGGCCCCAGAGCACAGTGGTTAAGAGGGTCCAGGCCAAGGGTCTGACTGCTGGCATCGAAATCAGCCTTTGCCACTTAGTAGGTGTGTGTGACCTTCGATAAATGACTTAGCCTCTCTGTGCCTCAATTTCCTCACCTGCAGAGTGGTATATAATAAAAGTGTCTGGTGGGATGGTTGTGGAGATTCAATGAAATTATACCCATAAGTGTTGAGATCTGTGGTAAACCATCCAATCTTCATTTCCAATGTCATTTGTAGCCCATCTCCCTCTCTTGTCTGCCTCTACTCTTTCTTTTTTTTTAAAGATTTTATTTATTTATTTGACAGAGAGAGCGTGAGAGCAGGAACACAAGCAGGGGGAGTGGGAGAGGGAGAGGGAGAAGCAGGCTTCCCGCCGAGCAGGGAGCCCGATGCGGGGCTCGATCCCAGGATCCTGGGATCATGACCTGAGCTGAAGGCAGACGCTTAACGACTGAGCCACCCAGGCGCCCCTGCCTTTACTCTTAACTGCTGTCAGAGGAAGGCCGTACATGGTGACAGGCATGCTGGGCAAACCTTTTTCATCTCCAGAGCATAGTAGGGGGAGATTTCACTTCAGTGCTAAGGATTTGGCTCTCTTTTGCTAAGGTCAGTATAGTTTTATTAGTTTCCAGGTTGCTCCCCAAATATCTCTTGGGTTACACTAACTGAAGAAGAAAAGAAGTAAGATTTTTGGGTTTTGGTTGTTGTTGTTGTTTTTGTTTTTTTTTCTTTTTCTTTTGTGTTTTCCTTGTTTTGTTACTTGATAATGCTCCAGTGGTGTTGAGTTTATTGAGATGATCCCTGGTACATGGTGGCTGTGATGTGATCCCCCCACACACCCGGAGTTGAGGATGGGTGGTGTGGGTGGTGGGGAGGGGTTGACCCAGGCCAATCCAGAAGCCCAGAGCGGAGCCCCAGTTCCATGCTATAAATCTTGTGCCAAATTTCAATGTGCGTTATTTTCTACCTGAGGAAATGAGACGGTGCAGTGTTTAAAATCTAGAACAATACTGGGGAGATGGCATTTTTTTCCCCCTGCGTGTGAAATGTTGGGTCATTTCTACTGCAAGGTGAATCGGAAAGTCTTGGTAGGAATGTGGCTTCCCCCGCCGCTTGGAGGGGAGAGTGTGATTTGTTTGCCAAGGGCCCTGGTAGCCTTCAATCTGTCAAAACGTTGCAAGCTGGGAGCAGTTTGCCAAAGCAAACTATCAAAGTGAAATAACACACGAGTTGCACACAGGCAGACACACACATGCTCTCCCATTCCCCAAATATTCATTTTGAGTCGGGTCAGGAGGAGCAAGGATTTGGGCTAGATTGTTGGTGTTTTGAAGCGGTGTGGGCACAGCTACGGACGACCAATTACGTAGGTATGTGTGAGCAGGGTGGGGTATCCTAAAACAGACTCTACTGAGCAGGGGTGGGAAACTTCCAGCCCTTGGCAGAGGTTCATCTGGCCCCTGGGGTTATATATTGCTCTGGCCTGCTGTTATTGCAGCCCAAAGAATAATTTCCCCTCTGGGGGAATTTATTCTATTCCATTCAGAGCAGAGCCCATTTAATAACTAAGAGTTTATTCCAGGATGAATTTTATTGGGTACCCCTATGCATTTTAGTTCCACTAGAACCCAGCTCAGTGAAGAAAAGAAGCATCTGAACATCTAAATATAATTTGTGTTGCATTTTTGCAACAAGAGGCACCAACAAACTTTTTGTTGCCATACCTCGTGTTGAACTGATGAGAATAAATTTTGAGGGCATCACACAGAAATTGAAAAATACAAGTGATTTTAGTAAATCCCTCATAAACTAACTTTTAAAAGCTCCCAAAGTGAGTCTGGGCATTTTTGAATCTGTTGATTCGCACTATTTCCATTTATCTTGAAATTTCATAAGCTGTCAGGATGATGGGACATCTTTCATTAATTCAGTAAATTAAGCTTTTATTATATAGTAGACACTCGCTAGATGCTGGGGAATAAAGTAGGGACAAAACCAACTCCTTGATCTCATGAAGCTTGTAGTCTAGTGGGTGGAGGGAGACATTTAAACGAATACTCAGTCTGTGAGATAGTAAGTGCTGTGGAGAAAAAGAAATAGGCTCTTTTGTGCAGGCCGGGGAAGGCTTTATGGAGGAGGGACAGCTTTGGGCAGACACTGAAAGAGGGGAGGGGATGAGCTATAGAAGTATCTGGGAGTAGACCAGGCAACTTGGAATGCCCTTCCTCTGAGACAGGGGAACACCCAGAATCTTCCCTCTTCTAATCTTCCACTCCCTGTCCTGCCCCAAGTCCCCTGGAAAGGTATGGAAGTACAGCCTGGGATGAGTGGTTATACAAAAGTGCTCCTGATTGCATTATAAATACGTGGCTTAGCTGTCTGCCAAGAACTTGGAGGGGCTGAGGTGTAACACATTTATGGAGCTGCTGTTTGTTTTTTTTTTAACAAAACCACTCCAATCTAGTTTTTTTTTTTTTTTTTTATATGAGTAAACAGTGCCAGAATGTGTTACCATGATTCAGAGTTGTAGGCACAGGTTCATGAAAGGCTGTCTTTCACCTTGACTCATTTGAGGGAGGCCAGGCAGGTCATATTATTCCCATTTTACAGATGGGGAAACTGAAGTCCATAGAGGATTTATTTGCACAAGCCCATGTAACTAAGGAGCATAGACTTCTTAGTTGCAGTGCACATGCACCTGGGTTTGGAGGACAAACTGGATCCAGTAAGGATTCAGCTAGAACATACCTGTTCTCTTCCCACCAGCGTGTTCACACCGACTCCTTTAGATGCCCCTGCCTTGTGGCTGGAGGACATCTTGGGCAGTTTTCTTGTTTGTTGCAGGTTAATGAGCAGTCTTGTTTTCAAGTATCAAAAAGTCCAAAGAAAGGGCACCTGGGTGGCTCAGTCCAACTCTTAAGCGTCCGACTCTTGAATTTGGCTCTGGTCATGATATCAGCTCAGGTCATGATCTCAGGGTGGTGAGATTGAGCCCCATATTGGGTTCCAAGCTCAGTGGGGAGTCTGCTTGAGATTCTCCCACCTTCTCCCTCTGCCCCTCCCGGGCTCTCTTTCTCTCTAGAATACATAAACAAATCTTTAAAAAGAAAAGTCCAAAAAAGGTGTATGTGTAGGAAGGGAGAGCCTTATTGGTGGAATGCCTGTCCTTTTAGAAGCTTTAGTTTTAGTTTTCCTTCAGTACTTTTTGGTATTCGTCTAAGACATGAGTCACTTCACCATCAGATCCGTGTACCTGTGCACTGGGTAGCGCAGAAATAGAACATTTCCATTGTCATAGAAAATTCTATTGGACAGCACTGGCCTAGATCCTTAGCGAGTTATAAACCAACTCTTTGATTCTCTTCATGACTAATTTCATATTATATTTTTCTGAATAGATCCCCTGCTTGGAAGGATTTTGCATATAGATATGCTACATTAAAATGAAAATCTAGTTAGGAAAAAAAAAAAGAAAGTCTTGTCAGACATAAAAATTTTAGTCTCTCATCCAATTGAAAGTGTCTCTCCTCCTCTCCCAGACTAGGAGAGTGGGGCCTCAGACACCTGTAGCAGGAAGAGAGGGTGGGGCTGGTTTCTTCACAGCCCAGTTCTCTGCCCGGCCCCTCCCTCTGCCACTGCTGGGGGCTCCAGGGTGGAGCAGGGGAGAGGAGAGGTAACTGGGCAGAGGGTTTCCATGGGCTTGGTGCCCCTGGTGATCTGGTGTTGCTGACCTTGGGTTGGCAGATGTCTAAGTTCTGCATTCTCCTCTCCTGGGGCACTTTGGGTGGTCCTTAAGAACCTCCCCCTCATTTGGGGTCTCCTGCTACATATCTCTTTATGACCCTCCCCCAACTCCCATACTCCATGGGTACCCACCACACATCACCTAACCCCGGCAAGCAGCCTTTGATGAGGTCCTTTCTAGACAACCTAAACCCAGGGTTTCATGGTGCCTGCATTCAGTTGGCGGGAAAAAGCCAGCATCTTCTGTCCCTGCAAGTTCCAGAAATGTAGGCTGTCCCCCCTCCAGCTCTCTCTCTCCACTCTGCCCTCCCAGACACTCCAGCTAGGTTTTGTCCTTTAGCTACTTTTCAGGGGAGAATCTGGCACCAGTCCTTATATCCCAAACATGGGGGCTCAGATAAAGCTCTCTACATGGTAGTCCTTCTTGCTTGTCTGGGGGGGGAACTCTGACTTTTCTTCTCCTACAGGAGAGGAGGAGGCTGTGCTCAGCACTCCTGCATCTCTCTTCAAAGCAATCCACACAGGGCAAACTTCTCTCATTCTCTGGCCCGCTCCTCGTGCAGGCTGGAGGTGGGGAGGGGCGACAACATGGGATGAGGGTGGGGCAGAGGGGGCACCTCCTTTTCTGGTCCTCAATAGATGGTGCAGCCCTTCCTGTTTGGAATGGGTGTCTATGTACTACCCTTGGGCCTCAGCTTTGTGGCCTCAGCTGCAAGTCTAAGACAACCATGGAAAGGATGCATCTGGCACCTCATTACATGTCCCCTTCGCCCCGATTCCTGCCCCACTGCCGTCTCTGACCAGTCTGTTCACATCCATTCTGGGTAGCCTGCCAGGGCTTGGCTAATGTTCATACAAAGAGGGGCTTAGGGCAGCATTTAGGAAACTTGGAGATGGTGGGAGCCTTTTCTAACTCCACACGCCCTAACCCCCACGTTCAGACAGGTTTCCTCATGTCCACCTCCACACAGTGAGTTCTGCTTGGACTGGAGCAGTGTTTCACGTCTCACAATTGTGTTGGAAGCCTCAAAAAAGGGTGAGAACCGCCTGGGTCACTCAACTGTCCTCAGGGTTAAACCCTAGAAAAGGATCCAAAAGATAACTAAGTAGGATAAGTGGCCTCTTTGCAGGGATGCTTCAAACAATGGCATTGATGATTTCAAGTCAAGGGACTTTGGGCATTTTAGTTAATTGACAATGTTTGTCTCTCCTCTGACTAACGAGCTGTGTGGGGGTTTCCACCTCTGTCATCCTCAGTGATCCCTCCAGAAGGTGAGGACGTTGAGGGTCAGACATCAGCTTGCCCAGGATCACCCAGATGGGAATGGTGGAGCTGGGATTCTAGCCTCAATGTGTTCGAATCCCAGGCGTCATCCCTCCCAGCACACCCTGCTGTCTCAGGGCCAGCTGGCTCCTATTCCTTACCTTCCCTTTATTTGATGACAAGTCCTAATCAGGGCTGGTGACAGTAGGGCTTAACACAGCTAATCCCGCCCATGGAGAACATCTGTGACACGAGAGGGCCAAGAACGGGCAGAGGGAAGGCTCCAAGGGAAGCATGGGGTGTAGGAGAGGAGCTTCGCTGGCCAGGCACAGAGCCCCACTTTCAGCCGGACCTGACCAGCTCCACCAGGACTAAGCACGCACTAGCACTTTCTCTGTGTCTGTCCTCCCCAAACCTCTGAGCCAACTTCTGTGGTTGTCCCCCTCTTACCCGGGAGGAGACTGGGGCTCCTGAGGTTACACATCCTGACCTAGAAACCCTGCTGGTGAGTGGTAAAGGGTTTGATCCCAGATCTGCCCCCTGCCTTGGCCAAGCGCACAGCCCTGGGCTGCCTCCCCTGCCTCGAGGCTGGCCCTTGGCACCTTGGCTGGGTCACATCCCAGGGAGGGGGTTGGGCTGTTCTCTCCCTTCCGGGGATGAGGCAGAGCTGCTGCCTTCGACTGGGTGCTGTTACCCGCAACACACTCACGGCCCTGCCTGTTGCTGTTTTTCCTTCTCAGCGTCCTGGGTTCCCTCCTGCTGCTTGGACTCCAGCTTGTCTGCCCACAGCCCTCCAATGAACACAGAAAGGTAAGCCATGGCCGTTCAGAGGCTTTGCTTCTCTGCACAAGGGGCTGGGGGCACTCCAGGCATCGCCCCGAGTTTGGTTCTCTTTGGAGGGGAGTCACCGCTAATCTTGAGAAGGGAGCACCATTTATAGAAGGTTCACCAGTCCTCCTGTCCCTCCTAAGCCCTTGGAGCTTAAAAATGAAGCTGGTGCCCAGAGTCAGGGTCCGACCTGAGAGCATCGCTGGTGTTGCTGGCTGTGTCCTTGAGGATGGGACCCCGAGGGAGAGGGCACTGAGAAGACTACCCACCCTGGAGTGGTGGAGCACCAGCATGGAGCTTTGACCCCCTCTAGGGGCACTTTCAGGGGCCGCGGGTACTGATGGTTACAGAGAGAGCTAGCTAGAGCCTTAGCTGTAGCTATATGCAAGAGGAGCCCCGATGGGGAGCCCTGATCTTTGATGGGGAGCCCTGATCTTTGCTAGGAGGACGTAGCCCCAGGCAACCAGCAGCCAGGCAGGGAGGGAGCAGGGAAATTAAGAGCTGGCCCTCTCTTTCCTCCCCTCCTCCATTTCCAGCTGGGGACTCCCTTGAGCTGAGCCCAACCAAAAGAAGACAAGAATCCCTTGGTCTGGTCCTCAGAGGCCAGCCTCCAAGGCAACAGGGCTGGATGGAGAAGGGTGGACAGAACACGGGGGTGGGGGACACACGGACAGTATGAAGCACACCTCCCTTCAGGCTCTGTGGGTTTGTGGCAGATGAACTATTTGCTGCTGCCGAAACAAGCTGAACCAGAACAGGTGCGTGATAAATGCTTCCTTAGAAGCAGATGCGTGAGGTGACTCTGAGTACGTCCCTAAAACCCCTTTCTGCTACCTAGGAGCTCCTCCTCTCTGCAAGTCACAAAATGCAGACGCTTCTGAGAGGGATTGTAGGTCAGGCTTTCGTATCTGAGTGCGACCGAGTTGGTTGGAAGCTTTTCCGAGAGGGATTTCACAGGGGAAATCCAGGAAACAAGGGCGCAGATAAGAGTATGCACAAGGGTTTGCCTGGATGAGATCCTTCTTGCAAGATTCTTAATGCTCTTGTCTGCATCGTCTGACTTCTTTTAGGTCTGTGGCTTATGTTCTGGCTTTGTTTTTCCGGACCAGATATGAACCTGTATTGTATTGTATGCCCCGCTGGGATGTTAGCTCCACGAAACTGCTGTCTTCCCAGCTCCTGGAAGGCAGCCTGGCATGTTGTAGGTGCTCAATAAAATACTTGTTAAGTGACCAACTGAATGAATGAATGACTGAATGAATAGAAAACCTTGCCAAGGTCTAAGCATCATTTTGTTAGAGTCACTGGAAATTTATACCCCTCTCACTTGGCTGCATTATCCCCATTCATAATTTCAGGAAGTCAGAGAGGACAACTCCTGTAGACTGAATGTTTGTGTCCCCCCCCCAAATTCACCTCATTGAAGGTGAAACCTCATGTCCGATATGATGGTATCTGCTGGTGGGGCCTTTGGCAGGTGCTTACGTCAGGGGAGAGGAGCCCTGATGAAAGGGATTAGAGCCCTTAATAGAGTCCGGAGAGAGCTTGCTGCCTGCCCTGGAGGATATGGGGTGGCTGGGTGATGGACATTGGGAGGGTATGTGCTACTGTGAGCGCTGTGAATTGTGTAAGACTGATGAATCACAGACCTGTACCCCTGAAACAGATACTACATTATATGTTAAAAAAAAAAAAAAAGAAGATAGTAGGAAGGGAAAAATGAAGGGGGAGAAATCGGAGGGGGAGGCGAACCATGAGAGACTGTGGATTCTGAGAAACAAACTGAGGGTTCTAGAGGGGAGTGGGGTGGAGGGATGGGTTAGCCTGGTGATGGGTATTAAAGAGGGCACATATTGAATGGAAAAAAAAAAAAAGAAATCTGCCACCCAGAAAAGGCAGCCTCCAGATTTCTAGACTGGATCTGGATTTCTAGCCTCCAGAACTGTGAGAAATAAGTTTCTGTTGTTTATAAGCCACCAGTGTCTGGTACTTTCTTTAAGCAGCCCCAACTGACTCTGACAAAAACGGACACTGGGAAGTGGGGGTGCTGCTCTGACAAATGCATGAGATGGTGGAGGTGGCTTTGGAACCGGGTGGCGGGCAGGGACCGGAAGAACAGGGAGGTGCGTGCTAGGAGGAGCCTACATTGCCATGAGGGGACTTTTCAAGGTGTTTGTGGTGCGAGCTTAGAAAGGGAAGAGGAGGGCTGTAGAGAAAGCCTCATCTGCTCAGGGAACGGTGATCCCGAACAGAAAGGTGGTGGACTGCGGATGGGGAAGGATGGGTCTCGGACAGAAATGAAGAACATGTTATTGGAAACTGGAGGACAAGCCATGCTTGGTATAAAGTGGCAAAAAAACCAAAACAAACAAAACAAAACTTGGCCGAACTGTGTTCGTGTTCTCGCGTTTGTGGAAGGTAGCACTTGCAAGCAATGAAATTAGATATTTAGCTGAAGCTGTTTCGAAGCAAAGTGTGGAAGGAGTGGCCTGGTTTCTCTCGCCTGCTTGTGGTAAAATGTGAGAAAGGAGAAATGACTTAAAGATGGAATTGTTAATTGGAAAGAAAGCAGAGCACAGGACTTAAAGATTTGGAAAATTCTCGGCTAGTCTTGAAGAGAAAGAGAAAGTCTTCAGGAGAGAACACTAAGGGTGTGGCCAAGAGACCATTTGATAATGAGACTAGTCCGCCATCTCACAGAAGCCAGGAACTATTTTCCAAGGCAGTGGGAGAAGGGAAAGGAGGGGATGCCTGTGCGCGACCCTCCAGCCACCACCTCTCTGGGTGGTCTCGCACTCTCTCCTCGGCTGCCCCAGGTGCTGCTCCGGAACCCGGATGAGGCGCGGGCTGTGCCCAGGGAGCTGCAGGGGCGTGGCTGCCTCCATCTTGATTTCAAAGGACCAGACCGCCCAGCAGAGCCAGGATCCCAGGCCCTAACCCTGGAGAGCCACAGAGGGGGCAGGGCTGCCCAAAGCTGTGGGGGCAGGGCAACCAGGAGCCTTGGGGCCTCAACATTACCCAGCAAAGCTGCAGGCAGGAGCACAGTCCCATTGAGTCTGAAGAGCCAGAGCATCAAGCCAAAGAGGATTATTCTTGAGCCTTAAGGTCTAAGGGAATTTGCCCCCTTGGGTTTTGGACTTGCTTGGGACTTGTTACTCCTTTCTTGTTTCCTCTTTCTCCCATCTGGAACGGGACTGCCTGTCCTGTGCCTGTCTCACCGTTGTATTTCAGAAGCACGAAACAGCTTTGATCAGGCAGGTTCACAGTTGGACAGCAGATTGCCTCAGGATGAATTGTACGAATTTAGGCGATATTTAGATTGGACTTTGGACCTAGACTTTAATGTTGATGCTGGAACCAGTTAAGAATTTGGGGGCTATTCAGATGGAATGAATATATTTTGCATACAAGAAGGACATGAATTTTGGGGGACAAGGGTGGAATATGATAGACTGAATGTGTCCCCCCATATTTATATGTTGAAACTTAATCCCCAGTGTGATGGAATTTGGAGGTGGGGCACTTGGGAGGCGATTTGGTCATGAGGGGATTATTGCCCTTATAAAAGAGATCCTAAAGAAATCTCTGGCCCCCTCTGCTAGGTGAAGGTACAGTGAGAAGCCGGCTGTCTATCAACCGGGAAATTGGCTCTCCCAGACACCAAATCTGCCAGCCCCTTAATCTTGGACATCTGGGCCTCCAGAACTGTGAAACATAAATGTATGTTTTTGATAAGCCCCCTCTCCCCCCATCTATGGGATTTTTGTTATAGTAGCTGGCATGGACTAAGACAACTGTCTTTTCATTATTAAGTTACATTATTTATTACTGTTTAAAAGTATCAGGGTTGTTAATCCTAATAGTTGAATTGTTGACTCAATTATTGAATGAATTGTTGAATAGTTGAATCAATTTGCCAGTGTTTTGTTCTTGTTGCTCAAATAGACCATCATAGCTGAAAATATTTTATAAATGATCAATTTACTTTGCTATTTGTCTTAATCTTTCAAGTTAGCCTGATGACTGATTATATATATATATCCTGAACAAAAGATTCACAAATAGGTATTGCCTTCATCATTCTTAAGTATTTGTTTTGAGAAATGAAAGAAAAAAGGCTTATGAGTTACTTTGGAATGTTGAATTTTATTTTATTTATTTTTAAAGATTTTATTTATTTGAGAGAGAGAGAGAGAGAGCGAGCATGAGTGGGGGGAGGGGCAGAGAGAGGGAGAGAAGCAGACTCCCCACTGACCAGGGAGTCCGATGCAGGGTTCCATCCCAGGACCCCGAGACCATGATCCCAGGACTCTGAGCTGAAGGCAGATGCTTACCTGACTGAGCCACCCAGGCACCCCTGGAATGTTGAATTTTAACCAACTGAGCCACCCAGGTGCCCCATGGAATGTTGAATTTTAAAATTGAGCAGAAAGTATCCCATCTTGGCATATGATATCTCCCCAAAATATTGTTAAGAACTTTGCAGTAGAAAGATAGATTAATTTCTTTTTCAAAATCCTTTATAGATTAATTTACTCGGAGAACATACATTTTAGGACAGCTTTCAAATATAATTATATGCATTTTGGCTGCCAGTCATTGTCATTCACCCTAGAGAAGAAAGGATTCAATACTTTCTTGGGTGTTGAATTTCTTCTTGCTGTTTCATTAGAGCTTTGTGGAACTGTGGCTGTCATCCTGCCTGCTTGTATCCTAAGAATCCTGGCAGAGGTCCTGACGGATGGTAGCATCCATTTATGGTAGCATCTGCAACATGAGAAGTAGGTACTTACTAAAACAGGGGTCAGAAATGTTTTTTCTATAAAGGACCAGTTGTGACTATTTTAGGCTTTCTGGGCTACAAATTTCTGTTATAACTACTCAGCTGTGCTTTTGTAGCACAAAGGCAGCCATAGACAATAGGTAAATGAATGTGCATGGCTGTATTCCAATAAAACTTTATTTACAAAAACAGGTGGTTACCTGGATTTGGCCCATGCCCACAGTTGGCAGACCACCACTCTAAAGTCTGATAGAGAGGAGTTAACTGCATGTATATGTGTTTTGGAATTTGAAGGTGGAAGTTGTCTCCTTCCGGAACTTGAAGGAACACAAAAGATTGGAGAAAAAAGTCTGTTTTTTCATTAAAACATAAGAATTATGATTGCTCTCATTGCTTAGATAAATCATAATTGGCTTCCTGCTGACCCATTGTTTTATGACAAAATCCACTCCCAATCTGTAGCAGAGAGTGGCAGAAAGAATTAGAAAACCATTTATGGTAAATTCTTTAAGGACAGCATTACTAATTTGTGCATATTGCAGTTTAGTATGTATATGAAAACTACCCACTAAAAGACCTCTCTTTTTCTTTTTCATTACAATAGCATGTCCAACTTTAGCATATGGAAGCATTTCTGCAGTATAAGTTATTCTGAGGAAAAGACATAATTTGTAAATGCTGTCAAGTAAACTATGCTTTTCTAAATATGGCTCGGGTGACTGGATACATCTCTGTCTCACATTGGTGCAGGAGAAGAGGACTCTGGTGCAGAGCATCAGTATCTCTTTTCAGATATTTCTATCCAGAGTCTTCCTCTTGCTCCTGCAACAAGGACAGTATCACAAAGGATTGCTCAACCTCTGTTCTTGGTAATTTTTATTTTATTTTATTTTATTTTATTTTATTTTATTTTATTTTATTTTATTTTATTATGTTATGTTAGTCACCATACAATACATCATTAGATTTTGATGTAGTGATCCATGGTTCATTGTTTTCGTATAACACCCACTGCTCTATGCAGTACATGCCCTCCTTAATACCCATCACCGGGTTCTTGGTAATTTTTAATGACACTTGGCAAATCATTGTATTTTTAAAACTTTCTGTGGCTTCATTTGCAGATAAGGTAAGACCAAGAGTAGGAAAAAAAAAAAAAACACTTGACCAAGACTTTAATAAAAACCATACGTTATTAAGGGAAACTATGGAAATTGTAGAAAGCTTTTAAGTTAATGAAACTGTTCTACGGTGTCTGCCCAACAGACATTGACTGAGCAAGTTGCTTTTATAAGTCATAATGTGTATGGTCAACATAATCTGTTTCGGAAAGAGCTGTGAAACGTCGTATTTTATTCCTACAAATGAAAAAACATACATATGCTTTCATCACAACTGCTCAATATGGTTTTTTTTAAGTTTACTTTTTAAATTAAAGTATGCACATGTCTTATAAAGAATTTAGAAAACAATGAAAAACTAGAAGAAGGAAATAAAAACTCACTCCTTGGGCCCCCAGCCAAAGAAAAGGGCTCTTCAACCTGTTATTTATAGAAACTCTCAAGCAAAAAGAACAGAGACACTACAGAATGAAGTAAGGGTGAAGTAAAATATTTGTTTTGCTAACTGATTAGCAAGTCATGATGTGAACAGCAGGGGACCTTGTTTGTAATGGGTTTAGAGCCTACTATTAGTGTAGTAGGATGTGCAGCCCATGACTTCACATTGCCTGTTGACAGTGTCATACAGTTGGATATTGAACAGAAGGCTGATAGAAGGGCAAAAAGAAGTTTTTAGGCTACATATAATTTCTTATATCATTGCTGCTGTATTCAAGAAGAAAGAAGGAAAAAACAGTAATGTTTTTAGAAGAAAATATACGAAACTATTTTCATGATTTCTGGTGGGTAAGAATTTCTTAAACAAGACACTCAAAGAACTGGACTACGTTGAAATTGATGACTTTTGTTTATCAAAATACGTCATAAGAAAAAGAGGGAAAAGATAAGTCATAAACAGGTGAGGATAGTCACAATAATATATTTGACAAAAGATTCATGTTCAAAATACATATTAAAAAAAAAACCCTACTGGTCGTTAAGAAAGTTAAGCAATCCAATTTTAAAATTGACCAAAGACTTGAATACACACTTCATGTAAGAGGATATTCTTATGGCCAATAAGCATATGAAAAGGTGCTCAATCAAAATCATTAGTCTTTAGGGAAATACAAATTAAAATGAGATACCACCAGAATAGCTTAAAATGAAAAACACCGACAGTACCAAGTGCTGATGAGGATGTGGAGCAACTGGAATTTCCGTACATTGCTGGCGTGAGTTTAAAATAGTGGACCCCTCCCTTTGGAAACTGTTTGGCAGCATCTCTTAAAGCTAAACATATGTCTATTCAGTGACCTGGCTATTCTACTCCTAACTATTTACCCAAGGGAGATGAGTGCATGTATCCACCAAAATATGCATAAAAATGTTCAAAGCAGTTTCATTTACAGTTACTCAAAATTGGCACTAATGCAAAAGTCTATCAACAACAGAATGGGTAAATAATTATAGTGTATCCATAAAAGATAACACTAAACAAAATTAAAAAATAAACTTCTGATTCCAGCCAAGATTGGATTTACCTTCCCATCTAGAACAAGAGCACAATGGCCAAGATAGAGCAACAGGGACTGGATTTCCCCTTACCTTCTCCCTGAAACAACCCAAACAAAACATCACCAGACAGCATATATGAAGCAATTGTTTTCAAAACTATGGATATTGGTCAGCATAAGGCAATGATTTCTCAGAGATGGGAAACAAATGAGTTGAGCCCTAAAATTTCCCCAGCTAACTGCCTTGAGAGAGTTTCTTACCCTTGGAGTGAAGTGAGAATGGGAACCCAGGCAGAACCCGTTGGACTTCTTGATTTGAGGAGCTTGAGAGTCCAGTGAGACCGTGATGGCAAGAGTCTGCAGGACAGAGTACCAGAGAGTGGAGTGACACTGAGACAAGACACAGAGACTGCAGGGGTCCTCCTCAGGGAGGACCGATGAGGACAGGCATGAGACACAACAGCCTGAGATTGGGAAAGAACCGTCCAAAACGATTGAGGGAACAGTGTCCAGCACTCGTGCAGTACCAGAAGTACCAGAAGTAGTGACTCTTCCTAGCAGCCGGACTTTAAAAACTCACAATCCAGGGGACATTGGAGAGAATACTCAGGAAACTCTTGCCAAGGTCCTGGGGGAATAATTGACCCTAGACTTGTATTGCTCTGGACCTAACTAACAAATCATAAATGTAAGGAAATCATAAATGAAAGGATCAAACTGTTGTTGAATGATGTAACTATTCTAGCACAAAGCTCATGAATATAGGAATATAAAAATATCTAGCACCCAAAAAGGTACAATTCAAGATGTCTGACATTTGCTCAAAGATGACCAGGCACCCACAGGAGCACAAAAACAGCACTGTTCTTCGTAAAGAGGAGAACAATCAATTGAAGCCAACTCAGAACTGACATGGATTTTAGAATTAAAAAAAAAAAAAAAGGCTATTGAAAGTTATTAAGACAGTATTTCACAGATTCAGAAAGTTAAATAGAACCACGGATGATAACTAAAAAAACCTTATCAAACTTCTCAGGTTGAAAATGACAAAGTCTGAAATGAAAAATATGCTAGATGGGATTAATGGCAGATTGGAGAGTGTAGAAGAAAGATGAATGAGCTTGAAGATAGAATGCTAGAAACTTTTTGAAACAAAACACAGAATGAGAAAAGAATTTAAAAAAATGAATAGAACATTCATGAGCATTCATGGGACAACTTCAAGTGGGCTTATATCTGTGCAATGAGAATACCAAAAGAAGAGGTGGGGAGGGGGTGACAGAAAAGATAATTTTTAAAAATTAGAAAATGTTCCAAATTTGATGAAAACTATAAACTCAGGAATATCAATGAACTCCAGGCACTAGCAACATGAAGAAAATAGCACAAGTCACACGGTAATCAAGTTGTTCAAAGCTAGTAATAAAGAGAAAAAATTCAAAAGCCCCTAAAAAAAAAGAGACATGTTACACACAGAGAAACAAAGATCAAGATACAGCAGATTCCCTGTCTCCTGTTTCTCCTGTGAGGGAAACAACATCTTTAAAGCCCTGAAAGAACAAAACTGTCAACCTAGAATTCTCCACTCAGAAAAAATCTCTTTCAAAAATAAAGGTAAAATTAAAAAAAAAAAAAGGTAAAATAAAGACATTTTTTCAGACATACAAATGCTGTACTAACACTTGCACCACTAGAATTGTTACAGGACGTTCTTTAGGCAGAATGAAAATGGTATCAGATTGAAATATGGATCTCCATAAAGGAAATGAGTGCACCAGAAATGATAACTACATGGGTAAATGTATAAAGTTTTAAAGATTTATTTATTTATTTTGGAGAGAAAGAATGTGCATGCGCAAGTGGGGGGGCAGGGGGAGGGGCAGAGGGAGAGGGAGAGAGGCAGACTCTCCGCTGAGGGAGTCTTGATTTCATGACATGGGGCTTGATTTCAGACCCTGAGATCATGACCTGAGGCAAAATCAAGAGTTGGATGCTTAACCTACTGAGCCATCCAGGTGCCCCAAGAGGGGCTCGTCCAGGATTTGAATAAATATATAAGGTTTAAAAAAATTATTTAAATCTCCTTTAAAGATCAACTCTAAATAAAGGAATAATAACAATGTGTTGGGGAATATATGTATAAGTAAAATGTTAATGCCAGAAGAGGATACATGGAAATACAGTATTGTAAGATTCTTATAATACGTGTAAAATGGCATCATATTACTTTGAAGGAAGACTGATGAGTTAAAGATGTTTACTATCAACCCTAAAACAACCATTAAAGTAACAAAACAAAGAACTTTTTAGCTCACCAGTCAAAAAAATGGAAACAATAGAATTTATTATTATTATTATTATTTTCAAATAACTCAAAAGAAGACAGAAAAAGGAAAAGGGATCAAATAACAGAAGGGACAACTAGAAAACAAATAGCAAGCTGGTAGACTTAAATATGATTATATTAATATTCACAGAAACAACTCAACTAAAAGGCAGAGATTGGCAGATTGGATAAAACACAAGACATACAACTGTATACTGTCCACAAGAAACACACTTAAATATAAAGACACACACATAGGTTAAAAGGATGGAAAAAGATAGATGATATTAACACTACTCAAAAGAAAGCTGGAGGGACCTTGTTACCATCAGATAAAGTAAATTTTGGAGCAAAAAATATTACCAAGGATAAAGAGGGTCATGTGATAACCAAAGTAACCAATTTATCAAGAGGACATAATAATCCTAAACATTTATGCACCTAATAAAGAGCTTCAAATTACTGAAGCAAAATCTGATGTAACTGCAAGAAGAAACAGACAAATCCACGAGTATGGTCAGAGATTTCAGCATTCCCTTCCTAATATTGATAGCACACATGGACAGAGAAATTAGTAAGAATGTAGAAGACTTGACCATGATTATCAACCAACTTGACCTAGTGACATTTGTAGAACATCCCTCAAACAAAATCAGATATGCATTCTTTCCAGTGCATGATGAACACTTACCAAGATAGGTCATATTTTGGGCCATAAAACAAGTCTCAATATAACAAGATTCAAGTCTCAGACAGTTTATTCTCTGATCACAATGGGATTCAATTAGAAATCAATAATGGAAATATATCTGGAAAATTCCCCCAAAGTTGGAAATAACACACTTCTAAATGATCCATGGGTCAAAGACGAAATGAAAGGGAAATTAGAAAGCACTTCGACCTGAATGAAATTGAAAACACAAAAATTCAGAAATTGTGGAATGCTGCTAACACAGCACTTAGGGGGAAGTTTATGTAACTAAATACCTATAAAGATAAAAAGACCTCAAATCAATGACCTCAACTTCCTCCATAACAACTAGAAAAAGAGGAACAATTAAACTCAAACTAAGAAGGAACCAATAAAGATCAAAGCAGAAATCTATAAAATAGAAACAGAAAAACTATAGAGAAAATGATTTAACCCAAAAGCTGGTTCAGTGAGAAGACCAATTAGATGGATAAATCTTGAACCAGGGTGATCGGGGGGAAGAAAAGGAATGAAGACACAAATTACCATTATCAGGAGACAGAGTGGTGAAGTCACTACAGAGTCTGTAGCTAGTAATAGGGAGAATAAGGAAATGTTATGAATACATTCCTATGAATTTATTTTATTTTATTTTTTTTTAAAGATTTTATTTATTTATTTGAGACAGAATGAGAGAGAGAGAGAACACATGAGAGGGGGGAGGGTCAGAGGCAGAAGCAGACTCCCCGCTGAGCAGAGAGCCCGATGTGGGACTCGATCCCGGGACTCCAGGATCATGACCTGAGCCGAAGGCAGTCGCTTAACCAACTGAGCCACCCAGGCGCCCCATTCCTATGAATTTAACAACTTAGATGAAAAAGACAAATTATTTGAAAGATACAAACTACCAAAACTCACTCAAGAAGAAATAGGTCAACAGGATAGTTCTACATTGATTCAATCAATGGAATTTGTAGTTAAAAGCCTCCCTACAAAGAAAATGCCAGGTCCTGATGTCTTCACTGGTAAATTCCTACAAACATTTAGGGAAGACATAATGCTAATTTTATACAATCTCTTCCAGAAAATTGAAGAGGAAGAAAACTTCCCAACTCATTGTGAGACCAGCATTACATACCAAAGCCAGATAAAGATACTACAAGAAAACTATAGGTGGTTATCCATCAGGAACATAGATACAAAAATTCTAAATATAATTTTAGCAAATTAAATTCAACCTTATAGGAAATGGTAATGGTCATGGATAAGTGGGCTTTATTCTAGGAATATAAGCTTGGTTTAGCATTTAAAATGAATCAATGTGTTTCATCATATCATCAAACAAACAAAAAAACTCAAACACCATATGATTATCTCGCTACATGCAGAAAAGTTTTGACGAAATCTGACCTCCATTCTTGATAAAAACTCTCAGCAAAGTCGGAATAAAAAGAAACTTGCTTTAATCTGATAAAAGACATACACTAAAAACCTAGAGCTAAGCCTACTTAATGGTGAAGGACTGAATGCTGTCTTTGAAAGACCAGGAAAAAGGACAAGGATGTCTTCTCTCCCCATTTCTATTCTATATTTTACTGGAAGTTCTAACTGGTGAAATCAGGCAATGAAAAGAAATATAATGCATCCAGGTTGGAAAGGAGAAGTAAAATTGTCTTTACTTGCAGACAGCAAAATTGTAGAAATCTGATAAAATCTGATAAAATAAAGAGGCTACTAGAATGAGAGAGTTTAGCTAAGTTATTGGATAGAAAATCAATACGCAAAGAATCAATCATATTTCTACTTACTGCCAATGAACCATAGAAAAATTAAATTGGTAAGAGCGTGAAAAATATGAAATACGAGAGACCTGTATGTTATAACTACAAAATGTTCAGAGAAATGACTTAAATAAGTAGAGAAACATACCATGTTTATGAGTTAAGAAACTCAACATTTTTAAAAATAACCATTCTCCTCAAATTGATCTCTAGATTTAACACAATTCCAATAAAATTCCCAGCAGACTTTTTGCACAAATTGACAAACTGACTTAAAAATCCTTATGAAAATGCAGAGGATCTAGAGTAGCCAAAATAAATTTCAAAAAGGAGAGCAAAACTAAGAGTTATACTACCTAATATTTATATTATTATAAAGCTACAGTAATCAAGATAGCATGTTACTGGATAGACAGTAGAACAGAATAGAGTACAGAAACAGACCCACGAATAGATGGACAACTTTTTTTGGACAAAGATGCAGAGGTAATTCAGTGGAGAAAGGATAGTCTTCAACAAATAATGCTGGAACAATTGGATATTGGTAAACAAAAGAATGATCCATACCTTGCACAATATACAGAAATTAACTCAAAATTGATTACAGATCTAAATGTAAGACCTAAATCTTTAAATCTTGTAGAAGAAAACAAAGGAGAAAAACTAACCAAAGATTTTTGTTTTTAGATACAGCACCAAACTCATAATCCAGAAAAGAAAAAGTTGGTCAACTTTTTGGACTTGATCAAAACTAACTTCTACTGTTCTAGGACAGTCTTAACAGAATGAAAGGACAAGCCACTGACTGAGAGAAAATATTTATGAATCATATAATTGATAAAGGACTTGTATCCAGGATATATAAGGAACTCCCAGTAGTCCAAGTAAGGAAAAAATAACCCGACACAAAAGTAAGCAAAAGATTTGAAATGATGCTCCCCCAAAGAGGATAAATGGTTGGCAAGTAAGCTCATGAGAACATGCTCAACGTCTTTAGTCATTAGGGAAATACAAATTGACAACATGAAACCATAGTGCGATATGACCACACACCCAGTAGAGTGGCTAAAATTAAAAAGACTGATCATCCCAAATCCTGATGGGGATGTGGAGGACCTGGTTTCCTCATACACGGAAATTAAAAATGGTAAATGACTTTGGAAAACAGTTTGGCACTTCCTTAAATAATTACGTGCCTACCTATCATAGGATCCAATATTTACCCAAGAGGAAAGGAAATTTGTATCCATACATAGATTTGTCCGTGAATGTTCATAACAGCTTTATTTGCCATGGACTGGAAACAGCCCAAATGTCCATCAACAGGTGAATGAATAAATAAACCTTAGTTTACCTCTACTAAGAAATACTGCTGCACAATAAAAAGGTAGGCGTTATCGGTACATGCTGTAACATGGATGAATCTCAAATATAAGTATGCTGAGTGAAAGAACCTATATAAAAAAGTAGACATACTGTATTATTCCATTTATATAAACTTCTAGAAGACATAAACTAATGTGTAATGACAGAAAGCATATCAGTGTTTGGAGGGATGAGGGAAGAGGAGGAAAGGAGGATGGCCAAGGGGTACCAAGAAACTTTTGGGGTGATGGACATGCCCATTATCTTGAGGATGGTGATGGTTTCGTGGTGCACGTGTGAGTCATCTCATCGAGTTGTACACTTCAAATATGTATGATTTATTGTGTGTCAGTTATACCTCAACAAAGCTGTTAGAAATAAACTGACATAAGCATCTACTGAATGAATTTCACGTGAATGCCTTCACCGAACTCCCTGAAAAAGTTTTTCTCATCGAGCATACGAAGCCAGCCACAAAAGCACCTATGGTATGAAGCCATTTATATTTTTTTAAAAGATTTTTTTATTTATCTATTTGACACAGAGAGAGACAGCGAGAGCAGGAAAACAAGCAGAGGGAGTGGGAGAGGGAGAAGCAGGCTTCCCGCCGAGCAGGGAGCCCGATGCGGGGCTTGATCCCAGGAACGTGGGACCATGACCTGAGCCGAAGGCAGACGCTTAACGACAGCCACCCAGGCGCCCCTGAAACCATTTATATTTATTCAAGAACAGGCAAAGCTAATTTGTGCTGAAAAGAAAATTGGAGTAATGGACACCAACAGAAGGGATAAGATTGACCAGTGAGGGGTACGAGGAAAACTTCCAGGATGTTGGAAATAGTCTACATCTTGACCCAGGTGGTGGTAAGTTAGGGCTTAAAAGTATTCAAAGTCATCTATTTGCCACCAGCATACTTTATGCATTTTATATATGTTATGCCTCAATAAGAGGAGGAAGAAGAGGAAGAAGACGACACGGCGTATCAAACGGCGTGTGTGGAAGTGGTGGTGGGAGGCTTTGGAGCAGTGTGGGACTGTCCTCGGAGAGCACCCGGGAAACAAAGATGCTCTTCAAAGAACAGCATAGGGCGCACTCTCATTCGTGAGTGTCCAGCGCAGAACCCTTCCAGAATTGGAAGCCGACTCTAAAGCAGGCACTGTGTTGTTCCCAGCTGGTATTTGTCAGGCCTTCTGTTTCTAATGGCATAAATATAACCGCGGGCTTCTGAAAAATTGAGAGTATTTTTACTTATGAGAAATGAAGAAATTAAAGTAAAAAGACCTTATTAAGGACTGGGAAGAATGTCTGTGTTCACTAATTCATGCTGTGCCAGATCTCTTGGATTCAAATCCCAGGGCAGAAAAATCAAAGTTGCTTCTGTTACACATGGAGCCGCGAGCTTAAGACTTCGTGTTTGGAAAGCCCTTTGTGCAGAGAGAGCACAACGTCAGGTTTTGGTTTGGGCACGATGGGGCAGTCCTGGCTTCTTAGCCTCTTCCTTGTTTAGGGCCAGGATTCCCCTTCAGATCTCTGAATTTTTTTCTGGGTATGTTTAATATCTGTGGCTAGGTGGCATGAAGTGGAACATAGAGTAAACAAGGCTGCCTGGAACCTGGCTTTGATGTTGGCCAATGCTTACCGACTTCCTTGACGGTGTAGAGTTGGACTGCCCGGCCTTCGGGGACCTCCTTGCCTTCTCCGTCCTTGGCTGCCTGAACTCGAATTGGTTTTTCATCCTCCCAGCCTTGGTGCTGGTCATGTCACCAGCCCATGCCTGGTGCCAGGAAGACTAGAAGGAAGTCTTAGCCATCCTCGTCCCCAGCCTGGTGGCTCTGCCCTCGACTATTTTGTGAAACCTTACCAGCTTCGGAACCCTCCACCTCTAGATTTGAAAGGAGTCGTTAGCTTGAGGGAAAACGCCAAATCAAGAAACGAAACATGAAAGACCTAGAAAAACTTGGGTCACATATTCTATCTGTAGAAGTTTGTGAGGATGCCAAGGGACCATCAGAGGAAGCAGATGCTGGGGATAATAGAATCTGGGGAAACTGAGGCAACCACCCCACATTTTTTTTTTTTTCTACCACCCCACATTTTTAATGGCAAAATGATACCCACTGAGTTGTGCATGTTCCTTCCTTATGATGCCCCCGCCCTGGTTTCTTTAAATAACTCTTTTAGTATTTACCCCTAAGTTCAGGGGCAAAAAAACCCTTTGTTTTCTATATTGTGAATATTTCTTGTGTTCTAAGTATTTTTCCTGCTTCACAGAAACACACACAATCCAAGTTTATAAATTCTTTCCTTTGGAAATTTCTAGTTCCGTTTGTACTAGTATTTAAAAACATTTGTTATTATTGTCTGAACAAACTCTAATACCCATATCTCAAATGTGATCTTACTACAAACAAGCAGTTGCACAGAATAGATTTGTGTGTGTGTGTGTTTTGACCCTATCAAAGTGGCTTTGGGACTATAAATGGTCCTAAGAAAAATGAGTATTTTATGTACTTTGATTTTTTTTTCTTGAAATTTCCATTCCCTCCTACACTTATACACACAACCCCAAACCATAAAAAGGTGTTTTAAAAATAACTTCTAAATTCCCCACTATGTTATGCTTCCAGGCCAGATTACAGTTAAAACAAAGTTTTGACAGACAGAATAACTTATCACTTAGGCCACAAATCTTGGTCTTTGGAAAAGAAAACCACTCATAGTACAGATCTTCCTTGACTTACAATGGGGTTACGTTCCAGTAAGCCCATCTTAAGTTGAAAATGCATTTGATACACCTAACCCACCGAAAGTCATAGCTTAGCCTAGCCCACTTTAAAGTGCCTCAAACATTTACATTTGGGCAAAACCATCTAACACAAAGCCTGTTTTATAAGAAAGTGTTGAATATCTCATGTAATTTATTGAATACTGTACTGAAAGTGAAAACCAGAATGGTTGTCTCGGTATACAGAATGGTGGTAAATGTATTGATTGTTTATCCTCGTGATCTTGAGGCTGATTGGGAGCTGCCCCTGCCCCTGCCCAGCATCCTGAGAGAGGATCGTGCCTCCAATCACTAGCCCAGGAAAAGATCCAAATTCAAAATTCAAAGTACAGTTTTTACTGAATGCATGTCTCTTTCATACCATTGTAAAGTTGAAAAATTGTAAGTCAGGTACTATCTGTAAACTCTTTAGGCACTGCCCTTGTGTGTATGTTAGCGGTCCACCTTCTTCTTGGAACGATGATGCTACCTGATCTTAATGTTGGAGGAATTTCACAAGTGGAATCCTTCACGTGCCAGCTGGCTTCCTTCCCCACAGGTTGCTCACCCCTTGGTTAGTTTGGGAATAGAGGAGTCAGTGTCCTTTTGTTCCTAATCGTATTCTCTTTGTGCGTGTTTTTACTTATGGCCAAGTTCATTTTTTCCCTATTAACTCATCAAATACTTATCAAGTGCTTGCTATGTGAACTTTGGACTCTGAAGCCAGACTGCCTAGTTGATATCCCTGCCTAGTTGATATCTGCTGCTCACTTAATTCCGGACCTTGGGCGGGTCCTGTGCCTCAGTTTTGCCATCTTTGAAATGGGGATGATAATAGTACCTATCGCATAGGTTGTTTTAGAGGATTACATGACTTGTAAGTGAAGAGTTTAGGATGTTGTCTGAGCCATAGAAAATACTACCTAAGTGTTGTTGTCACTGTTCGCTGTTGTTATGACACATGGCAGCCTTGTGCTTCATGCTGGGTACCCAAACATGCTCCTTCTCAAAGTGTTTTCCTTCTAATGTCATGCATGGCCACTATCTCTACCCGAGCCTGATTTATCTAGCCCAGAGTTTCTCAGCCTTGGTGCTGCTGGTGTTCAGGGTCAGCCAGTTCTTCATTGTGGGACTGCCCCGTGCACAGCATCGCTGGTGTCTATTCACTAGATGCAAGAAAGATGATCCTCCAGTTAGGACAACCCAGAATGTCTCCAGACATGGCCCAGTGTCCCCTGGAGGACAAAATTGCCCACCTGTTTAGACTGGTACAGCCCGCCGCAGAAGTAGCACTGTGGCTCCTTCCGCTTTCGAAGGCTCCCCTGGTCACATTCTGTGTGGTCATCTTCTCCCTGAGCTTGTGTTTGAAGATCCAAGTTCCGTGTTCCCTGTGCCTCTTACCCACATGTTGGGAACCTTAGGGACAATTCTGTTGTTACGTTACGACGGAGGCCTCCTCTTTAAGATAGCCTCCTCCTTCTCAGTCTCTTGGGCTTCTTTAGAAAGAGAGTGGGGGACATGGTCTTCCCAGCACTTCTGCTCAGGGCTGCCCTTGAAAACAAGCCCCCCGGCCCTTTGCCGCTGAAGGACTGTACGGTCATCGCTATGGAGAACAAGCCGGGGTCGCCGGATCGTGCTTTGTGAGATCGCGTGGCCAGGCCCTTGGTCCGTGTTTCCCTGCTTCCTCTGCCCAGTGAGCACTGATGGTGGACTGTGAGAGAAGAATACTGCACCCCAGGCTCTGCACTGAGCACTTGATGAGGATCGCCGGTCATTGTTCACACCCTTCCTCGAAGGCAGATATTTTTATTCCCATTTCACAGATGAGAAAATGTCAGCTTTGAGACCACGTGCCAGTAGCAGGGGCACAGAGTCAAAGCTGGGCAGTGGATTCCAGAGTTTGTAACATCCGCAATGCTTGTCCTCATGTCAGCTCAGGCTGTGCCTCCCCCTGGTCTCTAGAAAGTGGCATCTCACTCCTGGCATGAACCCTGTCTGAGCCCTAAGTCCTAGATCCCGTCCCGGTCACATACAGCTGTCCATCAGTAGCCTCATGCTGACCTGAGCTGTGACAGGGGCCACTTAATTATGTGACGTCACACCCGAGACCTGCTCCTCCCCCAGCCCTCTCGCTTCACTCTCTTTTCTTCCCTGCATGTAGGCTGACGATGGGCTTCTGCTGTCAGGTCTCAGGGGCCATAAACCAACCTTGTTTATTGGATCTGAACTCTCGAGCTAAGCCCTTAGGCCACAGAACTTACCTTGCTGGCAGCAGGTGTCCTCACATCTAAATTTCCTTAATGCTAATCTCTTTAAAATGATTAATTCTATAGGTAAAAAATGATCACTTTTAATATACCTTCAGTTCTGTCCCAGACGCAGGACACCCTATAAGCCAAAAATAAAGAACTTAACCTAATTGAAAGGGCCTTTACTAGAATTTTATTTTGTCAAACACTATGTTGGCCATTAGGAGGTATGGTATCTTTTCCCCCTGATTACATTGACAGTTTATGCTCCCAGGTTATAATCTGGGCCATAAATCCATATATCACCTGATTTCTTTCTGGCCTTCCTTGCTTTTTTTTTCCCCCCCTGAGGCCACATGGATCTGCTTTAAGTTTCCACTTTGTATTTAAACCCTTGGCTTGAAGACCATTGTCCTCTAACAGTTTTAGTAAAAACATCAGCATCTGTAGAAAGCACTCACAGAAAATGAAGGTCATAAAATGTCAAAATACAAGTGAATAATGTAGAATCTTTGCCTGAGAACATTTCTGAGTAGCACAGAGAACATCCTGTTCTCTTCCTCTCTTCTCCTCCTGCACCCTTCATAGGGGAGACACAGCACATAGATGCCCGGACCCACAGAAGGAGGCCTTATAATTTGCTCTGGAGTTATTCACGATTCAAATAGTGCAGGAGGTTTATTGAGCACCTGCCATGTGCCAGGCCCTATACGAGGCCCTGGGGACGAGATGGCAGCATACGGGCCCCTCCCTGGAGGAGCTCAGAGCCTAATGGGGGGCAGCAAGAATAACCTGGTTGCAGCTGGGGAGATGCTGTGATCAAGTCTGACGTCAAGCTTGGGATCACAGAGCAGCACCATGCTGGTGGTGACAGCTAACATTTACTAAGCACGTTCTACATGCTTGGCACTGTGCTTTCTACACCTTTATTTTTTAATCCTCACAACTGTGTGAGGTAGAGGTCCTATTATCCCCATTTTACGGGTGAGGAAATTGAGGCTCCAAGCTCCCTAAGCTGAGTTTTAAAAGCCAAGTAAGAATTATGTAGGAGGAAGAAGGAGAAAGCAGAGACTCTGGAGCGAGGGAGCAGCAGGTACAAAGACAGAGGTGCGTGGATGAGATGATATCTACATCAGGGAGGAGCTGGGAGCTGGGATCACACCATCCGTTTTGCCCATGGTTAAATGATTTCAACCAGGGGCCTGGTTTTCAGTGAAAAGCAACCTGTGCCTCCCAACACCCCACTCCAGGTTAAACCACCCTCCAGTGATGGGCCACTGAATGATGTAACACACCTATGTGGCTGGGGCACGCCACTCCACCTTGAAGGGGTTGTCCACGTGCCTTTGAGCTTCGGCTTGGGGGAAATGACACCTGGGCCTCTCTGGGAAATTCACAGGGCTGGCAGGATCCCCAGTCTTCCAAGCTGGACTTCAAGTGGCCTTGGGCAACTCACGTAACCTCTGTGACATTTGCTTTGTCCCTGGGACGCTCAAGTCAGTATCTCTAGAACCTACTGCAGAGGCTAGTGCTTGATAATCCTTAAAATGGGGATACCAGTTATTGCGAGGCATTTCGGGTGATGGATGATAGTTCGAATGAAAGCCTTTAAACTGCTCAGTGAAAGGTAAGGAATAAATAAATAATCCCACTTCTCAAGCTTCCTTAATTAATTAGCCATCACTGGTCTAAGTCCTTATGTGCAGAGTTGGCAGATGTGCTGGTTGTTCTAGGAAAACCATCTTGGCCTCTGCCTCATGCAATTTCAGCTCACAGCGGGTGGGTACAAATGAGAGCAAACCAGAGGTGGAATTTTTTTCCATACCTGGAGCATGCCCTACTGGAAAAGCAGCCTTTCCAACGGGGGAAGGCAGGTTGCGTGTGCAGCAGGACAGAAACGCCCCGAGTCCCTGACTGTGCCTTGTCTGATGGCTTCTTTGCAGGAGCTGATCCCTGACACTGAGTGGGGGGAGGGTGGTGACCGCATTGAAGTATCCGCTAATAGGCAAGACCCTGCCTTCCTCCACACCCTCTCTCCTCCTCTAAAGACTTTCTGGAAAATAGAGCAAAAACAATGAGGCGACCCCAAGGGTTGATGAGAATTGCATTCCCCATGCAGCCCCGATTACCCTGTGCCTTTGTGCCTGTGGACTCCGTGAAGGGTACGGCTGTCAGGTGTCTCTCCTCCCCGGGCAGGGTAATCTGCACTGATTGACTTGTCCATTGTCCTTCCCCTGGAGCTAAAAACAAAACAGGAAAGGCTGCTTGGTGGGGATAGAGGGGAACTTGGTGGCCAAATGCTGTTGCTTTCCAGGCGTTGGACACAGGCTCATTCTCTCTGAGAAACTTACATCCAAAGGCAGTGACTTTGAAAGGACCGTGGCTGGGAATTAGAGACAGATGCTTAGCTGGCCATGAGTAGATATTAAATTGTATTAAACTATGCAAACCGCATTTCTCATGCAAGGCCTGTTTCAACCTTACATCAGTCCTTGGGCTGCATTTGCATTTCTATAGAGAACGAAATAAAAGCAGCATGTCACTTACTCATTTCTATTCATAACTGTGGGCTGTTATTATTCTAGCTCTCGTTCTCCCCTACACAGCACAGCCAGATTAATCTTCCTAAACCTCCATCAAGAGCTAGTTTAGTTCCCAGCTTTTCACTTTTTCAACTCATGTTTATAAGGCCCAGGCGCTGAGAAGAATTTAAGGATACATAAGATGGGGCTAATTTTAAGGTCACCAGACATCCTGCTCCGTCTGGGACAATCCTTGTTTATGCCTGTCATCCTGATAAAATTATTACTAGTACCCCTGTGTCACTCGCAGAGGCGATCCGGTTGTAACGATGAATTACACTCATGCCTGTCAAGGGCTCGTAAGCTAGAAGGGGTGGAGAGTATGAACGGAAATAATTCCAGAACGAGGTAGAGTCTGGAAGTAGAGGAGGGGAGATGGTGGAGGAGGGTCGCGGCCCCAGGGCTGGGATCGACAGGGAAGGCCTGTGCCGGCCTGGGCTTTCAAGAATGACCCAGACAAACGGGGAAGGTGGGGGAGCAGTGTGAGGAGAGGTGTGTGTTCTGGGCTCCTAGGGGGCCACAGAGACACGGAAAGGGAGGTTTCTTCCAAGGAGGGTGGGAGGGACGGATCTGGGGGCTTGAAGGGCAGGTGGGGAATGTGAGCTTGGCCCTGGAGGCTGGAGGAAGCAGAGGCACGAGCATGAAGAGCCCCAGGTGACTAGGATGTTCAGTGGTCCCGGTCGAGGGCTGGCCACCCCACTACGAGTGGCGGATGCAGCCTTTGGACGGTGGAGGCTGCCCCTGGACCGTGCTCTCTACCGTCCTGCCTGCCTTTCTCCCATGTCCCACACGATTAACGAGGGAAATTAAAATTTCCACACATGACAGGGTGAGGCAAATGGATGTTCTGGTGTCTTTGTTCCCTCTATGCAGAAGCCTCCAGCCTAGAGCTGACATGAGCTTGCTGTTGTCACATCAGTTAAATTATTTTAGCGTGATCTTTGACAGGAGAAAACCAGAAGCCTGCGTTTAGAAGAGCAGGCTGTGCAGTTAGGACAGGTCCAGTCCTTCAGGGGCCGTCAGAGAACGACTAAGCGTGGCGTGTTTATCTGGCCTCCAGGTGGGTCATGATTTCAGTAGTAACTTCGCTGGACTGTAGTCAGGGCTAGGGCTCCGTGCGGGCCGCACGGCTGTTCATTTTGTCCTGTGTCTGCTTCTGTCTCCTTTCTTCATTCCTTTCTTGGTTCTTTCAACTAAAACCGTTTATTCAGTGCCCAAAACATGGCCATACTCTAAGCTTGCTGTTGAAACACCAATCCAATCCTGTGAGATCAGAACCTGCCCGTTCCACAGATGAAGAGAGTAAGCTTTGGAGAGGTCAAGGCAGATGCTCAAGGTGACCAGCCGTGTGTGGCGTTGAACCCACTCCCAGGAGGATTATCGCCAAGCAGGTGTCTGCGAATAGTCTGATTGTTTCCAGGGATGCTGTTGAGGGAATTCCACAGCAGACAGAAAGCACCAGGTTAGCGGTGCCCAAGCCTGAAAGTGCTTTAGCACCATTGGCGGAGCTTAAAAAAATCCAGGTTCCTGGGCTCTATCCCTCAGAGATTCTATTTTGGGTCCTGGTGAGCTTAGGAATCTGTGTGTGAGTATGTGTGTGTGTGTGTTTAAAGTTCCCTAGAGTCCCGGTTCTCAGACTATAGATGCTTCAGCATCTCCTGGAAGGCTTGTTATTACACAGATGCTGGGCCCCACCCTTAGAGTTTCTGATTCAGGACATCTGTGGTGGGGGGTGTAGGGGAGGGTGTAGGGGAGGGTGTGGGGGAGGGTGTGGGGGGAGGGGTGCTGAAAATTTGCGTTTCCAGTGGAGCTGCCACCGCTGGTCTGAGGAGCACACCCTGAGAATTGCTGCTCTGGGGGGGGCCCATGTTCCTCCAGCCCGGGGGCTGCTGGATTGGGGGGCTCATGGTCTCTGACTGAGGCCCAAATTGTCTGAGTCTATTTTGCTGAGGTCATAAGAGGATTAGAGATGCTGGACCCAGGATGCCCACCTAACCGGCCACTCTCCCTTCCTCCCGACCTGGGAGATCACTGTGCTCCTTTCTTCTGAGTCTGGACATGGGCTCAGTATCCCTCTCGTCTCTCTGCAGCCTGCCAATCCCAACCAAATGGACTTGGCTCACAAGCTGAACTTATTTTTGTTTGCTAAGCTAGACAGCCTAACTGGCACCCCCAAGTCAATGATTTAAAAAGTCTGTTTGTTTCTGGAACTTGTGCCGTCTGTGTTCATTAGAAGGAACCCCTGGGGGAGTGGTTAACCTTGGTTGCACGGTAGAATCATCTAAGAAGTTACAAAAAATAACTAAATGATTGATGCTGGGCCCCCTCGCAGACCAGGTGGATGGGTGTGTCTGGAGGCGGGGCCTGGGCCTTGAGAGCATCCCAGATGATCCTCAGGTGCGGTCTGGGGCCGGCAGCTCTGTGCAGGCCCCTAATAAACCAGGTGTCATGCGAACTCCCCATGACTGCCTGCAGATTCCCCTTGCACAGTGCCCCTTCTCTCCCTTCCCCGTCCCACACACCTCTTAATTTTCCTGCCACACAAAATGGAAGGGGAAGCAGCCAAAGGCCCACCCGACACCACTGTTGTCTTGGAGGATCCCTGACAAGCGGCCGAAATGGGTGGTGGCCACCGTCCCAGAGTGGTCAGAAGGAAGCTGTGTTTCTGGAGCAGTGCCCAAGGAACCGAGCTCCAGCCCAGAAGGTGTTGCTTCTCCTCGCTCACCTTATCTTTTGTGAATCTGGGGATGTGTGGTGTCCCCTGGAAAGGAAGTGTTTCCATGTAGAGACTCTCAGCCCCATAGTTCTCTCTCTGCACTCATGTCAGGCTCCTATGACCACCTTCATCCAAACATTCCCTTGTGGCTGCCCCTCATGCCTCCCTGAACTGCCCTTTCCGGAAGTAACCAGCCCCCTCCCGAGTGACACTGCTCCTTTTGTTTGCCCTCCCTGAATCACCTCTATTGGCCACTCTCTCCTCTCCCAGCATCCTAACTTTTCTGCCTCCTCTTTGTTCCTGCTCTCTTTCCTTTACCAACTTCTTTGTCTTCTCCTGCCGCCATCTTGGACCCTTTGCACTTCTCTGCACATCTTGGGATTTCTTCTCCAGACTCAAGGCACTGGCCTGACATATGCTGAGTACCATTCTCCCAACAGCATCCATAAACAGAAATATGTCCACCAAATCAACCCTGTCTCCCCTATTTCTATCCCACCATCTCTTCTGATTTCCTAGGCATGGGGCCTCACCTGCGCTGAGCTCTGTGATCCACTGGGTAACTGCCTCTGGTCCACACTGCCTTCCTGAGGCCTCCCGCTATGGCCATACTTGCCTTTGTCTCTGCTACCTTGTCCTGGATTATTGTGATAACCTTCTAGCCAGCCTCCCACTTTCTAGTCTCACTCCCCTCCCATCTGCGCATGGGACCTACTTCCAGGATGTCCTTCCTCCTCTCTCTGGATGCAGATGTCCGTGGAGCACCTGCTGTGGGCCAGGCACAGGGCTGAGTACGCTACACCTAGTACCCATTTCAACCTGACAGCAAACTTAGGAATCAGTAAACACTTATTATCCCTCTTTCGCCTGTGAGGACACAGATTCAGAGATGCGTGGGAACGGGGCCAAAGCTCCTAACCACTGACTAGTGTGGAACAGAAATTCAAACTCAGTCTGGGCCTCTGAGCCCTCACTCTTAACCACTCTCCCTCGCTGCCTCTCCCCTGGCCCCCAGGGCTCGGCCGCCGCCCAGTGCACATAAAATAAAGATCAAAATCCTTGGGTTGGCAAATGAGGCATTTCTAGATCTGCCCTTGCCCACCTTTGCAGGCTTACTTTCTTTTTACTCCTGGGCCCTCAGGTCATGCCCTCATTCTCTTCTCTATGTTTTCACCCAGACCCTTGGTGACGTCCAGTACCCCAGAGCAGGGCCCCTCCTAGAGCTTCACCTTCTTGACCTCTCCAGACCTTCTGAATTTCCAAAGTCTTTCTTGTGTACTCTCGTATTTTATTTAATATGAAACTGTTGTAGACCCCTTTTCAGGTTTTTCAGTGTTATCCCGTTGGGTTCTAAACCCTTGAGGGCAGGAACTATGTCTCAGACATGGTTCAGGTCCAGGGGCTCCCAGCACGCCTCCTTGTTCAGTGGTCCTGGTCACTGGTGCACATCCATGTTGGGCGTTTTGACATCTCTTGTCCCTTGCCTCAGCCAGCGCTGGGCCCCAGGAATAAGGCCACGAGGTGCTGCCCGCCCTCCGGGAGCTGTTCTGCGAAGGTGCCCTGATCCCTCACCGGTGCTCTGTGCAGCCATAATTGCTTGTTAGATTAGTTTTCCATCCTTCATGGGAATCATTTTTCTTCATGCGTTTCTGTTTTTCAAGTTTGAATAAAATGGAGACTTGGCTGTACACCAGGGAGGTTCAGGAGAGAAATGAGCAGTGGGACCTCCCCAGCCAAACCTGCCTGCAAACCGCTGACGGCACAGGAATACAAATGACTTCTGGCGGGATGGGCGGGCCTCCTGGGGGACCGGCCGCCATTGCTGCTTTGGATCAGGGCCTGGGCTGGCACGGGGACTCTGAGTATCCGTGCACCCCTGTGGCCTCCTCCCTGCTCTGTATCTGCTGAGGGTGAACTGACTGGTGTCCCCAGTCAGAAAGGGCCACCTCTGCTTCCAATGGCCTCTCGCTGATGGGCACAAATTGGTTGTGACTGGGTTGGCAGCTTGGGACGTGAACGTACAGAACTATGTGAATAGTAGCAACAAGCACTTAAGCAGAATGAGGTCAGCCGTATGAACACACATCACCTAGAGATCTGACGTAGTGAAGCAAACATCTAGGTCCAGTTGGTACGGTTCTACTGTTCCTCAACTGCCAGGATTTCTAGATCCTTCACCGCCTGGGTTATGGTTCTAGGCCAGTGTCACACAATCTCGGTTACCTACAGGGAGAGCTGCTGGGGTTGGTGAGAGTGCCGAGGGACGGTGAAGGACATATGAAGGACATATGCTGTCTCTGTGCTGTTTCTTTCTTCCTTTTAATAGATGATGAAAAGTGATGCCCACATCCCTGTCCCACATGCTCGGCTTGCTTTTCATGCCACTGAGTAGAAGTTGCCTCCTTTGGCTTAGCCCCAGACAGCTACTAGCTCTAGCAGCTGAGGAGCATGGCGTGCCCACGGCCTCAGCACTAAGCCCAATGTGGAAGCATCTGGAAATAGTCTGCTGTTTCCACACTCTGGACCTGGGGGATGAATTTAGCTCCTCGGGGCACCTGTGGGAATGTTAGGGGACAGTTTCCCTGTGACCCCATCCTGGATGACCCGTTGCCCTACTGGGCCTGGTTTCCATTTGTCACTTTCTTTCTCCCTGAGATCAAGGCCTGACCCTGAATGTCGGCCCTGACTGGAGAGGCCCCCACAAACCCATTTAGAGCCTACCAGTCCCAGGCTGCACCTACTTTTTGGTACCTTCTAAGTGCCTCTGAAAAACATGCCCGTCTCTGCCTTGTAAACACCAGCAGTCCCTGGTCTTCTGTGACGTCCATTTGAGGGCTTTCACACTTACACGGTTGGATTATAAGACCCACTGCGGTGGCGTCACGGTAGAGGCATGAGAACCACGGAGAGCTATCACGTGGTGGGCTGTTACACCTGGAATCCCAGTCGGAGAAGCTGCTCTGGGAAGAGCTTTAGGCTGCCATAGAACAGGAAGGAATGAAACAGGAGCCCAGGATGGGGCTATGCCCCTCCACAATGGGGGATGTGCTCTCTATGCTCTCAGGGGCACTATTTTCTTAAATTAGTAAATATTTTTTGACCACTCTTATGTGCAAAGTGTCACATTAGTCCACTGCAGAAGGTGGAAAAGCAATGTTTGTGGGTGTTCCTGACAGCACTCAGGCCACGGGAGATGCTAATGTTGAAATCTTTAGGTATGTATATGAAGATATAATTTTCTACTCCATAAGACAAAGAGATGCTTGAGTATTATTGAGTTCAGTGAGGGAACGCTTCTCTGCTGGGATCCAGAGTGGTTTGTAAGGCAGAATTTGGAAGAGTTCAATAGATGGAGGCAGGTGGGGGGGACATTTGTCTGGTTAGCTGGGGTGTATGTAGGTGGATGGGGATGGGGAGAGACAGATGACAGGGAAGCCAGTGGTGGTGGTGATGGTGATGATGATGATGATGATGATTTTTACCAATTATTGAGCCAGCACCTAGATGCTAGATATGGTGCAGGCATGATTTCTGTCTTACCACCCTATAAAGTGAGGGCACTTAACCAATGAAGAAATTCAGGCATATCTGTGTTGAAGAGCCCACCCAGAGACATAGAGCTTGTAAATGGCAGAACCAACAGTTGAACTCAGCATAGCCTTCTTTCAAAGCCCAGGCTAAAGTAGGTGAGGGTTTCTTTTTTTTTTTTTTTAAGATTTTATTTATTTATTTGACAGAGAGACACAGCGAGAGAGGGAACACAAGCAGGGGGAGTGGGAGAAGGAGAAGCAGGCTTCCCGCCGAGCAGGGAGCCTGATGTGGGGCTCGATCCCAGGACCCTGGGATCATGACCTGAGCTGAAGGCAGACGCTTAATGACTGAGCCACCCAGGCGCCCCAGTAGGTGAGGGTTTCTTTTTTTTTAATCTTTTTTTTTTTTTAAGATTTTTATTTATTTATTGAGAGAGAGAGTGATAGAGAGAGAGCATGAGAGGGGGAGAGCCAGAGGGAGAAGCAGACCCCCCGCTGAGCAGGGAGCTCGATGCGGGACTCGATCCTGGGACTCCAGGATCATGACCTGAGCCGAAGGCAGTCACTTAAACAACTGAGCCACCCAGGCACCCATAAGTGAGGGTTTCTAATATGAATTTGGGGATCAAATTAGGGGAGTTATGATCCAGTAACTCAATAAGAGGTGATTGGAAGAATCAAGAAAGCTTGAGAACTGACCAGGTTTGAGGGGGCCAAGGACACTCAGAGGGAGAAGTCATGAATCCATTTTGTAGTCTTGGATATTGGCAAAGAGGCAGGACAGCCCCCGGCCCCCAGCCCCCAGGAGGAGGTGGTCTTGAGGGGCTGAGGGAAGGTATTGAGATGAGTTTGGGAAATGTGGCGATTTGGTAGTGGCAGACGTGCCAGGTAGCCATCGTCTGTCACATCCTCTGACTCACATTCTAGATACACTGTGAGTATGGATGAGCAAAAACACAGGAAAAATAAAGCCTCTTATGTTGGGAGAGACTCTGGAGGAAGTAGAATGAGGGATGGCAGTAGGAGTAGCTGTCAGAGAAGCCGGAAGAGGAATAAAAATGGTGTCATGGCACGCATGGCAGAAACCAGCAGGGGAGTTGGTTCCAAGTGAGTTGTCAAGGCCGCCATACATGTCAGAGAAGTCAAGATAAATGTCCCTGTGTGAACTTGGGAGGGCTCAGTTCAACCCATGGCACATTCACAGAAGCTGTCATTGGCCCAGGCTTACGTTTGATGGAAAGGCAAGTCCCTGCTCTCAAAAGTCTCAGGAAATCTTCCGGAGACACACTTGAGTTGAAATGTGTCTTTTCCACTTAGCCCAAGATTGTCATTCTCTGAGCTTCTGGTTCCTGATATGTGGAACAGGCACACTAATCCCGGCCTCCAGGCAGGTACTGTGGCTGGGGATGGTTCTGGGACTCAGAACTGATGCATGTACAACACTTACATGGTGCTCGGAGCTTAATGGTGCTTGCTCGGTTATGCTTAGGATGTGTGATGACAAGAGAATGAAGGGCAGTTGCTGGGGACCTTCTTGCCCACCACACGGAAGCCTGCCTTCCTCAGGAGTGGCATCCTTTCTTCAGTGGTTTGGGCTGTTGAGTCAATCATGCCTGATTTCTGCCGCCTCATGTGGCTTTTCAGTACTAAGAAGAATCTCCTATTTCTAGAACTTCCCGTCCTTTAATGTGCTTTTTGGCCCAGATGTTCTGACACAGCTCTCTTTCATTTTTCTTCTCCCAGTTCAGACAGAGACCAGAGCCCCCTTCTGTTGGTCGGTGGTGTTCTCACTTGCCCCACCAGGGGGAAAACACACTTTGTTGTGCTCCATGGCAGATGACAGGGTCCCTAGATGGCTCCGAAGGTTAAGACAGCACAGATGAGCTGTGGGGACTGGCCCCTTATCCTCTGGGGGCCCGGGGGCTGCAGGGCCCAGTGGGTATCTGCCTGGAGGCCTTGCTGCCTGGCTGCATCCTGTCAGCCCCCTGCACATCCTCACTAGGGGCTGGGGAGTGGGGAGGGGGTTAGGGAGTATGGCCCTGTGTGTGTCTGGCACTCTTGGGAGACTAGGGAGTTGATGCCACAGAGACAGGGTTCCTGGAGAAATACATGTGTGACTTAGAAGCTGGAGCATGTGGTGGGGGAAAGAGATCAAAGCAGGGATGGGAAAAACCAACAAGGTGTGGCCTGTGAGGCTGGCATAGGCTGGGCTGCCCCAATGCAGCCTCATGCCCTGGCTCCTCCTGGTGGCCGCCCTGTCCCATGTGCTTGAGCTCAGCCGCCCCCCTCCATCCAGGGCACTGAGATGCTTTTTTTTTTTTTTTAAAGATTTTATTTATTTGAGAGAGAGAGAGAGCAGGAACACAAGCAGGGGGAGTGGGAGAGGGAGAAGCAGGCTCCTCACTGAGCAGGGAACCTGACACGGGGCTCCATCACAGGACCCTGGGATCATGGCCTGAGCCTAAGGCAGACGCTTAGCTGACTGAGCCACCCAGACGCCCCAGGACATTGAGATTCTTGTATGTCAGGCTGGGAGGGCCTCCCAGGGTCACCTGTCCCCCCTCTCTCTGTCTTCCCCACAGTTGGGCAGTTGCCTCTGTTTGCACAGATGGTTGGAGGAATGTGACTCACAGTGTCTTGGCATCACAAGCTTTGGACTAGGGGGGCAGGATGGATCTGAAGGATGCTCACATCCAGGGCAAGGGGCTTGCTAACTGGGCATGGTCTACCTCTTCCACCTGGCTGGGTATCCCTAGCACCCGAGCAGGCCAGCCAGGTTGTGGCTCTAGATAGAGTTAGCTCTGTCGGCCGCTTGCGTGGAGGCCTGCTGCCATCCACGGCTACGGGTGACCCGGTCATTCCTGCCTCAGCCATTTAATGAGTCAGCGCAGCATTGCTTTCCATCCCAATGGAGCAGTTCCAGTCGGGGTGTCTCCCCAGTTTAACCTCAGGAGTATCAAGTTTAATTAATTGGCACAAGAAATTCCCCTATTAATAGATTCATTGGAAATCCCCTGATGTGTCATCTTATTCATGATCTTGTTTGAAATGAGCCCATACCAAAATCCACTAGTCACGGACCAAGAAGCACGCTGGCCTCCCCAGGCTGTTTGCCCGGTGCCATGACACGTTAGTCAGGGCCAGAGGTGCAATCTGGGGTCCCCACAAGGACACTCTCACATTCCCATTCACTTTGGACCTTTGCTCCCTCTCACTTTGTGCCCCACCCCCTCCCTCCTCTCAGTTCTAATGCCAGTGGCTCTGGGGACTGGATTTTTTTGCTCTGCACTGGCCAGAAATGGACCTCCACAGAGAAAAAGCCTGGGGGGGGGGGAGGTGTTAAGGTCTCCCTGGCTTCCACCGGGGCAGGGTTTCTCAGCCTCGGCACCACGGAGGACAGATAACTGAGCAGGGAGTGGGGAAGGGACAACTGTCTTGTACACGGTAGCTTCTAGTAGCATCCCTGGCTTCTATCGACTAGGTCCCAGCAGCTTCCCCCACCCGTGGGTTGTGACAACCGATATTATCTCCAGGCATTATCTAATGTCCCCTGGGGGGCAAAATTGCCCTCCTTAGGAACCATTGTTCTAGAAGCGACAGCAACGGTACATACAGGGGCACAGAGGCCTCTGGAACCTTCCCCGGGTGTCTCCTTCATTTGGGAGTTTCAGGGGCAAATCCTGATGGGGGTGTTGGAGGGCATTTCCTAGAATTCTCACCACATCCCTGGGCCCAGCATGCTTCTTTTTCATTGCTGTGGCTGTTCTTTCAGCCAGAACCCCCCTCGCTTTTCACATCGTTCTGCTGCTCGCGGAGTCCCTGTTGTCCTGGACAGGCCAGGCTGCGGCGTCCCTGACCTTGCCTGTCAGGCTGACTGGGGGAGGCGTGGTGGATAGAGCCTGAGAGATCCTGGCTCGGCCCCTCCCTGGCTGTGTGACTTAGAGCACTTGGTGTGTCACATCAGCGCTGTGTCCTGGTGAGCTCGTCACATCACCCAATGATATGATAGCCAGAGACCCCGAAATGCCTGGATCTTGCCTGTGGCATTCCCAGGGGAGAGACCCCAAGAACGGTAGCAGATGGGCGACAGAATACGGTGTGCCTTGCTCTAATCCATCAGTTTTGTCCTGGCAAGTCCTTGTGCTAAACATCAGTGATCAAAGCCATTGTTCCAAAGGAAGAAAAGGATTAAGTTTTGAGAGGTTTTGCTTGTAATAACGAAGTCATTTCTCTCTGGAAGAATGTAATTAATACAGTGTTTGTAATGGCCTCAAGGTATATTTTGGTAATATTTTCAGGCCATTGTCATCATAATCCATTGTTATAATCAAGAGAGTACAAAACTGAAATAAGACATCGGGGGTGGGGAGCACAAAATCAAACCTCAGTGCAGCTCCATTCATAACCACCACTGATGGAAGAATGAGACGCCATGTTGGTGCCATGTTATGGGAGCTGTGGTTTCTCCCATGCCCCAGGCTGGCTTCCCACAGGAATCTCACATGGCCAACATCTGGGTGATGGTGGTTGTGCTCACTTTTAATCATTCCTGTTATACCCAGTTCATAGTATAAAGATTTATGTTGTGAGTAAAATGCCAGAAAACACTTTATCCGGGTCAGCGCCTCATGGCTCCCAACGCAGAGTTCTGATGAAGTTCTTATTGTACAGCTCGGCCTTGAGGCCTGCATGGAGCCTCTGGCCTCTTTAAGCCCAGAGCAGTGACCTACACTTTCAAGTGATTGTGAAGAAAGAGACAGAGGACCCCATGGGGTGGAGCAAACAGCCAAAGTGGCACCTCTGCTTGCTGATAAATGTGGTCCAGTCGGCATTTGGGATTCTAACCAATTCGATTAGCAACTTTCCTTTGGCTGAAATGAGGACGATGCTGCTATCACAAGCTTGGGGTGTGGATTAAGTGGCGTCATGCACGGACCAGTGTAGTACTCTTACGATTACACACGCTCGGTCTCAGGCCTCAAACGGCTCAAAAATGCAAAGGTGCCTCTAGTTTCCCCAAGCCGGTACTGCCCGCTCAGCGCCGAATTGGCTCGCCCTCGTGGGGCTCCCAGCAGCGCCTTTGTTCTCCCATATAATTGACTGTGAGCATTGGAAATAGTTGTGGTTTTTAATACAGTGATATTTCCTCTTCAGAGACTCTAGCCTCTAGTCCAGTTTCAACAACTGCTAACTTGGTCCCAAGACATGGTTCTTGTTTCTTCCTTGTCTAATGGAGAGAGTGTTTGCATTTGCACAGGGTTTTAATGGGCTGTAAGCTGTTGGCTCTGAGAGGGATTCTTGGTTCAGAGCCAGGGAGACTTGAAATGTTTGGGGAAGCCTCCGAGCGCTGCGGAGAGGGGCTCCTTCTCTGCATGACACACGACCTGCGTCAGCATGGGCAGGTGGCGCTCCTGTTCACCTGACGTGCAGGGGGAGCTCCTGCGGTGGGACGGGCACTGCTGGAATGTTCTGGTCCCTGCCTGAGCGAGGACTCTAGACCAGGAAACCTTGTCTGCGACTATTTGGGGCGGAAGTTTCAGATCAAGCCAGCTCCTGTAAAGAGGGGCCCTTTTCTTAATCATTCCAGAAACAGTGGTGGGGAGCTCTCAATGTGGCTGCCACGGGTGGTCTAGACCATAGCGTTCTCGAGATGGAAATAGTTTCCAGAGATTTTCTCTTTCAGGCAAGACCACACCTACGCCATCCCAGAAAGACAAATCCGTTCTATTTTGAACTGCTCTGGGGAAGAGACTTTACAGTCATCCCTGGAAACAGAGTCTATTTTTAATGATGTCTGTGCGTTTGCCTTCTTGCTCAAACCCCTTCAGCTGAGGTCTGTTGGCCTTTCTTTTCACCGAACCACCCCTCATGGCCGTGAAGGTCATCACTGAGGGTGGTTGTCCCGTGACGACTTTCCTCTTTTTGAAATCATTTCAACCCCAGCACTTTTGGGTAGCATCCGGCATAGTTCAGGCCTTCCATGTGTGTGCCACACAAGTCTTCCACCAGCAGAAGAGTGCGAACATGTGCACATGAGTATTCACACACATGTACACACCCACGTACGCATCCAGCCTTTGGGGTAGCCCAAAGTGGCCTTCGGAAGTCTCAGAATTTCCCTGAGGTCTGTTTCTTTAAAAAGTCATGGAAATGTGGCATTCTGTCCCAAAACATAACTGATTGTTTTCAGTTATTGTTTGTTATTCATTTATTGATGTTTTTATTTATTTATATGAGAGAGAGCGCACATGAGCAAGGGGAGGGGCAGAGGCAGAGGGAGAAGCTGACTTGCTGCTGAGCGCAGAGCCTGATCTGGGACTTGCTCCTGACCATGACCTGAACCTAAGGCAGACACTTAATGAACTAATAATCCACCCAGGCACCCCTGATTGTTTATTTATTTTTATTTTTTTAAAAAAGATTTATTTATTTACTTGACAGAGACACAGCGAGAGAGGGGACACAAGCAGGGGGAGCGGGAGAGGGAGAAGCAGGCTTCCCGCTGAGCAGGGAGCCCGATGTGGGGCTCGATCCCAGGACCCCGGGATCTTGACCTGAGCCGAAGGCAGTCACTTAACAACTGAGCCACCCAGGCGCCCTGATTGTTTATTTTTAAAACAATTTTTTAAATTACTTAACGTTAGGACAAAATTCACATTAACATATCCCACCTTTTAAAAAAAAATCCTTGAGGAAATTGATAGTTTGAGAAGATGCCACACATTTTTTTCTGGGATGTCTGGGGCCCTTGGTGCACGCTAACAACTCCATTTAAAGAAGCCTGGGTAGTGGGCATCTTGACTCCTGAAGCAGGTAGACCTGAGTTTGAATTCTACTTATATCGCTTCCTAGCTGCTTAACTTTAGGCAGATTCTATCAGCTTCTTGGTTAAAACAGCAGGATAGCATTTCCTACCTGGCGTAGGTGCATACGTTCAGCAGCTATTGGGCAGGCTGTGTTATAGGGGCAGGAAATAGAGGTGAAAAAAGCTCCACAAGACCTTCACAGAAAGTGAGGCTTTTCTGTTCCGGGTGAGAGGAACAGACAATAAACAATTAAGCAAATAAGAACAATTCCAAGTATAATAACTTCTACAAGGAGGATGAAATAGGGCAATGTGATAGTGACTGGGTACGTGTGTGCCTGCCCACATGCGCTCACGACTTTAGATGGTGTGGCTGGGGGTGGGGGACTCTTCAGGGAGGTGACATTTGGATTAGGATTTGGTTGCTAAGAGGAAGCCAGTTTTGCAGATTAAGTGGAGTAAGTTAGTGGAGTGCCTGGCACGTGGTAGGGGCTTGGTAGACACTAATCACCTCTCTTTCTTCAAGAATCAGGCAGATACTACTTAAACGTGGGGAGGTAGGTTTTATAAATTGTTGGAAATGACTAACACGTAGCCAGGGAATTTAAATGGATTTTGGAAAGGATACAGTCAGAATTTGTTTGCATCCCCAATCCTCACACCCCACCCAGAGACAGCTGCTCCGTGGTGCTCCTGAGTAAGCAGAGGGTTTCTGTCACTGCCTTCATCCCTGGGGCCCTGATTATCAGCATCTTTTTCTTTGTTGCAAAAACCTAAGTTTTCTGCTCACCTGTTGCCGTCACCTGCTCCCAGGAAGCACGTAAATAGATCTTCACCTTCTTAATCAAATAATACCGGGTTTGCGTTGGAACCTATTCAATATATGGGAAGAATGGATAATGATTATTTCCTTAAAGAGGCCTGGTTTATACTTATTCTATTTGTAAATCAGTGTAAAAAATTTAGACCTGGTTTTGTTTCACAACTTGGGGTACAGGACACATAAAAACAGAAATTATAATGGACTATAGTAAAGTGTGCCCAAAATGCTGTGGGTGCCTAAAGGACAGAGCCATGGTCCTTGCCTGGAGAGTTTGGGCAGTCTGCAAAGAGGGTGTACCATTTGGTAGGTCTTGAAAAATGAGCAGGAATTTATCAGGTGAGGTGAGGTTGGGGTGAGGCAGGGCTTTCGAGGCCAGTGATGTGGGTCATACGAGGCTCAGAGTAGTGTAAAGGCTTGGTATGGTTGAGTAAGAAGTTACGAATAGAGAAGTGCCGGCTGGGGAGGCTGCAGTGTCAGCCAGGCTGGCCAACTGGATTGAGTCCTGGAAGCAGAAAGGACCTCAGGGAGGTCAGTGAACATGGGACTTGGATGATGTGATTTTTAAGAACAATTCTGGACATAAATAGTGTGAGAGGTGGTGTTGGATGGACAGAGACCGGGTAAGAGCAAAGGGAGTGAGACCTTGACCCAACCATGGGCTGTGAGGATAGAGACAAAGGGACAGAATGCAGAGAGAGTTCTATGGTAAAACTGTCAGAATTGTGTGCCCAGTTGGAGGAAGGGAGTACGGGATGGGACCACATCTGCATGAACCAGAAGATAGAGTGGGTAATCAGGTCCTGGTTACATGACATATTGAGTATGGAGAGCCCATGCATCATCCGGGAGGATGTGTCCAGTTGGTTACTGGGAATGTAAATCTTGGGCTTGGGAGTCTCTTAATAAGGGAGACATCACCATGAAGATTATTGCTGATGCTACAGTATTTCTCTGTAAGAACGTTTGGATAAGATTGGAAGGTCAATAATGGAACCTTAACACTTGAGGAGCAGATAGAAGAGGAGAAGCCAGCAGATAGAAGAAGAGCTATATAGACGGAAGAGGAGAAGACAGCTAACAGTTGAGGAGTAAAACCAGGATCATATGGCATCCTGGAGTCAAGAAGAGAGGAAGTTTCAACCAGCAGGAGATGGTCAGGGGATCCAATACTGAGGGCATGACTTTGAAGGGACAGGAGAACTGTTATTTGGATTGTCAGCCTCTTGTCATTAAGGCACATGGAAGGAACGTTTATGGATCAGAGACCAGCCAAGTGGCTGAACAGCCATGCCATGTGCTGCTATCAGGAGAGAGGAAATGTTTGACATTTAGCAAAGCAAATGGGCAGGAAACTAAGCAGTTGGTACATGTATCATTCATTCATCCATGTGCTCATTCATCCACCCATCAAACATTTCCTGAGGGCCTGCCAGGTGACAGATTCTGCATGAGGTGCTATTCGAGTAGATGGAACACAGAGATAAAGAAGCCAAAATCCCTGCCGTGGGGAGCTCAAAGGGTTGTTGGGGGAGATGTGTGTGTACACAGATAATTATAGTGCCAAGTGGTAAGTGCTTTGGAGAGATGTGTGTGATAGCCCCGGAGCAGGGGAGAGAGACCACTGGTCCTGGATGCTGGGTTCGGACCTTGGACCTGGTTGGAGCTGAGTAGGAGTTCACAGACAGGGGAGAAGGGGAGAAGGGAGAGAACACTTGAACTGAGAGCACAGCAGGGGGAAGGCGGGAGGGGAGAAAGGGCACAGCCTGCTTCGTGAATGCTGTGAACATTAGGGGTCAGGGGAGAGCAGTGGTAGAGTTCAAGCCAGAAAGGAAGGGTGAGCACAGATGATGAAAGGCTTGGAAGGCCATGGCAAAGAGCAAGCTTGGAAATCATCTTTTGGAGAGTGAGAATTCCAGAGACGTTGGTAAGCAAAAGAGTAACACAGTAGGGCTAGATTTCAAGAAAATAGCTTTGGTGGCACGGGGAGGCTTGAGCGGGCAGGGGAAAGCCGGTGGCAGCGAATCCGGGTAGCGTCCAAGCTCAGGCCATTTGCACTGTCACTCATTCAGCGAAGTATTTATAGAATGCCTACTGTGTGCTTTGCTCTGCGCTGGATGGGGACGTCTTTCAGGAAGATGCTTTGGAATCGCCTGTCTTCCAGGACCCTGCTGGATATTAACCCAGATGCAGATGGCCAACCCACCAGGCAGAATTCTCTGCTGGAAAGTTGCTGATCCCCCAAGTCAACCTCTGGGTCCAGAAGCCGACACTCTTTCTTGTGTACATTACTCATTATTTTGACTGTCCCGGTTGGCTTGGGTTGCAGATAGGCAATCGTTGTTGAGAGCACAAAGCCAAACGGACCAGTCACCAAACAAAAGAACACACACAGGCGCTGCGCAGAGACATCTGCTTCTGTTTCCCGAGTAACTGCGCAGCAACGCGGGGCTGACTCGGTACCTGGGCACATGCTCTGCATTCTGTTCGAGTTATAACTTGAGCACAGTTTCCATGTGGCTGGTGATGAAAGAGTCAGGTCAATTTCGTAAGGCGGATTGTTTCCGATTATGCAGATCACATCCAAATATTTACCTCATTCCATCATTTTGGCCAGGCCCTGCCTTTGAATAGCGTGGAAATGCATCCAGGCCTCTTTTGCCCTGCATTTAGGGGAGATCTTCTGTGCTGAGAGCCTGCTCTTTGCTGGCGTTGGGGAACCCGGGGCACAGCCTCTGTGGGGTTGCCTCCCTGTGTTGTGGTCCTCGAAGGGAATCAATACGTGGCAAGGAATGTCAGATCTCTTCCAGGAAAAATCAGAGCCTGTTAGCCCTGGAAGGGACCCCGGCCCTCATCAAGCCCAACCGGCTCATTTTACTGATATGGAAACTGAGGTCGAGAGCCGCAGACTGACTTGCTCCAAATCGTGGAGTGAGTTAACGGCAGACTTGGGACCAGATCACAGGGGCCCGTCCAGGGTTTCCCATGAGTCTTCTCTTCCTCTTCTTTCATCTTTCTGACTTCCCGCCGCGGCTCTCCTTCTGTTATTAAAAGTACATTTCAGATGGAGTCTGCTTCATACATGTGCGAGTCCTGCATTAGGCAGGTGTCATTCCGTGAATATTTTCACGTCTCATATGATAAACTCCAAGCTGGCCGCAGCTTGAATGGCTGAAATGGAAGGGGTGGGCCAAAAAGCAGGGAATTTGAGGGTAATAAAATAATGTGGCTAGAGCATCTGGGGGTTAAGGATATAGCGGTGTATGGTGGAGGTCCCAGGCCTAGGGGATAAGTTGAGTGCTTTCCTGTTTGAGTCTCACCTAGAGGTGTCCAGTGGCCAGTGATTCTCCAACCAGAGGATGCATTCAGATTGCCGGGGAAGCTTGTCTAAAATGCATATTTCTGCCCCCCCCCCACCAGGTTCTTATTCACCAGGTGTCGTATAGGAGCCAGGACTCTGTGTGTCTCAGTAGATGTGAGGCTGGTTGTGCGGTAGGTACTCTGAGTCACACACGGGGCAAGAACACAGACCAGGAGAAGGAGGACAAGGGTATGTCTGTGTTGTCCAGTGTTTGGGCCAGAGTATATACTCAATATCACATAAGTAGGTGAATGCAGGAGGGCTTGATGTGTCTAAGATCATTTACTGCAAGGATTCACCAACTGTAAGGACGCGGTATTGAGAGAGAGCCTTAGGGCTGGGCAGACAGAGCTGGAATTTGCAGGGCAACCAAACTCACACGTGCTAGCTTTTGGGTGACTGAATGACAATGGTTTTTCCTCTGTGTGGCTCTTGCTTTAGCCAAGGCTTAGTATTTCTCTTTCCACCTATCTCTGCCTCTCCTTTGGCCTCCACTTACTCCTCCTTTGTGATGGCTTTGTGCACAGGCCTCCTTTTAACTGTTCCTGAAATGCATTTGTAGAACTCATTCCAATAAAAATTACTGTGTGGGGAATTTGGATACAATGCAAGGCTGAGCGTGTTTTGCCCCAGTCTCCCATATATGGAGCTTCTTACACTGATTTTGCAGCTGCTGGCCCTGATGTTATGCTCAGACATAAGATTAGGGGGCCTTTATACTGTCGAGATAGGCGATGAAGATGTAGGGTTGAATTTGCGTCTCCGAGAACACCATTGTGGTGGTCCTTCATTTAGATCTGGATCGAGTTTGGAGCTTTATCAAAGCATGCCACCCTCCCCCGTGCTCCTGCCCAGGGTCCCAGGTAAGAGATGCCCCACGGAGCTGCCGGCATTGTGTTCCTGCTCCTGTGTGCTCTCAGCTGTCCAAAACTGTGCTCTCTGGGCGCAGACTCCAAGGTTTATTTTTGTAATGTTTGCTTTAGGGTGTTGACTTGGTTATGTGGCTAAAACCAAACCTACTCTTTCCAGTCTCTTCTAGAATGAGACTTTAGAATTTCAGACTTTGCCTGTGACTCTATGAAGAACAGATGGTAGGTTTAATTTCATAGAAAGAAAATTAGAAACCAGTGAAATCTTACATGATTTCACATTAGTACTGAAACCAAATACATTGAAAACGTTTAGAGCTGTTCCTAGTTACAGATATACTGGTGGCGATGAGAAATTTCCAGGGCTTTCTCTGACAAGGACTGCCACCAACTCTTGGTTTACTTCTCGGTGCCTCCCACCGCCCACAATCTGTTCTGAATCTTTCTTCATTTAATCTATTTACTTTTATTTATTGAGCGAGCAGTATTGTAACCATCACTGGACTTTTTTTTTTTTTTTTTTTTTTTAATAACAAGAAAGCTTTCCCTGGGTCCAGCTTCAGTAACACATTGTATGTTTTCATTTTTCCACATCCCTTTCCAGGCTTTGTTTAGTATATGCCTACAGAATCTTTACATTATTATAATCATGGTCTAGTTACAAGTTTGTATCTGGCATTTTCCACTTACTGTTATATTACAAGACTATTTCCATATTGCTCTGGATTGCTCATTCGTTTTAATATTTCACGGGGTCTATCAAGCCCTGGTTTGTTCGACCATCCTTCTATTATGGTTGTATGTGTTCATCCCCCTTAAAAACATCATGATGAAGGAAGACGGCCCCAACTGCTCGGATTATTGCTTCTCCTGCTCTTCTCAGAGCTCAAACCCTGTCCCTGTGAACCCCCTATTCCGTCAGCCCATCCTGTTTTAGGGAGACCTTGGTTCTCTGGTTACGCTGACTGTGGTCAACTGTGGTCTCCATGAATCCTGGAGCCCTGGACTCCCCTTAACCCGAGGCTTCCGCCAAGTCTGGACCACTCGGGTCACCCCAAGCCCTGCTTTTTCTCTTCCAAATCCTGTGCCAAAGGTAGACCCAGCTTACTTCACATTACCTTGGTTACCACACTTGACATTATAATGTTTGTAATCATTTACTGGAACCAGCCTGGGAAGCAGGTGGGCATTGAGACATGCCAGAGAGCAAAAGAAATGGTCTCAGAGCATAAGCAGTGGGGTCAGGACGAAGGACTCCAAACCATTTGTCGTCTCTTGGCCCCTTCACTGGATATTCAAATTTCAGGGAGGGAGCATTCGATTGGCCCACATTGCTTACCTTGGCTTCCGCTGGCAGGGCCCCTGAATGTATTCCTATCACACTTCATCCAGTGTGGAGGGGTGATTCCTAAAGGACCCAGGGAAAGGGGAATGACTGCCAGGCTACCCTACACACACGTCTTCCTGTTGATATATATTTACACAAAAATCCCTGCCTACCATTAACTTCTGTACAACTGATCCCAAAGTGTTGTTAGTACAGCATCCGGCTCCAAACCCAAAGTCTTGGGGGATTTCAATTCTCCCTCTGGTTCTGCTACCACCTCTTCTTATGTGTGGCCCAAGCTGAGTTAATAGGAATGTAACCACCCCGATTCTCTCACTTCCCTGAATGCCTTCCCTTTTTTCTGCTCCCTGGCTCATGCCCCAGTATTGACTAGTTAGAGAAGCACCATAATATCAAATAGTTGCTTTTAAATGACGAGGGGGATAGTAAAAGGTCTGGAGGATTTTATCCAAAATGCACCTTTCTTCCTTGACCCCTGCCTCACTCCAGGCAGGACATGTCATAATCTTTGGGGAAGGGGCATGGCATGCCATGCGTAGTCTGAGAAACTTCTCTTTTAATTCTGTTGTCTCACCCCTACACCCACCCTGCCCCACCCTTCAGAACCTCCAGTGGAACGGAGCAAGCCCCGGTTAGGTTCGAGGGTTGGATATGCTTCTTACACATTATAAAACTTTCGACTGGTGATGTAAATTCTTTCAGAGAAGGGATGAATGGAGGTCTGTCATGCCCCCGCTGGGTGACTGGGAGTGTGCTAGATGCTTTACTTACTGCATTTCATCTACCAAACAACATTGTCAGATTTGCATTACTTTGTCTCTTGTATGTATTTTCAAAGCCCGTGTTTCATCCACTAGGGCGCTCTGTACCTCAATGACCACATCTGCAAAATGGATATAAAAATCCTTGAAATGAATCTTGTGAGTATCAGATTGGAGCTTGTGTTAAAGCAGTTCAGGCAGATAAAGGATATCTTGCTCTTCCTGATCACCTCTTCTTTCTATAAGCCTCCAGTATATCTGTCCCCTTCCTTCACTGGCAGCTCTTCTCTCTTTTGTACAAGGCTGAGGCCATCCAATATGGACTGCACCACCCACTCCTTTCCGTACAACAGAATATGGCTTTCTTTCCAGAATATCAAATGTCAGCAGTTGTTTCTATTTCAACTTAATGTTTAGAGAGATCTGTAAATAGGTTTATTCTTTACATACTTTTCTACTTCTTGGTATTTTTTTTTTTCACTAATTAATATGTTCTGGAGAGCTGTCACTTTAACACATATAAATCTACCTCATTCTAACAGGTAAATTGTATTTCATTGTTTGGATGGATCAGATTTCATTTAACCAGATTTCATTTACACAGATCTTTAGGTGGTTTCCACATTTTTTTGGTTTTGTTCTTTACAACAAATGATGCAACAGAAGTCATTCTATGTACAACTTTATGTACCAGTTTTGAGTATTTCTATAGGGTGAACTATTAGAAGCAGAGCCACTGGGCTAAAGGGTATGTGCATTTAAAATCGGGATAGGTATTGCAAAGTGCCCTCCAAAGCAGTTGCCCTGATTTAGACTCCCACCAGCAGTGAACGTTCTTCCCGCATCAGTATCATCAAACTTTATATTCTTTGCCGATCTAATGAGCATGAAATGGAATTCTGTTGTGTTATTTTGCATTTGTTTGATTATAGATGATGTTCAACAGTTTTCATATATTACATTTATTTCCCTGTTGTATTGGTCAGTCCAGGCTGTTATGACAAAATACCACTGACCAGGGGGCTTAAATACCAGGCATTTCTTTGTCACAGTATCTAGAGGCTGAGAAATCAGGATCAAGATTTAGTAGCCCGCGATGTCTCTCTTTCAGGCTTGCAGACACTATGTCCTCATGTGGTGGAGAGAGAGAGAGAGATTCCTGATCTTTCTTCCTCTTCTCATAAGGACATGAATCCTATCATGGGGTCTCACCCACATGACATCATCTAAACCCAAGGAACTCCCGAGGCCCACCCCCTCCAAATACCATCACATTGGGGGACAGGGCTTCACCATTTGAATTTTGAGAGGGACACAAACATTCAGTCTGTGACAACCGTAAACCACCCGTTCATGCCCTTTGTCCCTATTTCCATCAGGTTTTTTTGACTGATTGGTTAGAAATCTTTGTAAGTAAGGAAAAACAGCAGTTTAGGGTGCATTTTAGAAGTGCCTCAGGTTTTCTGCTTCAGTTTAAAAAAAAAAAGATTTTATTTATTTAACAGAGAGAGAGAGAGCATAAGCAGGGGGAGCGGCAGGTAGAGGGAGAGGAAGAAGCAGGCTCCCCACTGAACAGAGAGCTCAACATGGGGCTCGATCCCAGAACCCTGGGATCATGACCTGAGCTGAAGGCAGACGCTTAACCATCTGAGCCACCCAGACATCTCTTTCTGCTTCAGTCTTAACATGACATGTGTGTACTGGGGAAGGAGCAATGTGCTGGCAGGTTACAAGGCTTTAAGGTTCTATTCTTTCTTTGGTTTTGTCCAATCATGATTTAGTCCTTGGTTTTGATGCTTGTCACTAACAGGTCCTGTTAGTTAATCATGATTTGGGGAATACTGTATCTCAGGACACTTGAAAGTTTTCCCATCCTGCCTCCCAGAAAACTCCTTGACTGTCAGAAAACAAGGAGGAAGGTGGTCACCAGGAGGGCTGGGGAGAAGCGGGCTGAGGGTGGGGGTCTGATGCAGCTAGGAGACCCACATCCAAAGCCCCCCTCCCTTTATTTTTTCTTCCTTTCTTTCTCTTTCTTTGCACTTCCCCTCCCTTCCTTCCTTCCCCCCACCCCCGTGTCTTTTTTCTTTGTTTCTGGCTGTGTACTATAAAAATACAGTTTTGGAGCATGTGGTTGGATTCCTACCATGGGGACTGAGATGGAATTTCAAGTCTCTCACCATAATTCATCTATAAATTAGAGAATTCTTATGAATAGAATAGGATGGAATGTGGTTTCATGTTTTCTTCCCCCAGGGACCCTGCCCAATTTGGCAACGGGAAGCTAAATTAAGGGTGGGATTAGTTCTAGGAAGTGGAGTTTTAGTGTAGCTGCATGTCTCACGCAAATGTTAGCGACAGTGCCTTCCTTCTCTATATTCATGAGAAATCAGGAGGGCCTGGGTACCTGAAATCCCCAGATGTGCCAGACACATACTTCTGCCTTTGTTTGTTTATCCCAATTATCCTTCTAGAACTATCAAAGGGGATTAATTTCGACTCATTTTACCCTTCGATTTTCCACCAAAAGCAGGCAGGGAGGCAACATGCCACAGGGGAAAAGAAAAAAGAACCCAGGAATAGGAATGAGCAGGCTTCAGCGTCAGCCCTGTCTGTGCCCCTTACCAGCTTGCGCCTGGGCAGTCATGCAGCCTCTGGAGGCCCCAGTTCTTCTCCGGAAAAGGGACAAAGTGACACCAACCTCTCAGGGTGGCTGAGGCACCCTGTAGAGTGTACCATGGAGCTAATGGTGCCTACGCCAGAGAGCGGTCCCTACCTGAGGTGTCTGCACAATTCCAGACTCAGAGAAGGTGCTCAGCAGACGCCTGTCCACTTTTCTTCCTTGTCCTGAAAGTACTAAGCACTGCATTAGCGTCCTTGGGCTGTTGTAACGAATTACCACAAACTTGATGGCTTAAAACAACAGAAATTTCTCCCTCACAGTTCTGGAGGCCAGAAGTTCAGTATCAAGGTGTTGTTAGGGCCATACTCCTTTCAGTTACGAGGGGGACATCCTTCTGGCTTCTTCCAGCTTGTGGTGGCTCCCTGTGTTGCTGCTCATGGCTGTTATCTCTCTGGTCAGCCTTGGTGGTCACACGGCCCTTTGCTCTCTGTATTTTCTCTTCTGTGTCTTATAAGGACACCTATCATTGGATTTAGGGCCCGCTTGGAAAATCCGGGATGTTCTTTTTTTTTTTTTTTTTAAAGATTTTATTTATTTATTTGAGAGAGAGAATGAGAGAGAGAGAGAGAGCACATGAGAGGGGGGAAGGTCAGAGGGAGAAGCAGACTCCCTGCTGAGCAGGGAGCCCAATGTGGGACTCGATCCCGGGACTCCAGGATCATGACCTGAGCCGAAGGCAGTCGCTCAACCAACTGAGCCACCCAGGCGCCCAATCCGGGATGTTCTCATCTCAAGATCCTTAATTACACAGAGAATGACCCTTTTTCCAAATGAGGTCATATTCACAAGTTCTGCAGATTAGGGCATGGGACATATCTTTTAGGGAAGGCCACCATTCAACTCACTATACACACTTTAGGGATTACTTTCTAGATCAAGACTGTGGCCTGATGAAGCACATTTTTTTGCAGTCACCTCAGTGAATCCATGATCAGTTTGATATTTAAAAATCAGGACATGGAAAAGAGGGGAAGAAAGAACAAAAGCTTGTTTTTGTTTTGTTTTGTTTGTATTTACAAGCAGGCAAAAAGTCTTCTTTCCTGGATCCCCCATTTAGTGGTGATGCGTTGAATGTGTTCGCTATTCACACACCCATCCACCCTGCGGCTGCTCACATACTGGCGTTAAGGAATCACAGTCCTCCTGTCACAGAACCTTCTGTCTTGCCCTTGCTCTGACCCCGTCTCCCGCTGGCTCCAGCCCACGGTACCTCCAGCCTTTTGCCTTGGCTCTCTGAACATGGCTCCCAAAGGCTGGCTGGCTGACATCCAGCTCTGGGCTTACCCCTCTGGTTAGATGCTCATTTGCTCCCTGGGTTCCCTCAGCTCTGTCTCATCCTGCCTTATGAGTTGCTCCCTGAACCTTCAGGAACTCCAGCTACAGAAGTCATCCACAGACCGCTCTGCACTGGAATGTAGTCAAAGGCAAATGGCCTCAATTAAACAAGCCCCATGGCTTCAGGGTGACTGATTGCCTGGGGGCAAGGACTCTAACCAAGGCCTGAGCCCTCACTCCCCCCCCCCCCCCGCTTACCTCAGGCACATCAAGTGGGTTTCCTCATCAAGTCCTTATATCCCTCCTCCGAGGTAATCTTAGCTCCACCTCTCATTTCCATGTGGTGTGAAGGAGCTCTGCCTTCTTGGATTTGTTCCACACAAAGGGGAGGACCATCCCTGGACCTTCTCATAGCTCAGCGGTACTGTGGAGACAGAGGACTCAACCTTGAAAAGTCTTCGAGCTTTGAGCTTTGGGCCAAAAAATGCTGTCAAAAACCAAGATCTAAAGAGAAAAAAAAAAAAAAAGGCCAAGTTAATCATGGCTTTTTGTACTTCAGATGGAAGGGTGAGGTCCTCTGAAAAACTCACGTTCCAAGGAAAGTCATAGTGTTGGTCAGTGTCCCACAGGTAAGAAGGACATTCCAGGCGAAAGATCCAGAAACACAAGGGCAGCTGTCTGCTGGGAGAGAGCAGGGAGTACTGGAGCTGTGGGACTGGGAGTTGGGGAGACTTGACTCTAAGCCCAGCTGCAGCAGCATGACTGGGGCAGGTCACACGTCTCTGAGCCTCAGTTGGCAAACCTCACCTCTGAGAGGTAAGAATGGTAGACACCACGGCCACGGTGAAGCCTGGAGATTACACCTGTTACCTGGTACTAAGTGTGCACCGGACTATTATAGCTATTACCGGGACTCCTCCTCTGAGGCCTTCTTAATCCCTCTCCCCTCCCCACCCCACCCAACCCTGCGCAGCCAGTCCCCCCAGGAGGCTCCCCAATCTTGTGCTAGCTGCATACAGCTCTTCTGCTGGGTCCAGGCCATTTGTGTGGATCTGGGATGCTTTTCTCCTGGTCCTCAGGGCCTAGCTCCACGCAGGGGAATAGCTGGTGCTCAGGGAGTGTCTGCATAATGAAGGAATACTGTGTCCCCACACTGAGCACCATGTCTGGCATAGCTATTCTCTGTGAGATGACTGGTGAAGTGAACAGGAGTGTAGAATCACCCTCCAGGTTAGAACTTTAAAACTTTCTGACATTTCTCACTTCTTCTGATTTACCATGGAAGCAGGAAAATCATCATTATGGTTACTAACAAATATTTGGTGCCAGGCTCCCTGCTCTGCGCATGCGTGACCGGACTTAAATTCCTTATGTCCCCGTGAGGTAGGTACCATCCTTCTTTAGAACACAGCATGGCTCAGAGAGATTCAGAAACTTCCTAGTCACACGGCTAGAAGTGGTGGCAGGGAGGTGACTTGAGGGCAGGGCCTCTAAACTGCAGTGTCCCATCGTCTTTACTGCATGGAGACTGGGCCACGGGGCCTCCCCAAGAGGTTAAGGGAAGTCCAGTCCCTCTGGCCTGCACCCCGAGGACCAAAGTTGGAGGTTAAGGGGGACTCCTGAGGGGTAAGCCTCAGTAAGAGCTGAGGGCACCACGCTGAGCTCTCCAAGGCCACGGCAGCGGAAGCAAGGACCGAATTAGGACGTTTGTGAGCCTTAGGCTTTTTTATCTTTGTGTGGCCCTTCCCCCGTTAAAAAAGTTAAAGTTCTATTTTATGAGTGCGTTGGTATAAAGACGAATATCACCCAGGCTGGATTATATTCATTTCGTTCTTCTGATTTTAAAACCGGCCCAGTGCCTACTAGTGTTTAACGGATGAGGCTCTCGGGTTATCCAGAGCCTCTGCGGGTGAAGCACGAGCGGGTGTTCGGGTCCCCTAACCGGCCTCTGTCTCCGCAGGTCCCTCAGCGGATGGCGGCGGCCCAGGGCGTCCCCGAGGACGGCGGCGGCGGCGCCCCGGGCGTGTGGGGCGCCTGGGGGCCCTGGTCCGCCTGCTCGCGCAGCTGCAGCGGCGGCGTGATGGAGCAGACGCGGCCCTGCCTGCCCGGCTCGTACCGCGCGCGCGGAGCCCTGCAACCCCGAGCGCCCCCGCGCGCCTTCGCGGGCCACGTGGTGTCGGCCGTGCGCACGTCGGTGCCGCTGCACCGGAGCCGCGACCGCGAGGAGCCGCACGCCCCCGCCGGCCCCGACGCCAGCCGCCAGGGCCCGGGGCAGCGGGGCAGCCGGCACCCGCAGGCGCGGGGCCGCGACCCCACGGCGGAAAGCAGGTACGCGCGCGCGCCCGCCCCTCCCTCGCCCCTGCCCCCGCTCCCCTTCGCGCCCGCCCCGACGTCCCGTGCCCGGCTCTGCGCCCCGGCCGGCGCGGTGAATGCGTGGCTTCCGCCGGCTGGGGAGGAATTCTTGGCTCTGCGTATTTCCTTTCATCTTTTGATTTATTTTGCAGCCCTTTAAAGCGTTGAGGCCACTCCCACCCCACTCTGTGGTTCTGAATAGTCTTCAAAGTGAAGCTAATGCTGAGAAGGCCTTTCGGCATCAACCTTAGGGAGGCCCCGTGGAGGGGTGAAAGAAGGCGGGCCGTGGGGGAGCCCGCTGAGCCAGTGCGTGCTGGGAGCGGGGGGCAAGGGAGGTCCGTGGCCGCCGGCCGGGTGGATGTGACGAGTTTCGAATCCTTGGACAAATTGAACGTCTGGAGTCATACGTGCTCCCAGACAGTTGGTTTCAGGAATCTATGCACTTTTCTAGAAAGTTTCTCCAGAGAATTTTGAGTGAACACGCTGCTGTGAGGCTATGTCTAATTAAGGACCTAGACTTTTTTTAGAGTCTGCATAGAGTCTGTTGGCATGGTAGGCATTAAAACGGTTGTGTAGCTCTAGAACGCCTCCCATGGCTAGGCCCGCACCAATATGCCCAACTGGGCAGTGCCAATGGGAAAGGTAGCAAGGTCAGTGAATTAATCAGCCAGTATTTACAGATGACTCAGCATTCATTCACAAGTATTTGTTGAGTGCTCCTAGGTCCACGATAGATTCCGAGAGCTTATTAATACAAAAGCAGTAACAACAATAAACGAACATTTACCGGGAGAACGGGAAGTGTAAGATACACTATCTGTGCTTCAGAAATGTATACTTTAGTCATCAAGCCAAGTTAGTGTCCATCCCGGGCAGGGCAGGTGGGATGAGCTGTCAGGTGGGCTGCGCCGTCCCTCCTGTCACTTGCAGTTCAGACATCAGCCTTCATGACCACCCTTTCCTCCTGTGGCTAGATGCTTCAGGAGGGTCCCTGTCAGCCTAGTGCAGTAGGCTATCAGTGCCAGCCACCCGGTGGTGTAGAGGAGATGCAACCCAGCCACCCTCCCCAGCCACATGCTCTTGACATGGTCAGTAGGGTTTAGAGAGGACCATTTCACAGGGAAGGTGCATTAGCCGAATTCTGAAGGATAAACCGAATTTGGGTGGATAGAAGAAGGGAAGAGCTGTGAGTTTTAGGGCCTGGCAGGGGGAGGGGAAAGAGACATCCGCTGGGAGGATGCTTCCTTCCTTTTATCCGACCACAACCTGATAAGAGGATAGCTCCCCATTCCCTTACCTGAAATCCTTATGGCCAATGCATTTTAGAATCCAGAACTTCTCAGATTTTTTAAAGGTAATTCAGGGCATATTTCACATATTAATGGCCTTTCTTCTGTGGTATGGGGCAGCGTCCCATAATTGACTGCCTTATTACTTCTGCAGTGAAACTTTTGAAAGTTCATATTAAGTAGGATAACAAAAGATCCCTTTAAGTCCCTTAAGCTCAGATGTGCCGCCCGGTGAATTCTGATACCAAACCAACAAAAACATAAGGAGAAAAAGGAAAGACAAAAGCTTCGTTTTCAAAACTCTTGGTTTGAGATTTGCAGGTTTCTAATAGTTAAGATCTGTTGAATGCCTGTTCTATACCAGGCGTTGTTCTTGTCCCTTGACACTGACAACTCCATGAAATAGTGCTAATATCATCCTCATTTTAGAGGTGAGGAAAAGGAGGCCCAGAGAAGTGGAGAAACTTGCCCAGAGCAACACAGCCAGTGTGTAAAGAGCTGGGATTCAAACCTAGGCAGTCATGGTGCTAAGGACCTAATCAAGTAGCAGTTACACACGAGGAATCTGAGGGCCTATGAGGTGAAAGGGCTTCCAGAGCCCCAGAGCCGTAGAAAAGCTAAGAGTTGAAGGTGCTCTGGCTCCCAGATCCCTGGAGTGCTCAGGGCCTTCTCTTACAGCCGCTGCGGTTGAGAATCTAGAAGAGCTGCCCGGGGAACAGGCTCTAGTTGGCTGCAGGCCTGTACTGCAGGCATTCTGGCCCATGTGTTTTGGCAGCGGGAAATTTTTTTCTCCTAACGTATTGACAGGGGGCCAGTTACTGTTTACTATGAAGTTCCTACAAGTTTTTATCATGCTCTTGTAATTTGACAGTTTCAGACGGAACAATCCAAATATTAGGCTGGGAGGCCTGCGCTGCCGACAACTGTCACGCTCTTCCCAGCTGACGAACATCACATTTGCTTATATTTATCAGTCATTAGGAACTTGCATAGTATATGTGACCCCAGAAGAAATGTCAGTGTGTTCGCTGGATGACTGTCTGCCTCACTTTCTGTTTCAGGTTTGAGGTTTGAGGCAAAGGCTGTTAAGGCTTAGATGTTCAAGAAACTGTTAAGTTGTTACGCTAGGCAACCGAAAACTTAATTGGAGCCAGATAACAAGTAAAACAGAACTATTCAACCTTCCAACAAATATTTATTAAGTATTTACTATGTTGTAAGGTCCTGGGACAGACACAAAGGTGAATAAAAGCCAGGCTGGGGGCTGAAAGCTCTTACTGACAGGCTAAACCAGCTGTTTGCAAACTCACTTTTTTTTTTCTTTTAGCATAAGAGGCCTTTCCGTAAAATCAGTGTCAGATTGGGGCTCAGTTTGTCACAGAGGGCATGCAAATGGACCAGTGATTTTCAACCTTGGCCGACCGACCGTTAGAATCTTCTGTCCACCTTTGAGAAATCTCAACACCCCGGTCATATCCCAGACCAACATCTGAATCTCTAGGGGTTGCAGTCCAGCCGAGGTTGGGAACCATGGGTTTGGAAGTATCTCTTTGGAACCTTAGAGTTCTATGGGAAAAAAACTTGGAAATTGAATATTGTCTAGCTGAATTTTCCAGGCTCAGAGAGCACATGTCAGAATCACTTGCAGTGGGCTGCGGAGGCTTGTTCAAAGTGGAGCTGCCCCAGCCCCACCATCTCCCCTGCCTAATGGGGATTCTGTTTTGTAGGTTTGGGGTTTGCCCTAGGTAGCTTCATACTAGGTGATTCTGACATACTCCAGAATTGGAGAACCACTGATCTAGAAGGTTAGAAAAGGCACGTGTGTAAAATGCCTTCCCTAAAAGACAGTGTGATGAAATAGTAATAGTAATGATGCTGGCTATCATTTTGGATCATGGCTTATGTGCAGGCGCTACATCAAATGCATTGTAACACTTATAGTTCATACAACCCGATGAGGCAGGTGCATATATTCACATTTTACAGATGAGGAAACCGAGGCTGGGAGGAATGGAGTGACTTGCTCAAAATCGCAAAAAGTGATGCTGCTCACTTTCAGCAGGTGTGGTCAGAGAAGCTGCTGCCCATGTCTTGAAAAGTGGACGGGATTTGGGAGTCAAGGCTAAAATGAACTGCATCTCTTCCTTGCAGGGTTAAGCTCTCGTAGCCAGGGAAATCTTTGCAGCACGGAGGTTCAAAAAGTTTGGCAACCACAGTCCCTGTCCTTGGGGGTCTGACACTGTGGTGGCAGATGAATGGCAAACCCACAAAATGCTGCACGTGCTGGAAAGCTGTAGAGATAGGGCCGGGGTTCGGAACATGGGGAATCCTTGAGGGTTGGAGCAGTCAGGGCGCAGAGTAGGTAGGATTTGAACCCAACCTTGAAAAATATGTAAAATGCACTTAGCTGGAATATATTTAGGAACTTCTTCAGTCTACTTTCTTCCATATCAGAGCTTTGTGTCATTAAAACATACACATACATACTGCAAATCACACTCTAAAAAGCCTTAGAAATCATGTCAGTATTGGGGCACCTGGGTGGCTCAGTTGGTTAAGTGCCTGACTCTTGTTTTCGGCTCAGGTCATGATCTCAGGGTCATGAGATCGTCTGCTTGAGATTCTTTCCCCTTCCATCTCCCTCCCTCTCTGCTCCTCCCCCTACTCATGTTTTCTCTCTCTCTCTCTCTCAAACAAAAATTTTTAAAAAGATTTTATTTATTTATTTGAGAGAGAGAGTGGACGAGTGAGAGAGAGAAAGCAGGAGTGGGGGGTGGGGGCAGAGGGAGAGGGTGAAGCAGGCTCCCCACTGAACAGGGAGCCCGAACTCGGAGCTCAATCCCAGGACCCCAGGATCATGATCTGAGCCGAAGCCAGATGCTTAACTGACTGAGCCACCCAGGTGCCCCAATAAATAAAATCTTAAAAAGAAAAAAAGAAATCATGTCCATATTTATTAGTGGTTCCCCAAGGATCTGAGCTTACTAGCTAATTTTTCTGAGCCTCAGGGGCTTCATCTTTCAAATGCAAGTAATAACAATGCCCAGCACATGGGATTGTTGAGTGATTAAATGAAATGATGTGATCATATTTCCTGGCCTGTAGTAGGTGCTCAGGAAATTGTAGCTATACCTCCCTGTAGTGCTTTAAAGGCTGGGTGTTCATGTGTTAGAGTTCCAGTTAGAAGTCTGGTTCCTCAGGAAGGATCAGGTGGAGAGCTGGGGCCACAGAGGAAGACAGGGAGCCAGGAACTGAGGGCTAGTCCAGGAGGATAGGACTCTGGGCAGCCCAGCCCGGGTGCAGCCAGGATCCCAGGGCCAGGGCACCCCGCCCTGTGCCCTCTCTTGGAATGACCTGCTTGGAAAAACCTGCCACAAAGGGTGGCCTCCCCCCTGGGATTTAGTCAGAGCACTGGCACCTGCGGAGGCCCTGGACTGGACGAGTTTAGCCTGCAGGTCTTGGGCAACAGGTTCCATGATGGTACTCCCCAAGGCCTCCCTCTCTCCATGCCCAAGGCCACGTCCTGGTGATGGCTGAAGGGGGGCGGCATGGGGAGAGGAGGATACTCGGTGAGCCCAGCCATCCATGCCACAGTGCAGCCACTCACCCTCCTCAGGAGGAGCCTTCCCCCCCACCAGTTTCTGGAAATGGGTGCCTGCAGGCTGGAGGGAGCTGGAAGGAGCCCCTGTGACTTCCATAGCACATAAACCAAATGGATTTCTTCTCATTCCCAACATGTCTGGTGATGCTGAAATCCAGAGAGCATCCTCCTGCCTAGAGTCCAAGTATACAACCCAACAGAAACCTGTTGTAAATGTCTATTGGGCAGTTTAAGTCAGCTTCCACAAAGACAGGATATGAGAGTAGACCCCACTCCTGTTTGAGGACGATGCCGGGTAACTCTCTCCCTGCTCTGGCTGCCGGGGAGCCTGCTAACGGGCGTTCCTTCCCCGTGGGCTTCCTTAGACTCGCCCACACTAGTCAGTTTTCCTCATCACTGCACATGGGAACTAGCTGGAATCTGGGGAATGGGATGCTTGATGGCTTTAATGCCGAGATTTTTTCCAGGATAGGGAGCACTCCTCCCCTCCACCAGTGGCCATGGCCAAGTTGAGACCTTTCATCCACTGGAGACAGTTGCAGGAGCCAGGGACCATGGAAGCCACTGTTTCCATTGGGTGTGTGACACTCGGCGCGTCGTTGCCCTCAGATGTCAGAACGGTCGTGGAGGGCGGGCTTCCCAGAACTTCCTGGAGAGGTGGGGCTGGTTTCCCGTCGGGAGGTAGTCCGGCTGGAGGGGGGAGCCCTCACCCAGATGGCGCAGACCCACATCTCAGGAGCAGTTTGTGGCCGGGACTCAATGATTGCTTTTAGTTTTGTTTCCAGTATTGGTCTTCGGTCTCAACAGGCATTTGTTTTCAGTCTCTTAACCAGACCTTCAGGTGACAGGTGAGAGCAGGAGCCAGCACATCCGGAGAGGCCTGCATGACAGTGAAGAGTTTAGCCCTGGAGCCAGAGGGCTGGTTTCTCTGCCCAGCCCCGCTGCCTCCCAGCGGTGTGTCCTGCCACGTGGCTGTGCTTCCCCCCGGGGGGAGGGTCACACGCCTGCTTCGTGGGGCCACTGTGAAGTGGGTAATTCATACAAAGTGCTTAAGCGCAGGGCTGGGCCGCTCATAAGCCCTCAGGAGAGGCGGCAGAAGCCCTTCCCCCTGCCAGGCATATTATCAGGTGTTGCATGTACAACATTTTATCACATCCTCATCACAGTCCTGTGTGGTAGACTGGTACTGTTCCCACTAAGGGATGACAGACTCGAGGGTTGGAGAGAAAATGTCTAGATCAAGGTCACATAGAAGGAAAGCAAGAGAGTCAGGGTTTAAACCCATCTGGGCTATGTTATGCTCCTCTCAGACTTGTACTTCTAGAAAGGCTTTTTCAAAATTAAAGGTAACACTCATTGGTTAAGCTAAACTTTATAAACTAATACCTCTCTGAGATGAGGGAAAATGGGATCTTTCTCCAATATTTGGTCTAAAATTTTTAGTATACTTACAACTTATATATAAAAGCTATAAGTATACTAAAAATATATAGTATGCATATGTATGTGCAATTACATATACATATAGTAACGTTGAAACTGTCTCCACCACGAGCTTTAAAGTCTACACCAGAAGCCCGAGGGACACACCAACTAGGGATAGTCAGCTGCTGGCCAGGCAAAACCTTAACATAAAGGTCCTTGCTTTTAAAGGCTGCCTCTGGATTGCAGCCCTTCATTAGTAGAGATGACCTAGCAATTACCTTTTTTTTTCTTTTTAAAGATTTTATTTATTTGAGAGGGAGAGAGAGAGAAAGAGAGAGAGCACAAGCAGGAGCAGAGGGAGAGGGAGAAGCAGACTCCCTGCTGAGCAGGGAGCCCGATGTGGGGCTCGATCCCAGGACCCTGAGATCATGACCTGAGCTGAAGGCAGATGCTTAACTGACTGAGCCACCCAGGCATCCCCTACCTTTTTGTGTTTTGTTTTCATTTTAATTTGGTCAGCATTCTTTGTATATTTGCTGTGAACCAGGCACTGTGCTAATGCTAACACAGAAGGGATAGACAGGTGAAGGAGGTGTGGTTTCTGAGGACCTCTGTGTTTACTAAGGAAGTAGCCCAGGGATGACCACCATGATGGAGTATGATGCATGTTCCACCTGTGGGGGAGCAGAGGGCTGTGGGGGCACAGAGGTGCAGCTCATTCTTGGGGAATTAAGGTAATTTCGTGGTGAAGGGTGATTTCCTTAATGGATGGGCTTGCATTTCTCAGGTGGGAAGGAGCTGGGAAGTACTTATTTTATGGATGGGGTATGGCAGTGGTCTGGTGACACCAGGGGAATGAGAACGTCTCCTTATTCCCAAGAGGCTTGTGCTGGTGGGGTGGAGGAAGAAGTCAAGCAAACAGACATTTACAAGCCCAGGAAGGAAAGGGACAGGAGAGGACTGGAGGAGCCAGGGAAGGTTTCACAGAGGAAGTGATGACTGAGCTGAGCTATAAAGAAGGATTTTAGCAGAGCCCGAGAGGGAGGAGGGTGTTCCCCCAAAAAGCGAACTGTAGGGATGGAGACCTGAAGGCATGTGTGAGCCTGTCACGTTCTGGAAGTCGTAAACAGTCTGATGGGGCTAGAGCCCAGGCTGTATATAATGAAATGTCAGGGCGAGTCTGGGGAAGTCCAAAGGCTCCCTTCCAGGGAGGGCCTATCAAGCAGGATTAAGTGGATTGCATTAGAATGTCTTTGAGAAAGATAGTTCCTGTTAATACAGATGACCATCTCTTTTCCGTTTTAAAGCCTGATGAGGTCTCCATTGTATAGTCAGCCTAAATCTCTCCTTCATGCCCTTGTGATTTCCAGAATGGCCATGCCACCCCCCTACCCCATCTTCATCCGTCACAAGAAGCCAGGGTTTACTGGCTTGAACAGCACAAACTTAACTCTCATACAGTCTGGAAGCCAGAGGGTTAAAATCAAGGTGTCAGCAGGGCTTTGTTCCTTCTTCGGGCTTCAGGGGAGGATTCGTTTCCTTCCCTTTCCCTTTTCTAGAGTCTGCCTGCCTTCCTGGGCTCGTGAGCCTTTCCTTCCACCTCTCATCAAATTCAGCTACCTCTCCTTTTTGTAAGGACCCTTGTGATTACATCACACCCACTCCAGTAATCCAGGATTATCTCCTCATCCTGAGATCCTTAATCACATCTGCAAAGTCCCTTTGCCACATAAGATAACATTCACAGGTTCCGGGGGTTCAGACATGGGCGTCTTGGGGTGGTGGGAACATGATCCAACCTACCATAAAGTACTTGCCTTTTGGAGGTCTTAATAATACGTTAGTCATAGGACAGTTTCTGGGTTAGCAGGACCACCGGCTGTTGCCCCACATCATGTCTGATAATTTCCATGGGAAATTTAGTAGTACTGTTTCCCAGAAAAAAAGAAAATCCATGCTTTCCCCACCCCTCCCTTAAGTGTCCTTCTTTGGACATGCGGTATTAATCAAGGACAGTGACATTAATAAAATGAAAGGTAATGGACGCCCGAGGCAGCTGGTGTGGAATAATGGGCTCTGTCGTCCAAATCCAGGGTCCAAGGTCCAGTTCCCGATTCTCATTAATGCTTTCATCTTTGGGCAGGTCACCTCTCTGGGCCTTACTTTGCATGTCTGTGAAATAAAGGGATTCTATTCCATCTGTTAGGGTCTCCCGCTCGGTATTGGCACGTTCCTGAGGTCCAATTGCTGTTTTAAATGTTCCCACCACCGCTCTGCCATGCAGAGTCATGGAAAGAGAAGAAGGTGGCTGGAAGACACAGCTCTCAGCCACGTTTCCAGACATGCTCGGAAATGTGATGGTTTTTCTTCTCTCTAGATGCATCAACACCACCACCCTTCAAATCCCTCTGCTGAGACTTCTGTCTCATAACGTGACTTTTTCTTAAGAGTACCATCAACACGTCTGACCTTCTTTTGGTCTCCCCCTGAGGCTCTCGGCCCTTTTCTATTGAAAGCATTCACATTTCTTACCTCGGAGGAAGGAAGCCCCGGACTGGGAGTCATTAGACCGCACTTGCTGTCTCCGCTCCATCATCTGCTAACTGGATGACCTTCGGGAGTCACTTCATCTAATCTATAAAATGTGGATAATTATATGTCCTCTGTCTACCACACAGGCCCGCTGAGAGGGTCAAATGAGGTAACAGCTGTACAAGTACTTTAAAAAACGTCAGACATGTTTTAAAACAACGTGGCTTGATTATTTTATTCTCACTGACCAGATCATCTTTGGGTTTTAGAGCCTCATGTCTCCTGTTGTAATTTCTTGTATGTGTGTGCATATGCACAGGTATGTGTTTGTATGAACGTGTATACGTGTGTGTGTGCGCGTGCGCAGGTGTGTGTTTTTACTGGGAAGGTCCATTCATTTGGAAATAGGACAGACAGGATCAGGCCTAGATCACAGGCTTTCCCCTACCCTTTCCCGCCTCCCTGGGGAAATGTCCCTGGCTGTGGGTAGGAATCATTTGTTTTTTTCAACTTCTTCTTTCCCACCCACTTTCTTGGAGGCTATTTGCATTTCATCATTAATAATGCTGGAGCAACATGTTCTTTCTGTCCTGAGGGCCCCTGGAGTCGAGTGGACCCCTTCATGATACTGGCTAGGAAAACTTGCTGTTAATTAAACTTCACAAAGCCACATGCCATTTTCCTGACCCTCAATCGTTACCTAGGGAGTCACGTTACATACGGGGTGGGGGGTGGGGTGGGGAGCAGAAACCACATGGCAAGGAGAAGGGAAATCTTTGGCCTTGTCTGTGTTTCTCCTTGGAAAACCTCCCTGGTGATCCTGGGCAGTTAGCAGAGCAAGCAGGTACCTCTGTCTGAAATGCACACTCTGCATTTTTGGTGCTCTTTATATCCTCCTGCAGGGAAAGTTTTGTTTCTTTACCTTCCGAAGCAGGATTTCCACTTAGTCCCTGAATTGTTTGACAAGAGGTTACCCGTTGATGCTAACCAGATAAACGGTGTTTTAATACGCTTTGGTTTCTAAATCAGAAACCTTGGCCCTTTTCAGTGAGAGAGCTTTGTAGCAGAGCTGGACCCACTGGTATGTACATTTCTGCCTGTAGGTTAGGAAAGATTGGAGCCAGATTTTAAGCTTGAGTTACTCGGATCTCAGACAAGGCTCCAAAGAGCCCTTGTTCATTTCTTGTGGCATTTCATTAAGTGTCAGAAGTATTTCATTAGTTATCAGAACAAAGATCACATTCGCCATAAGAATGCTGCGTTGAACTTCCTCCAAGTCATTCATAACTCCAGGTTCCAGAAGAAAGATATGATGGGCTATGGAAAAAATCTAACTACAATATGTATGTCCCAGAAAGGGGATCTCAGCTTTGCATCTGGGACCCCTAGGGCTTCTCCTTGGACGCACGCCTGGTGGCAGACCGAGATGCCTTTGCGTGAGGATGGGGATGGGGGACACAGCCCGGATGCCTGCGTTACTGTGGTCTCCTTCACAGATCCTCCCTGCACGTCGCTGATTCGGCCGTCGTGATGATGACCGTTTTACGGCACCTATTATGTGCCACGCCATTTACATGCATTACGTGGGCCTCAACCAGCCCCATTTCACAGTTGAGGACTCCGAGCTGAGGTAGAAAAATCCCCGGCGTCGTGCTCCTATAAGGGGCAGAGAGGGGTCTGAAGGCAGCGTTGCCCGACCCCCGTGTCCCCAGTCTTCCCACTGTCACTCCAAGCCCAGACGGTGGCGCCAGGTGATGTAGCTGTAGGTGAGAGGGTCTGGGGCACAAGTGCTGTGGCCTCTCTGTTGGTTCTCGTGGCAAAGTGCTAACCGCTCCTTACGGGCTCCTCGAGTCCTCCCTTGCTCATCCATCCATTGGCTCTTGCCTGGACGCATGGTTCTTCTGGCTCTCCTCTGTTAACCGGAACAGGAAGAGTCACAACCGATGTTTACTGAGGGTGGACTATCTGTCATGGGCTGAATAAAGGTACCAGGTCCTCATTCCCGGAGCCTGTAAATGCCAGCTTGTTTGGAAAAAGGGACTTTGTGGATGTGATTACATTAGGGATCTGGAGATGGGGAGATCTTGCTGGATGGTACAGGTGGGCCCTAAGTGCAACCATGAGTGTCCTTATAAGACAGAGGCAGAGGGAGATATGATACCCAGACACACAGAGGAGAAGGTGTTGGGAAGACAGAGACTTGAGGGTACTGTCCTTGAAGGTGGCCGTGTTGGGGCCACTGGCTGAGGAATGCTGTGGCCGCAGAAGCCGGAAGTGGCAAGGAAGCAGGTTCTCCCATAGAACCTCCTCAGGGAGCACAGCCCTGCCGACTTCCCATGGATACCGATTTCAAACTTCTGGCCTCCAGAACTAAGAGAGGATAAATTTCGGTTGTTTTAAGCCACCAAGTTTGTGGTGGTTTGTTATGGCAGCCCTGGGAAATGAATACATGGTGTATAAGGCTCGGAGCTAAACCTCAAAGAGCCCTTATGATTAAAGTGTCTGTATTGTCCCTTTTTTGTATGAGTCGAACTCTGTACCTGGAGAGTTGAAGCATGAGCCTTGGGGCCCAGAGCTCGTAGGTTACAGAGTAGGGATTCTGAGGAGAGTCTGCCTCCAAGTCTTTTCTTCCCCACTGTGTTTTTCTCCCTTCCTGCCCCAACTCTTTTCTCGTGGCAGTGCTCCCTAGGTCAGGCCTGGGTCAAGATGAGAACTTGCCCTGGGCACCTGGGTGGCTCAGTCGGTTAAGCGTCTGCCTTCAGCTCAGGTCATGATCCTGGAGTACCGGGATCGAGCCCCGCGTTGGGCTCCCTGCTACGTGGGGAGTCTGCTTCTCTCTCTGACCCTCCCCCCTCTTGTGCTCTCTCTCTCTCTCTCTCAAATAAATAAATAAAATCTTAAAAAAAAAAAAGATTAGGGCTTGCCCCTAGAGCCTTCCCTTTCCTCTTTATGGTTCAACTTCCAGGTGCATGATATTGTCTGTGTTCCCTCCCAAATCTCTTTCCTACGGAAACATTGGTCCCCTGTGGGCCACGTGCACCCAGGAGCAGTGAGCTGAGATTTCCCTCTCCCTCTGAGATTGGAATGCAGGTCACCGTGGGCTAGTGCTGAAAATGTTTTCTTTCTGGATTTGGAGGGAAACAGTAATTTCTTCCCCCTGTTTTCCAGTAAATTCTCATTCCAAACAGTCCATCCCTGTAATCCTTTGTGAATGGCATTTGGTATTTATAAGCTGTGCTGTATTGCAGCTGTTTGAGCTCCTGAAGAGCTTACCATTCATTCATTCGGTAACATTTGTTAATATTACAATAATATCCGTTCGTTCACGCAGACTTACAGCTCGGACAGGTTGTTTAATGTCTTGTGGACTCAGTTTCCTTGTGTATAAAATAGGAGTAATGATCCACTCTGCTGTTTGCAGGGGTGGTTGAGTGGGGTAACGTGCATAAACCATTCGGCGGGTGTTCCGTAAATCATTGCTATCTGAATACTGAATTTATTGAAATATACGATGCTCAGTATTTTGGGGGATGGAGTAAAACTCTAGAACAAATCCTTCTTTCTTCCAGTTAACTGAGGGTGACAGACTTGCACCTAAATAACTTCCCCCTAATGCAAGGAAGAAAGTTATGCATCATTCTTCACACGTGGTTATTATGCTGGAAATATTTTCATATTTATGATAAAGAAAAAAAATGAAGTGATATATAGTATGTGGATACATAGAAAGTGGTTTAAATATTCAGAGCAGGAGAGGCATCCAGAATATGAGAGAAATACAATTGCTTCCTTCATGGGCCTTTCACATAAAAGATGTTCAAGAAATGTAAGTTGCATTAGAATCACAATTGCTGTTATATTAATGAATTCAGCAGGACTTGGAGAAAATCGTTCTTCAACCTGCTTCAACCTGCTGGGGGTCAGCCTCTGGGGCGGGGGGCACTGTTTGTGGGTCCCCAGGGGAGAGGGGTTAGGAGCTCACATTTGTTTAGCACCTGCCCGGGCCAGGCACTGTTCCCCACAGGTAATCTCACTGGGTTTCCCCTAAGCCCCTGTAGTCCTGGAGGGCAGCTCAGGTTCAGATTACATCCCACACCAGCCACGGGTTTGACTCCCAAGAGGACTCCTCTCAGTTACGCTGGAGAAATGAATGCATTTACTGTTCTCTCACGCAAAATCAGCTCCGTACCACTCAGCCCACATTTGGCTCTCTGCCTCCGCGGTGACCCTCACGAGTCAAGGTTGGAGGCTCTGTGTCTCTCACCTTCGGGAAGTGCAGCCAGTGTGATAACCACCATTTACAGAGGGCCACTGAGGGCCATGCCCTGTGCTAGTCACTTTACCTTCATTATCTCACTGATTCTGCATGCCAGCCATGGGAGGTGCGCACCCTTAGCCCCATCTTAGCGCTGGGGATGAGATGTGGAGTGACTTACCCATGGTTACACAGGTAATAAGTAGCTGACCTGGCTTGTTTGATGGAATACCTGGGCTTTTGTCCCAGTTGATCTGTTACCCTCCTTGCTTTTCAGGGATGCCCTGCCCAGCGGGGTGGGGCCGTCGTCTTGACTCTGAGTTCTCTAGTGTTAACTTAGCCTCAGCTGGAAATGCTCTCTGTTGGACCAGCACTAGTTCATTTTTTTTGCTTTTATTCATGAATCCAAAAATATTCCCCTTCCTCTAGCCAGATTCTTCTCTCCACTGGGGGGACACACTGGATTTCAACCTCCAGATGTCCTTGTGCAGTGAATAACCTCCTCAGCTGTAAGTAGGGTCCCTCTAGCCGCTGGACACTATTGCTTTCTGTTGGCCTGAAGTTGGTTGGCTTGAACCCCCACTCAGTTGTCTTTATTCCACCCTGTCTGAGCCCACACCGAATAAAAGTACCTGAGGATTGGTCCTGGAAAACCGGGATCACTCAGATGCATAGGGGCACCAGTGAACACAATGATGACTTATTCTTAGGGACCCTTGGCTGATTTTCAAACACTCTAAACAAGAAGAAGCAGCCTGATGATAATATCCGAAGTCAGAATCTAAGTCCTTTCCCAGGACTGCTCCAGAGGGCTGGGTCTGTTCTGGGCTTCTCCTCAGTTTTATTTTAAGGGTGTGTGTGCAGCCGCCCTATGGATCTCACCTCCTGGGAGGCCAGTGGGTGGGTCACTGAGGATAGGGTCTTCTTGAGGCTTGGCTTCCTAGTGCAAAAAGAGCCTTTCAAACTCAGAATTCCTCTACAGCCACCCTTCCGCTTCCTTTGCTAGCTTGCTTGCTTCTTGGCTCGTGGTAGTGTTCCTGAATCCCTTTGTGAAAAGACTTCTTTCCTTTCTCTCCTTAGCACAGATTAATCACTTCCCCCTGTGTCCCATCTCCCTCTTCTTCCCTGTCTTCCCTCCCCCATTTAGAAGCCTTCCAGATCCTTCTTCTCTGAAGGCTCAGAGCAAACCTGTCCACTGACTCTCACGCTGGTCTTTAGATGCTGGTCTTAAATACTTTCTGAGGCCCAGCAGCAGATCTGGTCAAGCTGGTTAATGTCTGTGACCGTGTGTGCCGCACAGTAGGCAACCAGGAAAGCTTTTGTTTTCATCATCTTAATTTTTATTTCCCTAAGTGGTCAGAGTTTTGCCTCTTACCTTCCGTAGACACCAGATAATTTATTGCCCGGAACAGCTCTGGCAGGAGCTACAGTCTTCTGAACTTCTAAGAAGACATATGCACTCAACCTAAACCACTTGCTCGCAGCCTCTTTGAATTTCGCACATGCTCTCCTTTCTCCCTTTGGCAGGTTGCATTGTTCACAATGGAACGGGGTGAGTTTCAGGACCCCAGGGCTCTCTTTCCAGTTTTAGGCTGCCGACTCCTTTTGGTCCAGCTTGCCCTGGATCACATGGCTTCTTGGTGAACACACGGTTCTGCTCCCTAGCTGCTGTGCCCTTGAGTTCTTCCTCCCCCTGAATTCGGGCTCTTGGGGCTTTCTAGGTGGTGGCCAGTGGTAACTGACTTTCAGTTTCACCAGCTCCCATTGCTTCCCACCAGATGTGTAGGGCTGCCTTGCTTTCTTGTTTCCTGGAACTCAGAGCCTTTTCATCTCTACTAATTGATCCAGAAAGGTAGGCTTTATTGACGCATTGGTTAGAATGTTGAGCAATTAAGCTGTGGTCTCCCACATATGTTATCCCAGCAAATGCTGCTGCTGGTCTCAGGGATTATGCACACAGGGTAAGAAACTGGGTAAGCCTTGCCCTGGAGAACCAGAAGACTCGTGAGGGAGGCAAGCCTCTTGCCTCATGATGTTACCAAGCTGCAGAGTTCATGCTATGGCAGGGGAGTGTGCAAACTGTGCCCCCGAGAGCACTAACAGTGTGGGGCGGCTCAGGGGAAGCACATGAGGTGCTGATATTTATGTTGAGCTTGGAAGGCTACTCCAGTGCAAACGTAGGTAGCATAGAATTGCAGGCGGGGCCTTGGAGGCCCAAGAGCTCAGTGTGTTTGGGAAATGCTGAGTGATCCGTTATGCCTGGAAAGTGTAGGGTTGGGAGGAGGCAGGGGGAGGGTGCTGAAGACTGGAGTTAAATCTGGTAAGACAGACTGAGACCAGATGATGAAGAACGCAACAGGGCACCAAGCTGGATGTGCCTTCAAACCACCTAGGTTTGAATTTTATTTTCTAGCCAGAGATGAGCCATGAGGGTTTTATGAATTTGAGGATAACGACCAGGGCCGTGTTAAGAAAGACAAATCTAGTGGAGAGAGAAGTCAAAAGTGCATGAGCTTGCTCATCCTGACTTGGGTGCCTCATGGGTGGAGATGGTGTTAGGCAGTCTGGGAATATGCACTAGGGATGTTTGTCATCACCAAAAGTACTGGATTGGGCATTATCGTCATTGCTGTTTCTTACACAGGCTGTGTTGCCCAAGACTCCAAAGAAGCTTCCACCTGGGCATGAGGCTGGCGATGGCCTTCACTGATCTAAAAACTTTCTGGGAGTATATGACTTTTCAGATGTTGACAGTGACATTTCAGAGGAACATGTGGTCCCCTGATGATTTCTGCCCCCTCAGTCTTTGGGGCTCACAGCCTGTTTATAAGCGGGTATTTTATATCCAGTCAAAATGTCTGTATAATTATTAAGGTTCCTGACTTGGTTTCTCTTTGTGATGTTGTTTGTCCAGCAGATGCAGCCTCAGAGAAGCTGAGGGGAGGTTTCTGTATTTGCTCCTTATGATCCTCCCACACCCATACACAGTGACATTCTGAAAAAATTCAGTGGAGAAAACAGGTTAGGGTTTTCCTTTTTTTATTGCTTCCATGTATTGAAAACCTGTGCAAAAGGCAGAACAATTTTTTTTTAAGTTTTTATTTTAATCCTAGTGTAGATAACATACAGTGTTATATTAGCTTCAGGTGTACAATATAGTGATTCAGCACTTCCATACAACACCCGGTGCTCATCGTGACAAGTGCCCTCCTTAATCCCCAACACCTATGTCACCCATCCCCCCACCCACCTCCCCTCTGGTAACCATCATTGTGTTCTCTAGAGTTCAGAGTCTGATCCTTGATTTTTGTCTGTCTCTCTTTTATTTTTTCCCTTTGCTTATTTGTTTTGTTTCTTTTATTCCACATATGAGTGAAATCATACAGTATTTGTCTTTCTCTGAACTATCTCACTTAGCATAATGCTCTCTAGCTCCATCCGTATTGTTGCAAATGACAAGATTTCATTCTTTTTTTTTTTTTAAGATTTTATTTACTTATTTGAGAGAGAAAGCGCACACGAGCGGGGGTTAGGGCAGAGGGAGAGGGACAAGCAGACTCTCTGCTCAGTGGGGAGCCTGACATGGGGATCCCAGGACCCCGAGATCATGACCTGAGTTGAAGTCAGATGCTTAACTGACTGAGCCACCCAGGTGCCCCTGGATCACGTTTTTTCATGGCTGAGTAATATTCCATTGTATATATATACCACATTTTCTTTATCCATTCATCAATTGATGGGACACTTGGGTTGCTTCCATATCTTGGCTATTGCACATAATGTTGCAATGATCATAGGGGTGCATATATCCCTTTGAATTAGTGTTTTTTTATCCTTTGCATAAATACACAGTAGTGCAGTTGCTGAATCCTAGGGTAGCTCTATTTTTAACTTTTTGAGGAACCTCCACACTGTTTTCCAGAGTGGCTGCACCAACTTGCATTCCCACCAACAGTGTAGGAGGATTCCCCTTTCTCCACATCCTCGCCAACATCTGTTGTTGACCGTGTTGTAAATTTTAGCCATTCTGACCAGTGTGAAGTGGTATCTCGTTGTAGTTTTGATTTGTATTTCTGTGATGATGAGTGATGTGGAGCATCTTTTCATGTGTCTGTTGGCCATCTGTATGTCTTCTTTGGAGAAATGTCTGTTCATGTTTTCTGCCCATTTTTAAATTGGATTATTTGTTTTTTGGGTGTTGAGTTTTCTAAGTTCTTTATACATCTTGGATACTACAGAAAAGACATTTTTTATGGTACTACAAAGGATAAGAAATGACAAATGAGTCTGTCTCCACTCCTCCCTCTTGGGCGATTCCCCAGGTTTCATCTGTACCCTTCAGAAATACATCCTGCCTATATGCACTTTTATACTATGTACATTTTTTCTCTGTTCTGTTTCTTTCTTCTTTATTCACGCAAAGAAGAGCGTGGACATCCTCAGTTCCGTGTCTTTGATGTCTTGTTCTTTTTTACTTAACTGTGTTTTGGAGGCCACTCTATCTCAGTATATATGCATCTGCCTTGTTCTTTTAAGCAGCCTCATGGTCCTCCAGTGTCTACATGTACCATCATTTAACTCTCTCCTTATTCCCCCATTTAAGGACACGTGGGTTGTGTTTCACATTTATAATTTATTTATATATAAGATTTATTTATTTATTTGACAGAGAGAGAGAGAGGAAAGACAGCACAAGCAGGAGGAATGGCAGAGGGAGAAGGAGAAAGCAGACTCCCCACTGAGCAGGGACCCCCCCCCAACGTGGGTCTCGATCCCAGGACCCTGGGACCATGACCTGAGCCGAAGTCAGACGCTTAACCGACTGAGCCACCCAGGCGCCCCGCACATTTATAATTTATAAGTCCCAACTCAGATATGCAAAATGCACTTGATTTTTCTATAACCAGACTTGGTTCATGAGCCTCTGTGTCTGCCGCTGCAGGACAACTGCCAGTTCTAGGAGACTCCGATGCTCTGAAACAGCATGTTCGACATGATCTGTTCAGGGTTTATGCTTAGTTCAGTCAGGACTCTCCCCCTTCTTTGTATTCTAGCCTTCTCCCTGGGGGATGGGGCTCCCGCAGGAGGGGTTCCTGCACAGTCGCGGTGTCTGCTCTGCCTCAGTGCTTTCCACACTTTGTAGTAACTGCTGCCAAAATCCCCACACTCCTTTGGGATGACCCCTTGGGGGAGGCCCCTCCGCCATGACACCTCCCTCCCGTGTCTTGCTCAGGTAGGTGGCATGTTGGACGAGGTCTTCCCCACAAAGCTGGCAGGTCCCTTCCATCTCAGGCTCCTAAATGGATCTGGAGTTTGTGTCGTACCCCACCCCAGGCCGGAGCATTCTGGCCTAATCTCTGTTTACTGCCTCTCACTTCCTCCCTCATCTGTCTGCTAATCAAACTCTTCATTTCCTTTGGTTTGAGAAGATAATTACAAGGTCCTACCTAGCATCTTCTTCATATTCATAAACCATACCTCTGCTCTTTATGCCCCACACTTTGACTCTTGACAAAGCTTAGCTTTTCAGACTCTCTCCTTGTGGTGATCTTCGGGTTTTGTCTGGTGCTGTGATCATCAAGGTCATCCCAGAAGCACTGTGTGGAAAAGAAGGGATTACTAAGAGGGAGAAATGCACTAGGGCTAGTTCCAGAAAACATTGCCCTACCAGGTGGTTTCTGGTGTCCTGCCAGTTCACCATGGCTGCAGTGAGGACCCTTGAGCCCCGTCTCTGTGTACCTTTTTTTTAGATAAATTTATTTAGAAGATTTTATTATTCATTTATTTATTTGAGAGAGAGAGAGCATATGTGAGAGAGAGCACAAGCAGGGGGAGCTGCAGGTAGAGGCAGAGCAGGCTCTTAGCTGAGCAGGGAGCCCGAATCGGGACTAGATCCCAGGACACTGGGATCATGACGTGAGCAGAAGGCAGATGCTTAACGGACTGAGCCACCCAGACGCCCCTATTTATTTATTTATTTATTTATTTATTGAGAGAGAGCGCTCACACATGCACGCATGCACGAATGGGGAGAGGGAGAGAGAGAATCCCAAACAGTCTCCATGGCCAGTGTGGAGCCTGACACTGGACTCTATCTCATGACCCACGGGATCATGACCTGAGCTGAAACCAGGAGCTGGATGCTCAGCTGACTGAGCCCCCCAGGTAGCCCCCTCCGTATACTTTTATAAGCATGTAAGAATATAACTCCTACGTACAATTCCTACCGCCCAGCATCTTTTAAAATGTTTATAAAAACCTCGTAAAAGATGCATTTGGTCATACCAATGGATTTTGGAAAAAATATTTCACTTGATAGTAATTGCAAATGATGTCTGCCTCCCTCTCTCTCAGTTTAAGGTGCCAAGTGGAAATGCTTTGTTTCCTCAGTGAGGGGAGGAAAGGAAGAAGGATGTGCGTATCTGGGGGGCTTGTGTGGAGGCAGCACCCCCCATTTGTAACAAGGAATCTGTGATACTTAGTTTAGTATTTCCTCAGGCCTGTCTCAGGTCTGGAGATGGGCCAGCCAAATGTGCCCCAAAACATTGGCTTGGTAAGAGTTTCGTTTTGATATATCATAACAGTGGGAACTACAAATATGGCATCAAGGATTCCTTAAAATCATGTGGAGATGATTCATTAGATGTAGTAGGAGTCCATAGGAGCTCAGACTTTCTCAGCAGCATCTGGCACAGGGACTCCCCAGCACCCCTGATTCTGTCTGGCATCTCTAGTTGTCAGTAATCTCCCATCTTCCCTGTGGAAGGATTGATTTCTGCTTCCCTAGCCATTCAACTCATATACCTAGCTACAAAGGAATGCTGCTTCTCTAAATGCCGTGAGAGCCAGAGCCCCCAGGATCAAGCAGGGCAGGGAGACCTCCCCCTGGAGCTGGGAGAGCTGGTTTCACTGCCAGCCTCCTTCATGGAGGTCCCGCTTCCCCACGGTGCCCGGGCTCAGACTCCTGGGGCTCCTCGCAGGCCCGTCCCAGGGACTGCGGCTCTGCTGGACGCGGCGGCCCACGTGTGGTTCCTGTTAGCACAGCTGAGAGAGGCCGGGCCCCGCACAGAGACTTGTCTGAGCTCTAAGGCCAAACAAAAGGGAACTCAACATGGAGAGTCTAAGAAACGCAAACAGCCTAGCTTCTGGAGGGCAGGCTTCTCTCTCTGCCCATTCCACTCAGTGCTCAGCAAAGAGGCGGGAAGCCGTCCGATGGCCACAAGCAACCTTGCCCGGTGGCTCTCCAGCTCTGACAGACATGCATGGAGGCGCCCCTGACCCCTTAATTCTTCCCTCCTTTTGAGAATAAAGGCCGAGTCCCGGCCCCTGCCGGGTCCCTCTTTCCATTCCGAGAACCTGTTCCTTCTCCAGGGGTTGATACCAGGAATGGCCTCTCCCAGTGGATGAGACTTTTATTCTTACGTAGAGGGAGGTGGCCTTATCCTCAGTGCCACACCAGCTTAACCGTCTTTTCATAAAATATAATAGTTTGTAAAGCAGGAATGAAACAAATGCGTTAATGGGAAGAGGGGGTTTTCCTTCCTTTGGCAATCGTGGTTTGAGCCATTCATTCATTCGTTATTTCAGTTCTTCAACAGTTGCTCAACACTTCCTATGCCAGGTTCTCGGGATAGAAGACAAATAAGAGGTATCCCCGGCCCCGAAGGAGCCTGCAGCCTGGTAAACTAAGGCAGACTAAACAATCATGCTGTAACTGAACAGTTCCATGGGGTCCAAGAGGAGGATGAAAGAGAAGGACATGGATTTTATGCAGTGAAGCGTTGGGCTGGAGTTCGCACCAGGAAGAGCATTACTGGGGAAGTAATGCTTCCGCAGAGTCCCGAAGGGGGAAGAGGTAGTCAGTCCAGGACCTGGCGGGGGAGAAGGCAGCCTCGAGAGGAACTAGCACAAGCAGCGCGTGAGAAATGAGTGCACGGAGTGTGGTGTGGGTGGTCCGTGAGGTGCCAGGGGCCGTGACAAGACAGGCAGCCGGAGTCGTGTCGTGCAGGCTGGGTGGCAAGGCCGAGGAATGTGGACTGGACACAGAGCTGTGGGGAGAGTGGAAGGGCCAGCCGACTTCGGGCGATGTGGGGGTACGTGGGGTGAAACAGAGCAGTGGTTTTCACAGTGTGGTCCCCAGACCAGCAGCATCAGCATTGCCTGGGAACATGTTAGAAATGCAGATTCTCAGATCCCACCCCAGATCTCCTGAATCAGACTCTTGGCAGATGGGCTCAGTGGCCCGTTTTAACAAGACTTCCTGGTGATCCTGATGCTTCCTCAAGTTTGAGAGTTGCTGATGTGGAGACTATAGGAAGAACTAGAAGGAGAACAGTCTTGGAGGGGGGAAGATGATAAATTTGGGCTCGAATGTGTAGAGTTTGAGATGTGTGTGGGGATGAGTGGGCGAGTGTGGTCCCAAGACCCACGGCATTGGCATCACCTGGGAGCTTGTTACAAATGCAGAATCTAAGGTCCAGCCAGACCTCCTGAATCAGAAGCTGTATCTTGACAAGATCCCCAGGTGAGAAGCAGACTCTCTGTAGTCTAGAGGTCAGTTGGGTCTATGTGGTTAACACTCAGGAGAAGGGTCTGGGCAGGCAGGAGAAGTGTGGGTGTTGTCTGTTACGGGTGATGGTTGAAATGACACATTTCCCAGGCACGTGCGTAGGGTTGAGAAAAGGAGACTAGATGTGGCGTCTGTGCTGGAATCCTCATGCTGGCCGGGACTAACATCACAAAGCTGCACGACATCACACATAATGAGGCCCTGGATGGCAGCCAGCCTGTTGTAAGGAAAACATTTTATGTGCTTGTTACCCTTTCCAAAATGCTATTTGCAGCCACTATCTCAAGAAACAACAATTTCCCAGACACCCACAGTAGGTCACGAGGAGGACTGGGACCGGAACCTGGTATCAGAGCCCTACTGTTAGGTTCCTGTCATTGGGCCATCCTGTGGGGGAGGGAGGCTCTGCATTGACTTCTGTTTCAGGGTCTGAAATGTGGAACAAGCAGAGAAGACATTACACAGGATGCTCAATAGATGTTCATAGAATCTGCTCAATAAAGGTTTGTCGATGGTTGTTGAAACAAATGATGGAAAACAAAATGACCAAAAACTGCTTTCAGATTCAAAAAGTGCATTCCTATCGGTAACCTCAGTTTGATCTTTAAAACATCATTATAAGTTGATAAGACAGGAATTATTCATGGTCTAATTTTTTAAAAAGTAACAGCTTTATTGAGATATAATTAATATGCCATAAAACTAATCATTTAAAGTGTAATTCAGTGGGGCGCCTGGGTGGCTCAATCAGTTAAGCGTCTGACTCTTGATTTCAGCTCAGGTCATGATCTCAGGGTCCTGGGATTGAGCTCTGTGTCAGGCTCCCAGCTCAGCAGGTAGTCTGTTTCTCCCTCTCCCTCTGCCCCTCCCCCTTCTCTAGTACTCTCTTTCTTTAAAATAGATAAATAAATCTTAAAAAAAATTAAAAAATGAAGTGCATAATTTAGTGGTTTTTATTATATTCACAGGCTGTGCAACCATCTCCACTAATTACAGAACATTTCTATCACCCCAAAAAGAAACCCCATACCCTTCAGCTGTCACTCTCTATTTTCCCCTCCCTAAATCAACCCTGGCAACTGCTAATCTTACTTTTTAAATTATTATTATTTTTTAAATTTAAATTCTAGTTAGTTGACATACGGTTCAATATTGGTTTTAGGAGTAGAGTTCAGTAGCTCATCACTTACATACAACACCAAGGGCTCATCACAACAAGTGTCCTCCTTAATGCCCATCACCCATCTAGCCCATCCCCCACCCATCTCTCTCCATCAACCGTCAGTTTGTTCTCTATCATTAAGAGTCTCTCATGATTTCTCTCCCTCTCTCTTTTATTCCCCCCTCCCGTATGTTCATCCATTTTGTTTCTAAAATTCCACATATGAGTGAGATCATATGGTATGTTTCTCTGACTGACTTATTTCGCTTAGCATAACGCTCTCTAGCTCCATCCACATCATTGCAAATGGCAAGATCTCATTCTTTCTGATGGCTGAGTAGTATTCCATTTGGTATATATACCCCCTCTTTATTCATTCATCAGTCGATGGGCATTTGGGCTCTTTTCATAGTTTGGCTATTATGTAGTCTACTTTCTCTGTGGATTTGTCTCTTCTGGTTAGTGCATATCAATAGGATATGTGGCCTTTTGTGTTTGGCCTCTTTCACTTAGAATGTTTTTGAGGTACATCTCTGTTTTAGCATATCTCAGTACTCTGTCCCCTTTGTGGCTGAATAATAACCCATTCTTTGGATGTATTGTTTTGTTTGTCCACTTATCTATCACTTGATGGACATGGGTTGTTCCTGTGTCCTAGCTGTTGTGAAGAAAGCAGTTATGTACATTCACGTGTAAGTTTTTGTGTGGACATATGTTTTCCTTTCTCTTGGGTATATAGCTAAGATTGGAATTGCTGGGTCATATGGTAACACTGCATTTACCTTTACTGAGGAACTTCCAGATAGCTTTCCAAAGTGACTGCACCATTTTACATTCCCTCCAGGTATGTGCGACGGTTCGTTTCTCTGCATCGTCTCCAACACTTGCTCTTACCTGTCCTCTTTATTACAGCCCTCCTAGTGGGTGTGCTCTCATTTTATAGGTAAGAAAATGGATGGTGCATTGTTTACCGAAGTTCATAGAGCCTAGTAAGTTGCCAAGTTAGAACTTTTTTTTCTTTAAAGCAAATACTTGTATGATGTGTGCTCTGTGCTAGGCATTATTTAAGTCTTTTGCTCTTATTATTTATTCTTTACAACAACCTGTAAGGAAGGTACTGTTATCATCTGGTTTATAAGTGCACACAGGGCAGGACTGGACCTAGAGCTGGGGTCCTTGGGCACCACATTTAAGGAGACAGCACTCTGAGATTCCACCAGCACCTACACGACCCTTCTGTGCTGCATCCTGTGGCCTCACTGGCCTCATCCTAGCTCTGACCCTGTGTGAAGAAACTGACACATCAGAAGATGGAGTAACTTACCCAAAGCTGCATAAGTTAGTAAGTGGCAGAGCTGGGATTCCAACCCAGGAAACCTGGCTTCCGAGCTCAAGTCATTAACCACTGTGCTGTGCTCCCACCTAGGCCTTTGATGTCCAGACTGGGCTTTTTTCTGTTTCTTTCTCAAGACCTACATTTCCCAAATTTGACAAGTGAGGAATACAAAGTAAAATCCCAAAGATGGGTTATGGGGAGACCAAACAGAACTAACTGAACCCACAGCTTGCCAGGTACCTACCGCATGTTCCCTGGAAGGGTTAACTGGCCACACAATTTCCCTTGGCCACATCTGTGCTTGTTATCCCAACGCTGCATAAATCTGCCTAGTTCGTGTCGGCCACCCTGCAAGTGTCCAGATGGACCCTGTCCTGATGGGGAAGGGGCCATCCTGAACCGTCAGGATGATGAGTTCTGCCCGCTGTAAGGAAAACACATGCTCTCTTGGCCAAGTGGGGATGAATCTGCCCTTCGATCCAGTGTCCCGATTCAAGGATGCAGAAATCACATCTCTCACAATCACACCCTGACCGGCGGCTCACTCTTGGTAGCCTGTTTATCAGAGTTAACTGCTCGTTTGTTTTTGAAACATCATCTTTCCAGTGGTGATGCTGTTCCTGTGGGTTTTGCATGGTTCTCCAGTTTAGGCCGAGGCTCCTGGAAGGTAACGTGGATACAAAAATGTTCATCGGCACATGCGTAGTTTACCTCCTCAGGGTGATGGGCAGTCTTTGGAAAGACGCTTACCCAAGTCATCAGCCAACAGTAGGTTCTCCCTCTGCTGCCTATGTTCCCCAAGAGCAGGATCAAGTCAGTCCCGGTTCAGTAGCTCTCGGTAGGTGAGATGCAACAGTGCATCCTGGCCCAGGCCGGCAGATTTCTGTTACGTCAGAAGAAAATTCTACAGCTGTTGTTCTCCATTAAAAATGGTCACTCTTGGGGTGCCTGGGTGGCGCTGTCGGTTAAGCGTCTGACTCTTGGTTTTGGCACAGGTCATGATCTCAGGGTGGTGAGATGGAGGTCCTTGCTGGGAGTCTGCTTGAGTTTCTCTCTCCCTCTCTCTCTGCCACTGCCCCCCCCCCCCCCGCTCTTGCACACACTCTCTCTCAAATCAATCAGTAAATCTTTTAAAAATACGATCACTTTTATGGTTGCAGTTTTACCCTTTTGTTTGGAATTTCAACTCCTCAAAGCTGTGGGACTCTGGACCAGCAGCACCAGCAGCACCTGGGAGCTTGTTGGAAATGCAGAGTCTCAGGCCCCACCCCAGACCAACTGAATCAGAATCTGCCTCTAACAAGATCCCTAGCTCATTCCTGGGCACATCCAAGTTTGAGAAGCACTGCTCCACGTGTCCTCATTTCTCTATTACCTTCAGCTGGCGTCTCTACCCAGCGTTTTCTTTGAGGCTGAAATTCTTGGTAGGCTTTCAGATCTTAAAAAGAAAAGACACACACACATACAGAAATTCTTTCCCTCGCCTTTACATGATGTCATTCATTTTACCTGGCCTGCCACAAGAAAGAAAAAGGCAAATTACATCCAAGTTATATATATGTTTTTAAGACTAACTTCTTAATTGCATGTCTTAAAGCGGCACACTGGATCCCCCATCATTAACAGAGTCCCAAGTGTTGGCAAGATTAATTGAGAAATGCCTCAAGGCAAAATAAACACTGCAGCGCAGTTTAATTCAAAACCATATCAGCTAAGAATGAAGGTGCAATTAGTGATAAAGATGTTAATAATTAGTTGTGGTCTGTTAAATTTTATATTCAGTGGTTACATAGAATGAAGAAAGAATTTCCTCAAGAGGACAGAAATTAATGTTTCACCTTGATTGCTGTTTTAATGTGCTTATTTTAATGGGGCCATCCTGTAGAAACCCTTGGGCACATTTCCAATTTTACATAAATGTAGAATTAATTATTATGGAAGCATATAATTGTAGAGCTGGAATGACCTTCGTGGTCATTAGATCCAGCTCAGACATTTTACAAAGAAGTAAGAAATGATTTCTTCAGGTCCTGCCACGGAGTATTGGAACCTTGCTCCCCAACTCAGACCAGTGACAGTGAAACCTTTCTCACATCCCTGCAGACACAGACGCTTCTTTTTGCCTCAGAATTCCCAAATTACCATGTGTAGTTGCTCGCAAGTCCCTTACCCCACATTACCCCATGTTCTGGTTGCTTTCTGTTGTAAGGTTGGGGACTTGGGAACCATATCTGACTCACTTTTATATTCTTGACCATTCCTAGCTCTGGGTTTTGTAAACAGTAGTCGCACAATAAATTTACATGCATTGTGGTGTGCTGGAGCTGTTGTATCCCATTCGCTAGAGCTGGTTGTGTCTTCACGATGGTGGCTTGAGATTGGCCATGGCGGAAGCATTTATACCCTGGATGTAGATAAATGCCACAAACCAGGGCTATCTCCCCCACCCTGCCCCAGAAAACCAGTCATTAAACATTTACCAGCACATAGTTTACGTGATTTTTCTAAGGTCTCACAAGGCAACAGGTCTTGACGAAATCTGAAGATTATACCAACACGAAGATGCCTGTTCATCCAGCATTCGGCGTGTATTGCCTCAAGAGTGATGGATAGCCAACTGTTTGACCTCCTCTGATTTCTTTGGGGATTAATTTTGACCGAGAGCAAGTCAGGCCTCAGGGCTGCATTAGGGTGTGGTTGCTTAGCTAAATTCCACTTACCTGGAAAAGCTATTTGGGCATGAATGGTAATGGAAACTGGTCTGAAATATCAGGCACAGTTGAGTGAGAAAAAAAACCCCACAGATTATTTTCAGAGAAAACAAAGGAACAGGAAGTTACTGTGGCCGAAATTACAATTATATCCTTATACTTCTCAAAAACCTTCAGTGGCTCCCTGCAGCCTGCAAACAGGCCCAAAGGCCCTGCCGTCAGTCACATACTGACCACAGCTTACCGTTCCAGCCTCATTTTCCACCACTCACACCGCCCACCTTCTTTCGACTTTCCAGCCTCCGTGGAGTCCCCTCTGTGCCAGCTTCCATGACGTCCCCTTCTCCTGGAATGCCCTCCCTCTACCTCCCTGGTCCACCATAGGCTCTGTCCCGGAGTTTCTGTCCCTCCCCTGTCCCCTCTGTCGTGGACCACAGCTTCGGGGTTAACACAGGACTTCCTGTGACTCAGTTCATCTCCGCTTGTGTGTCTTTCTTTAGGAGCAGGACCCGTGGTCCCATCGGCCCTGGCAAGTATGGCTACGGGAAGGCCCCGTACATCTTACCACTGCAGACGGACTCCGCACACTTGCCACAGAGGCTTCGGAGGCAGAGGCCCCCGCCCCAGCATTCCAGGGCCCAGGCAGCATCCGGTCCTAGCCACGGCTACGGCCCGCCAGCCCACCGGGCTCCCCAGCACGGGCCTCTGTACCAGAGTGACGGTGGCCCTCGTTCTGGACTGCAGACCTCCGAGGCCTCCCTCTACCAGCGGCCCTTGACCCACGACCAAGGCTTTCCCGCAGCTTCCAGTCTCTTCCAGGGCCCGGAAACCAGCAGCAACCACGGCTTGGGGGCCCCCAGGGCAGCTCCGAGCTTCTCGCAGCCCGCCCGGTCCGCAGCCATCTCCTGCGTTGGAGCCTATCGGCAGTACAAGCTGTGCAACACCAATGTGAGTACACACAGCCTCATGCCGGCCGGGGGGCCGCTGTCGCCCCTCTTTCTGCGCAGCCATCACGTGGAAGACAGCGAGGGCCCGGTCCTTTAGGCCGTGTTAATGCACCCATGTATCTTCTCTCTCTCTCTCTTCTCTCCGTGAGTTCTCCATGGAGACTTCTCCTTTTCATAAGGTTGTGACTTCAGTAACTTGGGAATAATTCTTGACAGTCGGCTGTTGCTGCGTATCACACAACCTCCACATTCTCAGGGGCACCGTACCAATAGTATTTATTCTTTGTGCACGGGTCGGTGGGTCAAGGGCAGTTTGGCCAGTTTAGGGCCAAAGGTGGCAGTGCCCAAGACGTGGGAGTTGGCGGAGGTTTGACCAGCACCCGTCCATTCCAGTCACCATCCTGCCATTCTAGGTGTGAGCACTTTGGATACTGTATGATGAAAAAGCCTGAGAGTGAATAACTTGCTGATGATTCCATAGCTAATCAGTAGCAAAGCAAGTTATAAATGGGAACTACATAAGGTGACCAAATGTGGTTTTTAAAAAAATATATCAGTTTAAAGAGTGTATCTAAAGGAGAAAGGAATAAGAGAACGTTCAAAGTTTAAATTTCCAAGTTGCTCTATTTTTCATTAATAATTTAATCTGCCTTAATATTCTGTTACTGGGCAACAGGACAGCTGTTCCATATTAGCTTCAATTTCCTCATTAAAAATATATTTCCTGCTATAGAGTCCATAGAAACGACTTAATTTGTGATCTTAATAATTCCTCTGAATGCCTGGATTGCTTTTTAGCCTGTTCTTCCACTGACAGACTTCAGGAATTATTAGTTTTTGTAAAGCAGTAATTTTTCTAAAGCCATTACAAATCAGTCAACCATTAAGTCTTAATCACTGCTTGCTTGTAACGGACCGGGAGACGTGGAAGATGAAAGAAAAGTCGTATTATCTATCTTGTAGAGTCGTTAGGAGGATCAGATGAGGTGATTTTGAGACAGGGCTTTATAAATCGAAAAGAAGTACTTGTGTCCATGATCATACGTGGTCCTTGTTCTTGAATATCATTACTATCCTTTTAAGGATCCTTAAGATTCAGGGGTGCCTGGTGGGCTCAGTTGGTTAAGCATCCGACTCTTGATTTCAGCTCAGGTCATGATCTCAGGGTCGTGAGATAGAGCCCCATGGCTCCGTGACAGCCTCCGAGGTGGGCGTGGAGTCTGCCCCTCCCCCACTATCTCTCTTTCTCTCTTAAAAAGAAGTAAAATTAAAATCTTTAAAAAAATAAATGAAATTAATTCATCTGTAATGTAGAACACAGTCTCTCATTGACTAGTATGTTTCTTAATTTTGAAGACTACATAAATCATAAAGAGAAAGAAAAAGAGAGAGAGCATTTGGCACATATGTGGACCTGATATCTGCTTAGTATTTCTGTCACTTCACCTACATTTTGCAAGCACGCACATTTTGCTAGGCCTGTGCTGCTGACAGCAGGGCCACCTCTCTCCATGTGCACGTTGTAGCTTGTCTGGGTACTGGAATGACTCCACTACTAAGGACATTGAATTGCAAGGAATCTTAGAAAATGCTTGTGAATTTATGATGTCTGCCATCATTTGGCATCTGGCAAAGTAACACCTCAAACCCAGGACAGAGACGTCAGTGTCGACAAAGGATTATATAGCTTTAGTTCCGTTTTCTTGGCTGTAACATTTCACACAGTGTCCTCCCCAGTGCACCCCATCATCCCAAGTCCCATCCTACTTACCCTTATTGAGAGATGCCATTCTTTAGAGGTTCCATGACTGCCTGTCTTCTTTTTATAAGCCCATGGCTTCTTGGCTCTTGGGTCATCCCCTATCCCCCATGAACACCTTAAGACTCCCTGTGTTAGGGCTCCCTAAGACCTCTCCTAGGTTTGATGATTTGCTGGGAGGACTCATAGCTATGATTTATTGCAATAAAAGGATACAGAGCAAAGTCAGCAAAGAGAGAGGCACATGGGACAAAGTCTAGAAGAAGCCAGGCACACACTTCCAGAGTCCTCTCCCAGTGGAGTCACACAGGATTTGCTTAATTCCCCCAACCAATGAATTGTGACAACGCGTGTGAAGTGCTGTCTACAAGGGAAGCTCATTAGAGACTCGGTGCCCAAGGTTTTTACTGGGGGCTGGTCACATAGGCACCCTCTGCCTGCCACATACCAGAATTCCAGACTCCTAGAAGGAAAGCAGGTGTTGAGCGTAAACTGTATTGCTAATACAAATAGTTTGGGCAAAGTGAGTCACTCTTATCACTCAGGGAGTGATGGAAACCCTTCTGAAATCCAAGTTCCCAGATGCCAGCCAAGGACCAATCTTGCAAGCAGGCCTTTCTGAAGAGAGCTGTTTCAGTCCTGCTGTGTGGAGTCTTACTTGCACACTTCCTGTGTGGACCCATGTGCTCCAGCACCTTAGCATGGATGACCTCATGTGGACATTTATGTACCCTCCCCTACCAGTGGGCAACATGAAGAGATAACATGAATCTCCAAATTGTATAAATCTTCCTACTCCAAGAGGAAAGAGGTGAAGGGCAGTATTGTGAAAAATCGTACTAGTCTCCCAGGGAATACAGGTTATCACTTATGTCCTCTCCAAAGATTAAAAAGGAATATGTGCATTTAGAGATTTCTCCCAGTTCCTATCTGGGAGAAGAGAAAGAAGGGAAGTTAGGCCAGGGCATGTTGGAAACATCCCGATTTCAGAAGTCCATCCCTTAAACTAAGTGCCCAGTAGATCCCACCCAAGTTCTCGATGGAATACCCCACTTGCTAAGACTACCCCCACAGTAGAGGTCTCAGTTGTGAGATGTATGTGATGCATATGAGGGGTGGTGTGAACTAGGGGAAATGGTTTGGCAGGCTTCCAGATCTGGAAACAGTGTCTCATCACTGCTCACAGTCCCTCCCTTAACACGCTTGGGGCCCAGGGGCAGAGAAGGTGCCCAGTGCGGCGGCCTGGATGTCATTGCCCTTGGTGCTGGAGCACTTGGGGACAGGGAGGAACTCTGGGAGCACAGAGCAGAGGCCACTGGGTTGGGGAAGACTCCACTGAAGAGGGAGTAGTTGAGCTGAGCTTCTAAGGATGGCCAAAAGAGAGAAAAGGGCATTTGGGGGGCAAAAGAAACAGCTTAGTCAAAGACAGGGAGGCAGGATTGTGCCAGAGGCTCAAGGCGCCGAGGCACCTGCCAGGTCGTAGGGCCCTTCCTTTCTTAACCTCTGGCCTCCTCCTATCCACTTTAAATAATCACAATTTTAGTGGGCATTTTGTTCTTTAACATTTCAAAGTACAGAGATTTCACATGGGCCTTGCTTGACTTCTATACATGAGGTAGATGTGTGAGAAACTTTTAGAAACACAGTGCAGAGTGAGAAAGCGATCTGATCAGCTGGTTTAATGGGGCTTAGGCTGCAGGGCGTCTGAAATAGTGGGCTCGGGAGCAGGCTGTGCTGGACACGAGCCCCAGTTTCCTTGGGCAAAGCGCTCAACTCCCTGGGACCATCTGGGAATTGGGGATAATAACAACACCTGTTCCACAGGGTTGATCGTGCACACTAGGAGCTGATACGTTAGGAAATACGGTGGTTTGACCTGGAGAAGTAAACGTGGCTCTCGTGCCTCTCCGGAGCTTGGAGCGGAGCAAAGTCTTGCCATGTCACTTTCCAAGTGCTCAGTCACGAAACTGTGGTTGAGGTGGTCAGACTAGCTCAGAGTCCCCTTTTGTCCTCTGGATTACCTGGGGTTCAGAGTCCTTTCCCTTCGCCCAGCAATAAAACACGATTGCTGGGGTGCCTGGGTGGCTCAGTCGGTTAAGCATCTGCCTTCAGTTCAGGTCATGATCCCAGAGTCCTGGGTTTGAGCTCGGCATAGGGTTCCTTGCTCCTTGGCGAGCCTGCTTCTCCCTCTCCTGCTCCCCCTGCTTGTGCTCTCTCTCTGTCAAATAAATAAAATCTAAACAAAACAAAACAAAACACAATTGCCAAGAGCCCCAACATCTCAAGTGTAATGTAGCTTCCGTGCAATCACCCTTGGGCCAGGTGTAAAATGATGAGAAAGTGAAACTACAGATAAGTTCCTGCCAGTGAATGCTTAACAACCTCAAATGTGCATGTTTAATGTGAAGCCCTACCTTGTGATGTCATCTGGGAATTTTAAACATCTAGTGTGTCTTTAGGATTGTTTGACTCCTATTAAGATGTCCTTTATGAAATACTATAAAATAAATAATAAATGCAGTCCTAATGATCTCTGCATGTAGACTTTAAAGATAAGGAAGGTTTTTTTTTAAGATTTTATTTATTTATTTGAGAGTGAGAGAGAGCATGTGCTGGGGGAGAGGGGCAATGGAGAGGGAGAAGCAGGCTCCCTACTGAGCAGGGAGCCCAATGCAGGGCTCAATCTCCAGACCCTGGGATCATGACCTGAGCTGAAGGAAGATGCTTAACCGATTGAGCCACCCAGTCGCCCCAAGGAAGGGTTTTTGGGTTCTGTTTTTCTTTTTTTTCTTGCTTACATTGTATGTGAGGAAGTTAAGGTGACACGCCCCAGTATAAATAGAGATGGTTTCGGTCTTTTAGAGCAGATACCAATCTTCGACCTCTATTGGTACAACACGCCAGGCCACTCGCTAGTGTGGGTTCTTACTTGGAGTCCATAAACACAGCATTGACATTGGCGGTGGGGTCAGGCGTGAGGCTGTGGGTCAGGGACACTGAGTTAAGGCAAGTCCTGGCTCTCAGTGGCTCACAGCCCAGTGGCAGAGACTCATAAATAGATCATGACAAGTATGGAGTGCAGGCAGCACTGCACGTGCTGGGAGCCTCTTTGAAATCGTACTAGGCCCGGCTTGGCCTCCTGGAGAAGTACAGGAAGGTTTTCTAGGGAGGGGGAGTGACAGGGGCTCCCAGAAGGGCTGAGGAGCATGAAGGTGGCTCTCAGGGGACCTCTCAGTGGAACCAGATGTTTTTCCTGTGAGCAGAGGCTTCCCCTGCAAGTACGTCCTCAGGAACGAAAGGGCAGCATGGGGAGGTCTCCGTGGTTTATCCGCAGCCCTGCACTTTCTCAGCTGTGGCTAAAAAGAATGAGTGCTCAAGGAATCAAGTAAATAGGTTTCTTCTCTGTGGAAGTTCGTGGAAGGCCAAGATTTGGAAGCAAAAGAACTGGAGTCTTGATAAGGGTGCCATGGGGGAAGGAGAAAACCAAATCACGGTCCCTCTGGTGCCTGAGGGGATGCAGTTAAAATCCTTCTACTAGCTGTTTCTGGGGGTTTGTATTATTATTTGCTAAATACATTAACAACCAAGACACTTTATGCCGTTTGTTGCGGAGGCCGAGGTGTCTCTCTCCCCACCTTCTTCTCTTAAGCACTCAATTCAGGCTTTCTCCCTCGGGACACTGACACTCTGGCTCCTTCTGGTGAAAGGCGGCTGGAGTGAGTCAGCTGGTGCAGGGTGGGGACGGGGTTACGACTTTAAAGGGCTTCACTGCCAAAGGAGACGTGATCCTGAGTTTAGACAGAGTGCACTTAACGTTATGGGGAAAAACCCCTGGGGCTAAAAGCAGATTTTAGCAAACACCAGTGTGATGAGTTCTGCTATCAGTGCCTCTCCAGTAAATCTCCCTGCAGTGGGACTGGCCTCAGACAATGGATTTGTCCGTGTGGAGTTGTTTCTGTCTCCAAGTAAGTGAAAATGAAGGGAAGATGTTGGACAAATCTCAGATATAGCTAAGCTCTCTTGAGGCAGGTTCTGTTTCTACCCCATTTCTAGTCTCCTGTTGAACAGCAGAGGATATGACAGCCTCCTGACTGTACTTTAAGGAGGAACTTAGCAAACAGATGGGCCAGGTCCAGAATTCAGAACAATTCCGTAAGGTGTGAAACTTATCAGGAACTGTGGGGCCGATTACGGGGTGGACAGGCCATCTAACCGTGGTCTCAATGGAAGTTTCTCTTATCATGAGTTTATCACCAACCTCCTCATCTGGGAAATATGTGCTGGTGTCAGCACTTTTTTGCATCAATTTCTGCTTTCCATCTCCTCAGACCACTTGGGATTTCCCATAGAAAGTTCTCTTATTGACTTTTTCTTACTCTATCAGGGACCTTTCGTAAATATATATGAAATATGTATGTGAATATATGCAAGTATAAATAGTAGAGATACTTCTTTGTATGTACAATATTTACATGTTTCATATAAATATATTTCATATATTTGAAAGATACATGTATGAGTCACACACACACACATATGTGAGTTGTTTTCATTTGTCACTTCTAATAATTATAAAAAGTAGTGCAAATAGTAAGAAATATCACAGTGGCAGAGAGAGCTGTATCCCAGTCCCTCTCCCTCGAGGTAATTGCAATCAGTCATTTTTGATTTTTAGTTCCTAGAGTCATTCTCTCCATTAACTCTAATAGTTTACTAATACTTGTGCTTCTTGATACATCAACTTCAAATTTTCTGTTAGCTCCTCACTCCAAAAGATGAAGAAATGACCCCCTTTCCTCCCACAGCGCTTATCCCTGTTAGCTACGTTTCTATTTCCTGTTATATTTTTGATTACATATAGTATGTTAACAATTTTTATTTTCTTGATTTATCAACATTAGGGAGGATCCGTTAACTCCTTGTTTTGCAAGATTAGAAATTTAGTGCCCGGTTTGCCAAATTCTTCTCATTGCATTACATGTTTTGGCTGATGTATTTTTCTCCCTATGGCCTGTAAAATCCCTGCAAGAGACTATTTTTTTTAAAGATTTTTTTTTAATTTATTTAATGGACAGAGAGAGAGAGGGAACACAAGCAGGGGGAGTGGGAGAGGGAGAGGGAGACTTCCCACTGAGCAGGAATCCTGATGCGGGCTCGATCCCAGGACCTTGGGATCATGACCTGAGCTAAAGGCAGTCACTTAACAAACTTAGCCACCCAGGCGCCCCCCTACAAGAGTCTATTATGAGGGGTTCTTCTCTGTATCTTCCATAGTCACAATACCTGACGCATAGTAGTAGGGGCCCAGTGAGTATTTGCCTTTGAAGAAATTTCTCCCCCTGTCCTAGCAGATGGCAGAGGGTCAGGAGGCCACTCTTACTAATGTGATCCCTAAAGTAGCGACTAGGGGGGAGTAGAAGTCTTAAATGTTTTAAAAAGTTTATATTTGGCCGTATGCTTTCTGATTAGTTAGAAGAAAGATGTTCTTGTTTAGGTCCTCTTACAGGCATAGAGATAAATAAATCTAAGGAGGGAGGAATGAACAGCACCCCTGGGATAGGTGTAGATTTGTATGAATGTTTATCCAGACTACTTAAAAATATGCGGTTTTCCTGGGTGAACAGATAGGCTTAGTCATCTTAACATCCATTGGGTCTTTGATGAATGTATTGAATGAGAGAGAAACACTTTCTCTAGAAGAACATTGTGAACTTGGATGGGGGCACAAAAGGTGTTTGAGAACTACGAAAACCTCAGGATTTTGGAGGGGTCTTTCTGTTTTGTTTTTTGTTTTAAATCCAAAACCTTGACCCAACTCTTTTAGACAAACCAATTTACTGACTGTCCAGAGAACACTAGGAGTGGTAGCAGGTGGCAAGAGTTTTTGCAAGGTTGAATTTGTTCCAAGTGACTTGAGAAAGCAGATATGAAACATATTTGAAAAATGTGCTGGATAATTTTTAAGCAGTTTCAATCCGTGGTTGTATTATCCTGCAGCTGGAAACCCAAACTCCTTTTTCCAGCTGGGGAAGAGAAAGGGGAATGTTTGCTCAAAACACCTACCTGTCAGGGCACTTGAAGCTTCTGGAACTGCTGTAGTCATCTTTGATGTCCGCTTAGATTCCAGCTCAGCTAATATTTACTGAGCGTTATTATGAACTAGAAATCTTTTTTTTTTTTTTTAAAGATTTTATTTATTTATTTGACAGAGAGAGATACAGCGAGAGAGGGAACACAAGCAGGGGGAGTGGGAGAGGGAGAAGCAGGCTCCCTGCCGAGCAGGGAGCCCAATGCGGGGCTCAATCCCGGGACCCTGAGATCATGACCTGAGCTGAAGGCAGATGCTTAACGACTGAGCCACCCAGGCGCCCCTATGAACTAGAAATCTTAATGTATTACTAAGTCAGTCTTCACAAAAAATCCCTGCGGGATGGGAGTGCTGCGGGGCTTGCTACTGACATGCAGTAATTGGGTTTAGAGAAGTGAAGTGCTTTGCCCAAGGCCACCCAGCCACTTTTCCCTGGCAGTGCAGGGATGTTAAATACATCATGTTGTCGGCTGGTCACTGGTCTTCTGATTGAATCCAGAGCAATGCAAAGGATAAAAACAATGCATGTCTGACCCATGCAGACTTCAAGGTCCTATTTCTTGGTGCCACCTTCATTGGGGATGACACCCTTCTGTCGGCTGAGGAACTGGAAGTAATTAATTATCAAGAGGTAAGTATGCAATCACCAAGAGTGGCTTCTTGAGCAATGAAGTTAGGTGCAGGCACTTGTCATCTCAGATTAACCGGGGTCTCTAGGAACGTAGCCCAAGTTTCCATAATACTCTTTGTAACTCATAACAACCCTAGGCAATTGTCTAGATGGAACTTTGGATAGGCTCTGAAGTGCTTTATAAGGATTCAGCTCATTATATCAAAGTCCATCTTTATTCCTTTTCCCATAAGAGACCAGTGGAAACATTCCTCCCTCTTTTGGGTGGAAGGAAGTCATTTGAAGGGAGGTTTCCCAGAGGCATCACATGGCAGTGAAGCTCCGCTCTTTGAGAGCCCCATCCTGCGTGAGCCTGATCTCTATCTGCACAGCTTTTTCCCTGTCCCACTTTTCTGGCCTGAAGATTACAAGAATCTGTGTCCATGGAAAGGATTAGTGTCTGCAGGAAATCTGCCCAAAGCCAACTCACAGTGTAAACTAGAGACAGTTACTGATAAGGTGAGGGTGACTCAGTCTATGGCATCAGGAAACAGCCCATTTAAAATGTAACAAATGTAAAATGATCTGTAACCTGGAAGTTTTAACTTCAGAAAGTCTGTTAAAATGAGAGGAGATCATATATTGATAATAGTATGACAAGTACAAACAGATGTAACCCACACAAGACATGAAGCAGAATTTCCCTGGCCTGCTTGGTTTTCATCCTCAATCCACAACTGCCTGATCTTTACAGCCGAAGCTGTAATCTGACCTTGGCCGCTAGGACTTCTCGGGCAAGGAGTTAAGGCCCCCTTGTCTGAGGACCCGTGACAGATTCACTTTGCTGTCCACACAGTCTCGAGGGGCACCATGTATGGTGGTTACTGGCATGGGTTCTGGATTCAAAGTGTCTGGGTTCAAATCCTGACTTCATCATTTATCAGCCCATGGCTTTTGGCAACTCATTTAGCTTTCTGCTGCCTTGGCTTCCTCATCTATAAAATGGGTATGATAGTTGTGGTGAGGATTACATGAGCTAAGATACATAGGATCATGTGGTGGAGTGCCTGGCATTTAGTAACTGTTCAGTAAAAGTGAGCTGTTCTTAATACTATCATCAGCCAGGCTTCTGCCTTCATCACCTTTACTATAATTTTATCTCAGGACCCACGTCCACATCTGGATCCTGTGAGCCTCGAATATGTCTGGCCTGGATCCTCTCCTACGTGCTAACTGGCAGCTCACGTGGTATCCTGTGAGTCCTTGCTGGGGAGCACACAGGGCCTGGCCAGGGCTCCTGGTCATCTCCTGCAGCATCTTGTGCTCACCACGGGCTGGATACCACAGGCAACCTGCTGGGCTCAGCTGCCTTTGGGCAACTGGAGGTGGATTTGCTGCCTCAGCACCTGACCCCCCACTGTGGGTCCGATGCCACATGAAGCCCCCCCTTCCTCAGGAGGTAACTGGGCCAGGCTCAGATATAAAGAACTTATTGGTGACCTGGGGCAGGGGGCCCTGAATGATCCCTCACATGTGACTGGTTGGCTTGGCAGATGCATGTGGATGGAGTAGGAGCATTAGTGGGGCATTAAGATATACCATACGATTATAAACTACAAGCACATGTAAAGTTGGCAAAGGGCCAAAGTGTTTGAAAGGGCTCAGTAATGATCCATTTTTATTACACAAATATTACGTATTTATTGCAGAAAAATTAGTGTAATACACCAAAAGCTTTCTTTGTGAAAAGAAAAAATCTATAACCCACTTTCCAGAGGTAATGCTTTTAACCTTTCTTTGTCTATGTGTGTGCATACATACACACACACACACACACACACACACACAATCACTTAACACTTTTTTTCACTTAATGGGTTGTGGACTACTTTCCATGTCATGAAATATACATTTATATCATCAAGTACTGAGCAATTCGGAATGATTCTACGTAGAGATGCATTGGTTCATGGTCTAGCCTCTTGGCATATTTTGCTAATGGAAGAGAAAGGGGTTAAGCAGCTTGGCTGGGTTTTTGTGGTCTGTAGCTTCCAATTCTGATAACTGCCACCAGACTAATTCAGGGTGGCTTCTGGCTGGAGCCTCACTGCCGAGCAGCTTGGCTTTCCATAGGTGTGGTTATTTGAGGAACAGGACATTTGCCCACTTGTTCTGGTCTGTTTCCATTATGAAAAAAATGCAACCCAGTAGCTCATCTCTAGTTTCTGATTAGGGCCAGAGTGGGTGGTCAGGCTCTGGGCTCTGTCCCTCTGTCACAGTGACCTCTAGCCAGCTGTGCCTCTTCTCCAGGCCTCAGTGTCTTCATCGATAAAGTGAAGGGTTGGGTCTGATTGTCACTGCTCCAACACTGTGATTGCCTGTTAACTAACCGGAGTAAGACTGAGGCTTGGGGGTGGCCTTTCATTGCTGCTGTGGTCCGGTGCCAGGCTGGCTGGGCCAGAATCAGTGAGGCAGTGCTTCAAGCATATATTCCTGGGCCCTTTCCCTCCCCTCCCATTGGGGTGAGGCCTGGGAATCTGTATTTTTAAAAGATCTTATTTATTTATTTGAGAGAAAGATAGAGAACATGAGCTGGGGAAGGAGCAGAGGGAGAAGGAGAGAATGTCAAGCAGACTCCGCACTCAGCACAGAGCCCGATGCGGGGCTCGATCTCACGACCCTGAGATCATGACTTGAGCTGAAATGAAGAGTCAGATGCTTAACCGACTGAGCCACCCAGGCACCCAAGAGAATCTGTATTTTTAACAAATCACTTAGTGATTCTTTCTCTCAAGTCACCCAACTGATCATATCCTCGTCAAGCTCTGGTTCTGGCCTAAGGGTTGTCAAAAACATCTCAGTGCCAAGTCCTTTATGGAGACAGCTGGTGTTGCTGGACGCCTACACGGTTCTGGCTTGGGGGCCACCAGCAGCCTGGCTTCCAGTGCCCAAGGAGACAGCCTTCCCCAGCCTGTTGGCTTCTCACTGATTGTCAGAGCTCAGCCCACCCTGTCCGTCCACTGGGCCTTTTTTCCCCACCAGTTTCTACCACATTCTGCTTCCCATAGCTTCCTGCTCCATATGCTTTGGTTCAGGCTGCAGCAGGGTTATGACCACCCAGGTGTTTGTACCAGCAGCCTCGCCTGAATGTCCTTTATCACACAAGAGATGCTTTTCCTTCCACCTGGTTTTATTCCTCCCTTCATTCCTTCCTCTTCAAAAGACCTGGTGTTTCTGATATATACCATAGATTTCTTTATAAATCCTTCAGGACTTTGAGCTACCTTATTAGCAGTTTATTCCAGAGACTTCTTATACACAGGGTTTTTAATATTTAAGGGGCCAGATTCCTTTTCCTCTGATTATTAAAACACACACACACACATACCCCACACTTAAATAAGAGTATACTTAGGTTTTAAAAAGTTAGATCATGCTTTATCCATGATTTGAATTAGAGATTCTGATCTTATTATATTTCATATTTATTTCATGTCACATTTATAAATAAGAAAGAGATAAACCACAGGGAGCTGGATATTTTCTTTGAGTCATCTAGTATATCAGAATTACCTGGATAATTTGATAAAATACAGATTCCTGGACCTCATCCCAGACTTACTGACCATCCTTGGGGGAGGGACCCAGGATTTTGCATTTCCCGTGAGATCTCTGGGTGATTCTTTTGCATGCTAAAGGCTGGGAGCTGTGGCATTAGATGGTGGAGAGAATTTAGACAAGATGGGAAGGACACTGAGATGCAGCCTGGTGGCCACCAGACCACTTAGCCCTAACTCCAGCCTCTGCCCTCACTGGCTGTGTGGGTTCTTCTGTGCCTCAGTTTGCTCATCTGTGAAAAATCTGCAAAACTATCAGAGTGGCCTCATTGGTCACTGTGAGGATTAAAGTGTAATATGAGGATTAGTAAGTGTAATATGTTTAAAGCAGCACCTGCGCATGGTAAGGATTCTGTACATGCTTGCTGTGAATATTATCCCATGTCTGGGAATGGCACGAACAAAGTCAAACAGACGGAAATGGATGGCCTGTGTGGGGGAGGCGAGCAGACCAATTTGTCAGGAGCAGAAGGTTTCGGTTAGTGGTTTTCAAATTATGGTGCAAAAGCTTAACCTGGGGAGCTTGTTAAAATTTTAGTGTCCTTCCAAAGATTCTGATTTAGTAAACTTGGAATGAAGCCTTGAGATCTGCATTTTAAATTTTTGGTGCAGGTGATCCGCGCAGTTTCAGAAACACTGCTTTTGGTGGAGAAGGATTGGCATTTAAAGTTGGAGAGGTCTTCCGGGACGGGACTAGAGCTATGAAAAGATGCAGACACTCACTGCATATTTAATATCTGTTTTATTAGGTGTGTCCAGAAAGCAGTAGAAGCATCCGGGAGGTCCAGTGCGCATCCTACAACAACAAGCCGTTCATGGGCCGCTTCTATGAATGGGAACCATTTGCAGAAGGTAAGACTAGACCCAGCCCTGTCCAGAGGAATTATTCTTGTCTGTTCCTCAACCCTGTTCCCTGCTGCCTGGTGCTGGAGGAATTGGTGTGATCCTGATTCTAGCGGCAATAGGGAGCAAAGTATGGCCCCAGGACGCAGGAGAGCCTGCAGGTAGTCTAGCTCATAGGCATTGATAGAAAAGATAGAAGAGAGCAGCGTCTGTCCCCATCACCGGGTGAGGGAGACAGAACAGCGTTTGAGGAACTGGGGGGAGTGAGACGTTCAAACCAAGGTTGTGAGGATTGAGTGGGGACAGTTTCCCTTTTCCTTGGTTCCTGCTCCAGGCTTGTGTGGTGGCTTCAGAGGACATGTAGGGTTGTAAAGTTGCCAGTTGTGTGTGTGTGTGTGTGTGTGTGTGTGTGTGTGTGTGTGTGTGTGTGTGTAGGGGGCCTCACATGCTGTTTCCAAAGCTGAAATGCCATAGGCAGGCATTGGTATCAAGGTTCCTGCCATTTCAAAATGGCAGCAGGTCTGATTTTGAAAGAACTTGGTAATACTGCTCTGGATCCCAGAGTCACTTTTCTTAGTTGAAACCAAAGTGATGACGTGCCTTTCGAACAGAGAAGTATTGAATTCTGGGAGATTCCTTCCATCCCAGAGAAAGTGGGCTCCAAAGAGGGGAAGGGTCAACCAAAACTTGGGGCGTTAAATACTGGTGGTCAAGTTGGCCAGAAGCGGAGAGTCCAGCCACTCTCAGTGTCCACTGTCGGCCCAAGGCAGTGGCTGGGACCCCGGTATTGGCCAAAACCGAGAGTGCAAAGTACTGTGGTCATGTCCAGGAGCTGGAGAATTTGTCCTGGGAGAGGGCTTCATAGTGATTTCATCACAAAACCCACGCCTGGGGAAGCCAAACTGTGGGAAGTCGGGTCTCAGTGGGGACCCTGGAGGAAGAGGGAGGCATTGATTTCTGCTCTGAAATTGGATGCAAGATGGTTTTTGTCTGTATATTTTCTTCAGAGGAGAATCTGTAGCTTCTCGCAGATTCTCAAAGTGGTCCCATGACCTCAAAACTGTTAAGAACTAACTTGACTAAAAAATTGGGGTTACCAGATCCAAACAGGAAGGAAGAAGAGATGAAACATAGTCAGTTGGACACAAATGTGAGGCTGGCTGGGAGGCTAGAGGGCAAGCTCAGGAAGGATGCCTAAAGTGAAGTTTTGATGCCATGAATCAGAGCTTGGCTGTGGCCCTTTTCATCCTAAAAAGCATTGTGTTAAATGCAAGCTGGTATCCTGATTTGGATCCCAGAACAGGAAAAGGGCATGGGTGGGATACCTGGTGAAAGATGCTTAAAGTATATAGTTATGTCAACAGTATTGTCCTGGTGTGACTGTCTTAGTTTTTATAAGTGTACCATGGTTTTATAGGATGTTAACATTAGGGGAAGCTGGGTGAAGAGCATACAGGAACTCTCTGTACTATCTTTGCAACCATTCTAGAAGTCTAAAATGATTCCAAAATAAAAACATGTTTTAAAAGGCATTGTGCTCCCAGTTAGCTAGATCTTATATGCATTCTGATGAAGATAAAATCTAAGATTTGCTTTATATGGGTGAGTAAGAGTGTCCCGGATTGAAACCTTGTGCTTCCTGGAACCTCAGAAGGTGTCCCTATCTGGAGATGGGGTTACTGCAGATGGAAGGTGTTGAGGTCCTACCAGAGTAGCGTGGCTCTTAATCGAGTAGGACTGATGATCTTATAAGAAGAAAGGACACAGACTTCCAGGGAGAGCGCCAAGTGACAATGAAGGGAGAGATTGGAGTAATGTGTCCATGAACCAAGTAACACCAAGGATTGCCAGCAACCACTAGAAGTTAGAAGAGGCAAGAAAGGATCCTGGCATAGAGCATGGCCTGCCAACATCTTGCTTTTGGACTTCTAGCCTCTAGAACTAAATTTCGGAGTGTATATTTCTGTTGTTTTAAGCCGCCAACTTTGTGGTATTTTGTCATGCAGCCTTAGGAAACTCCTAGAAAGAGGAAAGAACTAGGTTCTGGATTGATTGAGGTCTGCCCACGCGAGTAGATCAGAAAGTGGGGGTGGTCTGAGCAGTAGCAGGGGATGCCCAGAGAAGTGAAGCACGAATATACAGTAAGTGAGCATTTGACAGATCCAGGTCTACCTGAGTCTGTGGTTCTCAGCCCTAGCTGCTCATTAGAATCATCGAGGAGCCTTCTGGAAATACTGACGTCTGGGCCCCGCTCCCAGAGATTGTGATTTCATGGTCTAGGATGCAGCCTGGGCAACAGGATTTTTCTAAAGATCCCAAGTGATTCTAATGGGTAGCTGGGGTCAAGAACCTCTAATCCCAGGAGAAGGCAGGACCCCATAAGCGGTGGTGGCTCTAGCCTAAATTAAGAGACAGAATCGTGGCTGCATTTATAAACTGTGAGATACATTGTTGTGTCAGAACAATGGTGGTCCTCAGTGAACATTTGGAGAAGTAACCCAGGCCTTTGTCTGAGCCACACCCTTGCATATTTATTGGGGTGGATAATAGCTGCTTTATTGGGATTACCTGGGAGGAAGGGTGAATTCTTCCAGTGATGAATACTCCATTGTTTTGCCTGGAGTTGAAGCGCATGGCTGGACCTTGTCTGCATAGTTTGGGCTGGTCATCCACCATCCATGTCTGTCCAAGGCCCCCTGCTCCTGTCAGGCCGTCATAGATTCGGGTCTCGTGTCCAAAGCCCTGTGTATTGCAAAGAACTCTTGTGCTAAAGTTTTCATGTATTACAGCTATGCTCTCTGCACATCTACTATTGTCTGGTTTATGTTTGATTCTGCCTCTTCTGTTCTTTGGTTTGCCTTGATTTGTGCTGGACTTGAAGTGTGAGGCCTGTGAGATTTTTTTTTAACACTTGCTTTAACGTATGTAGACAGAGAGAGAATAGGTCGATAGTATAATAATAAGCTCCTTATACTTACCACTTAGTTTCAACAGTTATCAGCTCATGACTGATCTTTTTTCTATATACCCCACCCTCTCTTCCCCACCCAGATTATGGGGAACTATTTGAATTCACATTATATGGCACTATTCCTTGGTAGATATATTAACTAGAAGTCTTGGTTGTGAATGACAGAAACCCAGTGGAAAGTGGGGATTGGGACACAGAAAAACAGATTCTTCAAAAATCGTTATATACTTCTTGATCATAAGCCATAAGATTTTGAGAACCAACTAGAATCGTGGTATTTTACAAAGTAAAGGAAAATGCAAAATAGCAGCAGTTTAGAGAAATCAACTACTGTCTACGATGTGTTACTCGGTCTAGAAGATTCAGCATTCTTTGAAAATATTTATCGACATTAATATGTGTCAGGTGCCCAGGAGAGGAGGAGCCCATGGTCCCTGATATTGTATTTACTTTGACTTTGTTTCCATGGTTCTTTCTGCTGCTAAGATTGTTTTCTTGATTTTGTCCTTCTTCCTCTTAAATGACTCCTAGGCTGACCTGCGGGAGGAAGACGCTCTTCATGCTTCTGCAGGGTGTTCAGACTTGCCGCCTGGATTTTGCATTGGGCTCTTGGTTTTGTTTGGACGCCTAGTGCTATTCGCATGCACCTGCTTAGAAAAACAGCTGTACCCACTCAGTCCAATGCCACATAGAATAGTAAAAGCAGAGTACACTCTGATAAACACATTCATTTTACCACATGCCTCGTCTTCGGCCTTTAATCACATTTCCTGGATATGGCTTTCTCTCCTGAGATAATGCCTCTAGGCATTTTTCTCATACCTCCTAGACCTAAGACTGTAGAGATGATGGCGTCGGAATTAGGGTGTCCACACGTCCCTGTGTGCCCCGGACAGCAAAGGTTTATACCTGTCGCCTGGTCCCCTTTCACTCTCAAGACCATTTTGGACAATAAATTATGCTGCTGGCCTAGCTGGCATGGGCCACATTAATAGGAAGACTCTGGTGTAGGTGCTGACAGTGGGGGACATGGTACCTGTTTTCATGCCTAGGGCACTGGGCCTGGGTAGCATTAGAGGCCAGGCTTTTGCTGGGTCCCTGTGGGCTACCCGTAGGTATCAGTCTTCATCCATGAATCAGGAGACAGCTTGGTGTGTGGGTAGCTTAAGTCTATTTTGTGGCCCTGAGGGCTGAACTCAACAGAGGGGAAATCTAAAAGCCAGAGGTGAGGCGGAGTTAGAAGTTGGAGGTTGCTGACCGGTCATATGAGCGGGCTGCGCTATCCCTTAGTATTGCCTAGATTATGCGACAGTAACAAAGAACCCCCCAGGCCCAGTGACTTCACGAAGCCAAGGTGTCTCTTGCTCGTGCTCCCTGTGTAACGGAGTATGTGTTCTGCTCATTCGGAGCCCCACGCTAACAGAGGTTGCCTGTCACCTTATGCTCCCATGGAGGCGGGGACAGGGGAGAAGTGAATCACCATGGATTCTTAAAGCTTCCGCCAGAAGCCATCCCTGTTGTTTCTGCTCCCATCTCATTGGCCAAAGCAAGTTTCCTGTCACACTGAACTTCAAGGGCAGCAGGGAGGTGCCATCCTGCCGTGTGCTCAGAGGAGGAGAAATGGAATATCCGCAACCTACCCTCATGACTAGCACAGGCAGGAAGCTTCGACAAAATCCCTCGAGTGCCTTCCTTAGACATCCAGGGGACTTTGATCAGGCTGCTTGCAAGACTAGATTTTGCTCCAGGGAAATTAAAGGTGCCACACAGCCTCTCATGGGCACAGGGCCCCGAGCCATTGAGCTCAAGTTCTTCCCCTTGAGTAAAGCTCAGAGGCACAGAGATGGAACTGTGCCACCGAGGTGCCCAGCTGTGCTCTTGCTTCCTCTGCTACCCCAGAGGCTGCCCTGGCACGGACACCACGTTCAGGCATGGGACAAGGGCTGCCAGCTAAAAACACTCACAGTGTTATCAGAACTGTGGGACACGAGGCGGGAAGGCTTGGGACCGAGTCCTGCTGGACCCGGGATGAGGATGCTCATGTTGTAATCAAGCAGCTTCATTCCCAGGTACCTGGCATGCTCACCTCCGTAGCCCACCCCTCCTGCAGAGTCTGTAGTGATTATGAACCTTTCCATGAGGACAGGATGGGCCTTAGGGAAGCAAGAAGAGTGTTCCAGTGATACCCTAACAAGATTCACTCTCGGGCTCTCTTATACACGGCTAGGAGTAACTGGCAAGACTAGGCCATGTATATTTGGTGTATGAGTATATCATCGAGGACAAAGAGAAATCCCGAGGGCAACCTCTTTGTGAAAACAAAAACAATGATTTCGGTTTTATACATGTTGAGTTTGAATGAATGGTAGCAAGATGCCGAGCAGAAAGTTGGGGATGAGATACGGAAATGGAACAATTGTCGACCTATATTTGAAGTCATTGGACTTGGTGTGATAATTAAAGCCACTGCAATGGATGAGACCTTCAAGAGAGTATAGAATCATAAGGACAATGACGTCAAGGAGGCAGCTTTGCAGTATGTCCACATTAAAGAAGCAGGGGAAAGAGGCTCAACCATTAAAGAGGGTTGTTAAGGGAAGGCATCATAATGCTATGGTTTCATCCCTTGTATTAATGAAGTCTACCGTGCTTTATAAAGTTCTCTTATTACATACACCACAATGAGGATCAAATGAGATAGTAGAAACTGCTTGTCTTTATTGAGCACTTACTGCATGCCAGGCACAGTTGTAAGTGCTAGCTCATTTAATGCTCACAATAACCCTGTGAGGTGGGTCCTATTGTCAGCCTCATTTTACAGAAGAAACAGAGGTACAGAGGGGTTAAATAACTTGCCCTGGGTCTCCCAGCTAGCAGGGGATAGAGCCAGGTTCAAACCCCAGAGTCTGGCTATGGAATCTCTCCTGTCAATGTGTGTGGAAGCCAAGAGAAGGATTTGTACAGTTGTGAGCATTTAAGACCAGTTTTTGGGTACCTGTTTTCATGGTAAAAATTAACTGAGTAATTAAAGTTTAGCTTTTCTTAAAAAGCAAGAAAGGAGAGAGAGAAAGAGACAGAGAGTGAATGCTGGTTAACACAGCCGAACACTGCAAGAGGTCAAAGAGAGAATGAGAAGTGAGAAAATAAAACCAGGGTGGGCTGTTGAGAACACGACTGGGAATTTAAAAAAAAGAATTGCCATGAAAAAGTCATATTGAGATTGTTTGCTAGTTTCAGGGGAGAGAGAAAGGTTTGTTTAGAATGGTTGAGAAACACGGGTGTGTGCAGATGGAAAGAATGAAGCTGTTAGAGAGGGAGTTGGGGTTAATAGAATGGTATCTATGAACCCACCCATCCTGTTCTAAAAGAAAAATAGGCATTTTCTTTTTCCCCTGCAGAAAGTATATTATTGTTTCTCTGCAAAGTATTATACTAAGAAAGCTTCTTCAGCATTTAATAAAAATTCATTTATTCAAGAGAAATGAAAGCAGTCATATGTCCATAAAAAAGATTTGTTTAAGAATGTTCATAGCTGCTGTTTTCCTAATAGGCCCAAAGCTGGAAACAACCCAAATATCCATCAACAGGACACTGAGTAAACAAACTAAAGTATGTTCATACAATGGAGTATTACTCAGCAGGAAAAAAAGAACACCCTACTGATATGTATAAAAACCTGGATGAATCTCAGAAACATGAAGTTGACTAAAATAAAGAGTACATTCTGTCTGATTACATTTACATGATGTTCTAGAACAGGAAAAATTAGGCAGGGGTGATAGAAATCAGAACAGTGTTTGCCTATGGGAGTGAGGAGGGGTCAGCTAGAAAGGGACATGATGGAACTTTCTAGAATGAGGTGATGTTCCTTTCTCTCTCTCGGTCGCTCTCTCATTTTATTTTTCTTACCCTTTCTTCCTGACCATGGAGGAACAAGAGAATTTTATGGAGAATAGACTCAGATGCATAGGATCATTTTTAGAAACATCTAGAATCATAGGGCTTTGTTGGGCCCGGAAATCCTCAGATAGGTCCAGAAGTTAGACATCTGTATTAGTTAATATTCTTTTTTTTTTTTTTTTTGCAAGCAACAGACACTGATTTTGGCTAAGTCAAAACAAAAGGGTTTTATTGGAAGGATATCCAGGAGGTCAGAGAATCAACAGGAAGTGTGCAGAACCAGGCTTGGTGAAAGACAGAAATTGAGGAAGCTCTGGGGGTCCAGGTGGACAGAATTGATGGTCTTCTTTGTGTGCTACTGCTGCAATGGATAAGTTCCAACAGGTTTCTCCATCCAAGATTCAAAACCCTGGAAACAAGTAAGCTCAGTTGGCTTGGTGTAAGCCACATGCCTCCTTCTTGGCCTGAGGGGTGAGGGGGTGGGTCCCCTGATTGACATTCCCAGCAAGACTATACACAGTGGGGGTGGGGATTAATTCCCGAAAAGGAAATCCAGATGCTGAACCACAAGAATGGAGGGTGGATCCTGAATGGTCCCAACCAAGGTCCATAACAGAAACTCATGACAAGTCAGGGTACCCACCTGGCTTGTCAACTCTCATTTCATCCATAGGCTCACAGGGCTTCTTAATACCTTTGAGGGATTATTGGAATTGGAATATAACATACGGGTATCACTCTTCCATTTTTCTTGTGGTGTTTACATTTCTAAAGATTTCTATAGATAGACCCCTTTAGGTATGCATGACCTGTACCTGTGTGGATCCCCCTTGCTCCTGGACATTCTGCTAGCATGATTCAAGTTGACCAGGGAGCATTTACACAGGGGCGTGGGAGAGAGGCTGGGTTTCCGTGGTACCCTTTCCACCCCACTGCGCCCTGTGTCGGATGATCTCAGGGAGAAGTGAAGTGTTAGCAATGACTCTTCCCACCACCCCCGATCTCCACAGTCTGGGTCACTGGGCTAGCCTTCCTGCTCCCCTGTAGGATTATGTGCAAACTTCTGGCATCCACACTGTGTTTCTCTCTCTCTCTCTCTCTCTCTCTGAAGAGTAAGGAGAATGTAAGAATGGCTCACATAGGAATCACACCTCTCAGTTCATCTTTTCCCTGGGCAATTTAAGATTTCGAAAAGGGAATATTGAGGGAGAAAATCATCCCTGCTGGAGGGTATTCCGGAAAGTGTAAATGATTCCTGTAAAAGCAGTTTCTTTCCTGGCACTTGAACCAGTGTCATTCTAAGTAATTAGTAAAGAAGAGCCTCAGGATAGATTTCAACATCTAGTGAGCAGATTCATCTAAACATGAAATAACTTTAAGGATTTAAAACCTAGTGTGGAGGTTAAACCCATTGCAAAACATTAAATACTGAGCCTCGATCCTGTTATTTCCCACTTCCCCAAAGCTCAGTTTTCCACAAAGACTGCTTCCGTCCTATGGTGTGGCTGGTGGGGGTGGGCGAGATCAGGTGTCTCTGCTGTGTTCCTATTCTACAGATGTAGGAACTGAGTCTAAGGGATGGACGGTCTGCCCCAGGACGTAGAATCACATAGAAGGATAAGATGAAACAAGAACTTACATAACCACAGCCTGCTGAGCTGAGAGTAATGCCTTGCCTCAGGGGCTCCAGAAGAATTTCTCGCTCTGCTCTGTGTAACCAAGCCGGGACAGATCCGTTTCCTTTATAAACAAACAAATGTGTTTTTACATCAAGACTACCAAGACTTCTCCAGGAAATCCTGGGACTCGGTCTTCATCCCTTGTGCCCCCTGAGCAGAGGGCTCTTATGAATCGGTAGGGACGTGTCCCGAAGGAGCAGTCGGGACATTTTGTTGCACCTTGTGTGGATATCGAGAAATTAGTTTTGGGCAGACATCGAGAGGTTTTTAGAGTTAGAGGGTTTAGAGCTAGAAAGTAATCAGTGAATATGCAATTTATACTTAAATTGCAAATTCAGCCTGTCTTTCACGTATTTATCGAAGAAATTCTCCCCTTATCTGCATAGCCCCTCCCCCACAGCTATTAAACTGCAACCGTACCTGTCTGTCTCTATTTTCTTAGAAATCTCAGTGAGAACATTCCATGGGTCAGTGGGCCTCGTTTACAAAGGATTAAAGGAAAAATCTGTTGTATATCTGCGGTTGGGCGGGAAGAAGGGAGAGAGCATGCATCAGCGCCTCCTGTTTTTACCCAGTCGGCTTTACCTGCCTCCTCCTACTGCCTACCCTACCTCAATGCACTCTTGTGTGTTGCCACCATTGTTTGTTTACCTTGGGATGATATTTATTGCCTGGCTACCCTTTGGAACCACAGTGAATGAAAGGCCCAGTTTCCCCCTTCAGATATTTGAAAGCAGCCGTCTTGTCCCCCGGGGACCTTGCTTGAGCAGCCCGCTGAATACTTGTTTCCTTCCATTGATCCCCTGTGTATCAGGGCATGCTGTTTGTTTATCAGTGTGGCTGTTCTCTTTAGAAGATAGTACGTGAGTCCTACCAAGCAGGTTCCCCAGCCGGTGCTGGCTCTGGCCGAGTGTAGCTGTGCTGTGGGGGACTCAGGAACGAGGGGCATCACTGGGATTGATTAGTGATGTCTTGCCCAGGCACGGGAAGGGAGATGGCCACACATATGCTGCCTTTTTGCCGTCTGCATCCGTTTTTTCAGTCTTTCGGATTGTGGCTACACAGGTGTCAGTTAACCCTTTTAGTTGCTTGGAAGTTTGGGATGAGTCCCCATTGAACAGAGATCCCTGAATGATTCGTAAAGTGCACCAAGCATTGCCTAGGCGTCGCTACAAATGCCTGTGTAAAGCTTCTGTAATCAGGGACATGATGCAAATAAATATGATGAACACATAACATGGTATGCTGTCTCTAAAATATGTTCACATTTAACAAGTAAATAAAAACCAAACAACAGGTGGTAACTAGTTATAATTTTCCAAGAGAAGACTTTAGGATAGCTGTCATAGTTGGGGGCAGGCCTGATTTCCAGAATGGTCCTTTATTTTTTTTTAATTATTTTTTAAAGATTTCATTTATTCATTTGAAAGAGAGAGGGAGAGAGAACACGAGGGGGGGGTGCAGAGGAAGAAGCAGACTCCCCGATGAGCAGGGAACCTGATGATGATGATGATGATAATGATGTGGGGCTCAATCCCAGGACCCTGGGATCATGATCTGAGCCAAAGGCGGATGTTTAACTAACTGAGCCACCCAGGCACCCTCCAGAGTGATCCTTTAAATTAGGGATTCCTTCAGGGGTGCAGGGTATCTAGAGGTGGAGGAATTAAATCGGGAATAATTTCTAAAAACAGGATTGCCTGATATCTATGTATTAAATAGTTTTCATTCTGCTTTTGGAATTGTACTTCCTGTCTGCGTCTGAGGCTGTATCTCCTCCAGCAAAACAAAATTGCAATAGAGGCAATTATTTGTATCTGGATTACCCTGCTTCCAAACCCAGCTATCTTCAGCCTGAACTGTGGGGAGCGCTTGTCATTAGATCCTGAGTTCACATGCATCATTGTCACACCTCTTCCCTGCAAACCCAGGCTGCACTAACAGCTCACTGTTGGAGGTCCTTTCAATCCGAATACTTTGCCACTGAGTATATCCTGGGATATGCTTCTCTTTAAGATTACTGACTGTGGTATATATTATTACCCTAAAATATAAGGCTTTTGTTCATTCACAGCCATTTCTGTTCACTTGGGAGAGATGTCTGGATTTTTTACTTGTCCCTCTCTTTTCTGTTCTGGGACTGTCACTTCTCCATTCTTGCCCCCGAAGGCATCCAGTGATCTCTGGGCAGCCCACTGAGGAAGACACACTTTCCTGGGCCTGTTGTGCTGGGACTAAGACAGTGAGGTTCTGTAGGTCCCCCAGAGCAAAGCCCAAGGAGTCATCACTACTTTGTGGTATCAAATTCCTCCTGTTCAGCTCACCCTTCCATGGGCCATGATTAGTTTTTTTTTTTTTAATCTGGATTTTTTCATTCTCTGCTTTGAAGTGTCCCGATACACACCCACCACCACCACCGCCACCCACCAACAACCCCTGTGAAGAAACCATGTCACCCTGTGTTGACAGACTTGTGTTTGGATATGTTTAAATGGCTCAGAAGTAAAACAAGGGAAGGCCTGGTATGAATTCTAGTTTGGAACTAAAGACTGCAAAAAGCAGGTAGCAGTTTTGTAAATGGAAGTGATGAATAACTGAGCAGCAGCTTTGGAGCTGGTCAACAGAATTTCCAACTCAAGATTGCTACTTGGTAATTAATAAGAAAGGTTCAGGAAAACGAAGTTCTACATTATGCTCAGTTAATTTTTTTCCTCTTAAGCCTTGCTACAGACAGCATTTCAGCATGGAGGCAAGGAGAAGGGTGAGTGGTCCCAGGCTGGGGAGGAGGAGACTGAATGGCAGTAGGTTAGGGGTGGAGAGAGCCAGCCCAGGCAGGGGTCAGAGGCGCGAGGCAGACAAGCCGTGTCCTGAGTTTAGTGAGGCCGGAAGTCAGCAGCAGACAGAGCAAGAGACTAGCAGGGCAACCATAGATTCCACGTGGTTACTGAATTAACTTTTGTTTTAAAATTTTATGGAGGGAGCCATAATTTATTGGACTGAGTCAAGTTTTGTCCAGGGGAGTGATGTGAAGTTAATCCCTGATGTGGGTTAACCCCTGAAACAGTTTTCATCTCAAGTCATGCTCTAACAAATGATGTTTGTTTTCATTTTTTTTTGTTTTTTTGTTTTTTAATTGAGCTGCCTGTTAAAAATGGGTCAGATGTATACAGGACAGTGGAACTTTTGGTTTGGGGGAAAACTTACAGGAACTGGGATGAGGTGTCTGCTGTGATCATGAGGCCTGCCTGTCATGGGGAGGGGTGTATATGGAGAGGAGGGCTCTTGCCTCCCAGTCAATACAGGTTACCTCTTGATGCCAACAGTTAGAAAGGGGAAGCATATCAGATGCCTACAGCCCACATTCCACTTGTCCTTAAGGTTACGCAAATACTCATCATATAAGAGCTTGGGCCCTTGTCCGCTGAGCATGTGGCTGTGGACGGCTTGGTGTACTCAGTAGGGCCCCATCCATCAGGCGTGATGCCTTGTCCTACACCCGGTTGCCATGTTTGTTTAAGCGGGCTCTAGAGGTTGTATAGAGAGCGGGAGCAACGTGCTCTCAAACCCTTGGTGAGAAATGTTACCTTTAAAAAACCCTTCATGGGGCGCCTGGGTGGCTCAGTCGTTAAGCGTCTACCTTTGGCTGGGGTCATGATCCTGGGGTTCTGGGATCGAGCCCCACATCGGGCTCCCTGCTTGGCTGGAAACCTGCTTCTCCCTCTCCCTCTGCTGCTCCCCCTGCTTGTGCTCTCTCTCTGTCAAATAAATAAATAAACTATTAAAAAAAAAATAAAAATAAAAAGCCCTTCAGCATGTTCCTGGGATTCAGAGGAGGACTGAAACCACTGACATTTATGATGGTTATCATTCTTCTTCCGTGTCTGTGCTCATGACGTCTCCAGGCGGGGAGGGCCGAGGGGCGTCTGGGGTGTCAGCTCCCACCCTGGCCCCCTGGACCTGTGGGGCCTTTGGAATCAGCTGGTGTGCTGTCCTGCCTCACGGGGCCTGGTGAGGGCTGTGCAGGGCTACCCAATGAAACTGTGCCTCGGGACTGGACAAGCAAAGTCAAGTTCACACAGAATAGGAAGGTGCACTTTTTCTCCTTTAAAAAATTTTTTTGCTGCAACATGTTGGCATTAATTTATGCAGCCACCTTTTGTTCTGTGTGAGAAATAGCCTTGGGGCAGCAGGAAGAGCAGTGGGCAGAGGACACAGCCCAGAGGCACCACCCCCAGCCTCCTTGGGCCACAGTAAGAAGTTACTGCCTCCCCTTGTGAGGATTCGGTGACATGATGTGTATAAAGCACATGTATAAAGCTACTGATCACCGAGTGCCTGCTTCGTGCCCGGCATCCTCCAGGTGGAGTCTAGAAAGGTGAGGAGTATGGGGCACATGCAGATGTCAGGAAAGGCGTTCAGGCAGAGGGACTAACGCGAGCAAAGATGCAAGAGCAGAAAAATACAGAAAATGTGCGGGGGAGCATCAGGGAGTGTAATTTGGCTGGAGCGAAGGATGTATAAAGGGAAGAAGTGCAGGAGAAGGTTGGGCTAGAAGTTTGGGGCCAGATTATGGAGGGCCTGAAATAGGAGGCTAGGGAAATTGGACCTCATTTTATAGGCAGTGAGGAGCTATTGGGGTTTTTAAGCAGGGGAGTAACTTGATCAGAGCTGAGCTTCAGGAAAATTAATCTGGCAGCAAAATGCTGGAACAAGAAGGGGTATAAATAAATAATTTGAAAATCTGGCAGTAGCGTTTTCAAATATGTTCTGAAATGTATAAGCTGTATATTTTGAAATGATAATGTCTTTCTTGTTCTTCCTCCCGACCCCCCCACCCCGCATAAAAAATTAGCTAATTTTTTTTTTCATTCTCTCTTTTCTTTTTTTCATTTCTCTTTCTGTGTCATTCACTCAGGCTTTTCTTTTGTCCTGCTTGTTTTTCATGGTTAGTGGCATTTGGGGGGGTTCAACTCCAGCCAGAGGCAGAGAGTCCCAGGAGAGTGTTTTGAGAAGGTCCAGCTGCCGGGCTCTGTGCCCAGTGTACCAACTGTGACTGGGTTCCATTCTGGAGGCAGAGAAACCATCCAACCGATTTTCACCATCCCCAACCACACAAAGTATAGGTGTTTTGAATGAGTAGGCAAATTCCTGTCATTCATGTGACCAAGGTTCCTATAATCGCATTTTCTGGACTCATCACCAAAAAGCTCAGCAGAGTTGTGAAACTCTTGGGTTAGCAAGAACAGTGGGATTTGTATGGATTCGGTAGATATGACCCCCACCCTTGCCCAAGCAAACTTCATAAATGTGTTTAGATCCTAGGTGTTCATGGATTTAACTTGCAGGTTTGTGACTCTCTGTGAGTTCCCCTGAGGGTCTATGGCACAAAGTTTGACTGAGATAATTGGCTCTAAAAAGTCTGTCTTGCAAGATACATGTACAGAGAAGGGGCATTTAGCTTTGCTGTTCACTACTTACTTGTGCACTGGCAATAATGCGAATTAATTAATTAGAATTTTTTTTTTTTCGTGAGAAATGGCAGCCAAGTGAGAGATATACCTCAAGTGAAATGTGAAAGTGTGATTCATTTGTAGTGTGTGCATAAGGCTCGGAACAGAAAATTTATACGACTCTCCATGGAAATGTGATTCGCAAGAAAGCTAGGAGCCTCTATAAACATTTCTGTATTTGTGAATCTGGGAATTCAAGAAGGTTCCGGATGTGTGCCTCAGGAATGTCAAGAGTCTGCTGTAAATCCAAATTCACAAAACAGATAAATTATTGAGTGACTATTCAGCTTGCAAAACGATTTTTCATTTTATTAACTATTTATTGCTTGCTTACCTTAGTAAATGTAGTTAATATTTGATTTACAGAAATTCAGTGTATACAACTATTTCTGGATACATGTATTATGTTAAGTGGAATCTCATTTTCATAGCATTAGGAAATTTTAAGATACTCATTTCTCCACTTAAAAAATTAATTTGCATAGATGAAAGGTATTTGTTCCATAATTACCCATTTGTTTTTTACCACAAGGAATTTTGCATTGATGATTCTAATTTTCAAAGCTGTTTAATAACAAAGGTTCTTATTTGTTAGTCTCAGTTATTACTATATTCACTGTCTTTTGGTTTAGGCCCATGTAGAATAGCCTTTAAAACCCTGACTCTGATGGTTACTTGCTCTGGGACCAAAGGCCTAAGATTCTCCATCAAGAAAATGGGGATAATAGTAGTATCCCCTCAAAGATCTTTGGAAAGATTAAGTGAAATAATTCATGCATCTTGCACCCAGTTGGTACTCAGTGAATGTTAGCTATTATAGTATTACTCTTATTTTTCCAGTCCTAGAGATGAAATCAGTTTACTCAAGCTGAGCAGTTATTTCCAAGTGAGTGTTTTTCATCCAGCTTCTGTTCTGTATCGAAACTATTGTACATTTCCCCAAATGAGGAAGTTTTGGGCATCTCACTTAAACTTCTGGTGTCTAGCAGTATCAGGAGATCCTGAGCTATCTGGTGCTTGGATTAAAGTGCTTTAAAGGTTCACTGATTTATGGTATCCCTATGCAACCGTACCATAGCCCGAGAAAGAAGGAAAAGGGGGCGAAGGGGGAAGAAGAGAGGAACATGTGTTACTTTTATGTAAATGTTAGGTTGCTCCTGGTGTTTGTCACTGTCTTATTTCCAGCAATAACCCCTTGTTGGTGCAGTGGGGCCTTGGTTCTGACATCAAATCTAGCTCTGCTCCTTGACTTTGAAGGTCTGTATAGTCTAACACCCACAGCTAACCCACAGTTGCTTTCCTACCATTCCCACTCTAACCAGGCGATCACCATGAACTTGCTCGTGTATTGACTTTGTCTGGGGTTTTCTCCAGTTCACATTCACTTCTCCAAATTCCATCTGGCCTTCAGGACCCACTCATACCTTATCAGATCCATCAAGCCTTCCCTGACTGCCTTATTCCTCACTCATTTCTTCCTGAGTCAGCTTATGTTTCTTTTTCGGCCTGGGCCCCATAGCAGAGTACCCTATTATAATTATTGGAAATCACAGCAGTAATTTCAAACACCCACATCAAATTCTCTAGCCCTCATTTTCACTTGCTTATTTCTTTGGTTTTGCTACCAACCCTGTGAGGTAGGCAGGTCCGGTATTTTCAGCCCCTACTGTACTTGGCCAAGCCCATACAGCCAGTGAGACACTTAAACTCACCCTCTCTACCAGGCCGATTTCCCAAACATGGTTTTACAGCACTTGTTTCCTGTTTGTTAATATCATCTCTTTAACTAGTCTGTAAAACTCCTATTTATTTTTTCCATTTATTTGAGAGAGAGAGAGAGGGAGAGCAAGCAGCAGGGAAGGGGCAGAGAGAGAGAATCTCAAGCAGACTCCCTGCTGAGCATGGAGCCTGTCTTGGGGCTTGATCTCATGACGCTGAGATCATGACCTGAGCTGAGATCAGGAGTTGGACACTTAACCCACTGAGCCACCCAGGTGCCCCTAGCCTAAAACTCTTGATGTCAGGGGGAATGTCTTTTACTGCTGTACGTCTGAATAGCATTTGGCCCTGTATCCAGCTCACTAAAGACCTGGTGCTTAATAATAGTAATATTTAGCAAATGCTTATTATGTGGCAGGAATCATGCTGAGCTTCTCTATAGGCAGTGTCTCACTTAGTCCTCAGAATGCCTCCATCATCTAGGTGTCATTATTAGGTTTAGGTTCAGAGAGGTTTAGCAATTTCCTAAGATCAGATAGATTAAAGAACTAGTAAATAGCTTTAAGTCATCACAAAGATCGCTGTTACCATGGGAGGGTTTTTCTGGTATGTTTTATTTATTTATATATTTTTAAAAGATTTATTTATTTATTTTAGAGAGAGAGCAAGCACGAGATCACAAGCGGCCGGGGGGGAGGGGGGTGGTGGTCGGGGGGCGGCCAAAGGGAGAGAAGCAGACTCCCGGCTGAGTGCAGAGGACACGGGGCTCCATCTCATGATTCTGAGATCACGACCTGAGCCAAAACCAAGAGTTGACTGCTCAACCAACTGAGCCACCCAGGCGCCCCTGGTGTGTTTTATTTTTTTAAATTCAGACTTCTCTATAGCTTACCATTGATGAAAATAGGGAGATACTATTGTTTGGATATTTTAAAATTTGTATTGCTATATGAGTGCTAATGCTGTATAATAATAGGTTCTGGGTCCAGAGAGCTTCTCCCTCTTTCTTGGTGGGATAACATTTTGAAAGCATAAACTCCTACAAATAAATGCTGGGGTACTGTGTAGAGGGGGCGATGCTCAGAATGTTGCCAAAGAAGCAGTTCCATGCTACATTTTCAGGCTGCTAGTGATAGAAGTTTCAGTAAGCATTTCTTCTTGCTGGGAGTTCTATAATATTGTGTACCCAAAGCATTTTTGAGGTCAGTAATGGAAATAACTGGTGTTCTTTGTTTTGACCATTAAGGTAAATAAACTATCTCAAAGACACATAGTCTCTGGGATCCATGCTCTTCATATAACTCAGACTTTTTTTTTTACTAGAGCAGTCAGCTCTGCCTTGCAGTGGTGAGTTGAGAGATTTCAGCCATGAAAAAAATTTCCTAAATAAGTCAACTTGTGAATATGAAAATAATTCAGGGTATCCAGGTCTTTTCCTTTATTTTGAGAACAACTATTCCTCCATTAAGAAAAACAACAATATTGGGGCGCCTGGGTGGCTCCGTGGGTTAAGTGTCTGCCTTCGGCTCAGGTCATGATCCCAGGGTCCTGGGATCGAGCCCCGCATCAGGCTCCCTGCTCAGCGGGAAGCCTGCTTCTCCCTCTCCCACTCCCTCTGCTTGTGTTCCCTCTCTCGCTGTCTCTCTCTGTCAAATAAATAAATAAATAAAATCTTTAAAAAAAAAGAAAAGAAAAACAACAATATTAAGTTCAAGAACACTAGCCATGATCTATTTTCCCCTCCCCCTATAGCTGGGATTCAACTAGGTAACAGAGCAAGCTTTCGGGTGTACTTTTTATTGCGGTGTGTCTAGAAAATCGAATAGTCAGCCACTGAGTGCATTTCATTCTTTCCTTTTAAGAGTGTGTTGTTCTCTGTGGAAGCCCCAGCAGTTTGGGGCACATTCACCAGCCCCCATCCTGGCTGCCGTTCTCAACGTTAGGCACAGTCTGTGTTTTCAGAGACGTGAGCACCATCCTTACTATGAATGGGATGGAACAGAATGGAACGGAATGCAATAATCTTACCTTATTAAAAATTACTTTTTCAGATATCCCACAGCTAAGCATTTTGCACTTTAACAAGCCTTTACAACGACATTATTAACAGAACCATTTTATAGAAACAATTAAATGCACTAATCGTTCATACCAAACTTCTCAGCTGGCTGGAGAGTCCCTTCATTGCTCCTTCACTTGTGTCTGAAATGTGTCGTTTGGTGATACTCCTGGTTTTTAGCCTGGCTATCTCTGTTTGATCCAAACAAGAAAAGTTTATGTGTATATATCAGGGCGTCACCAACATGCTCTTCATGGAGCTTTTGTTCACCTACTAAGGTGTTTCTGAAACTGACCCCGAAGGAAACTTCAAGCAACTTAGTGCTTCACAAATCAGGTTTTCCAATGGATTGTTCCAAATCCCAACTTCTCCATTAAATTGAAAAAAATCTGGGGTGCCTGGGTGGCTCAGTCAGTTGAGCATCCGACTCTTGGTTTCGGCGAAGGTCATGATCTTACAGTCCTGGGATCGAGGCCCGCAGCAGGCTCTGCGGTGTCTGCTTCAGATACTTTCTCCCTGTTCCTCCCCCTCTGCCTCTCCCCCCTCATGAGCAGGTGCATTTGTGTGCTCTCTCTCAAATAAATAAATAAATAACATATTTTTAAAAATCCTAGTGATTTTTCTTCAAAAACTTGCATAGTTTTAAAAATAAATATCATTGCAAGAAATTGTTTTCATCCAGCTGAAATTCATATTTTTTCCTACCACAATAAAAAAAAAAAGTCAGGTTTAGGCCCATTTGTATCTCTGCAATGGTATACTTTCATTTGACATATACATAGGAGGCATTGTTAAAATTTGACATATATATATAAAGGTGTCCTTTGCATTTTAGATTGATTGTGACCTATTTGCTGTAAGTTGGGTTTGGGATCATCCTGTTATTGTTGTTGTTTTGCTATTGTTATTATTATTTCTTGTCGATTTTATAGTGAGAAAATCTCAACTTGTGTTGATTTCAAATCATTTTGATCTGAAAAACTTCCAGGTTTTTTTTTAAGATTTATTTATTTATTTATTTGAGATAGAAGGAGAGTGAGCATGAGTGGGGGGAGGAGCAGAAGGGGAGGGAGAGGGACAAGTAGACGCTGCGCTGAGCACGGAGCCCGATACAGGGCTCCGTCCCATGACCCTCAGATCATGACCTGAGCCGAAATCAAGGGTCTGATGCTCAACTGACTGAGCCACCCAGGCACCCCAAACCTCCAGTTTTTAACGAATGATTGCCATTTCTAGGGCCGTGTGGACTCTCATTTGAGAAGCATGACATTAAAGTCATAGTCACAATTAATACTAAAAATTGTGACTGCCTGGAAAGTATCCCAGAGAAAAGGAAATATTTAGGAAACAAAGGAAAAGTACCCTTTGGGTGGTTGAATACAGCAGTGTAAGATGCTTGTATTTACAGAGGGAAATGGAAGAAAGCTCAGCATCTTACAGAATACCGTGTTAATATTTAATATTTAGAAAATCATAATAGTATCCAAGAAAAACTGAAAATAATATGCTTATTATCCTATAGTGTTTTTATATAATCCTGCAGGTCTAGAATTTTACCCATTGCGCTATCTGTAATAAGCATTATGGGATAATATTAATGTCCTTACATTCTTCTTTGATATGCATGAGGATATTTTTAAATTTAAATGTTTTATATCCAAAGCAGTTCCAGACAGTACCCGAAAAAACAATCAAACTTCATGTGGTGAAGAGAAATAGGAACATGTCCCTGGAAAACAGATAGATATAGACTATAAAAACAGCTTTGAGTGAGGCAAACATAACTTGTGGAAAATCGTCTCGCACGCTTTTGAAATTAGGACGAGCCTCCAGCCACATAGGAGGCAAGGACCACTGTGGGGTCAAATGCCAAGAGGATGAACTTGCATATTTCAGATGCTTCATATTTTGCGTTTGATGTTCTGAGCTGCTGGAGTTGGGTGCAGCCCTTAGATTGATAAACTGTGTTAGGAGATGTTGAGTTCAAGAAGAAATTTTTAACCCTTCTGTGTTTAGAAATGAATGACTTCTGTGGCCAGGGGCTGATACGCTCCCTACAATCAAATCGGGAAAACATTTTGAGAAGAAATCGACTCCCTTTCACCTTTGGGCAATTTTATACAATATATGCAGCACACCCCATAAATACAGAGAGGTTGCCTACAAAGTGTGCTAGGTGATATTTCCTAACGCAGATGCCCTCGTTTATGCCCAGTGAGACATACACAATGTTTAGAAAAAAACTGAACTCTACAGTCCTGCCTGCCTGTTGGCTTGGTATTTACTAAAAGCAGTTCTGGGTTTTGATGATAAAAAGGAGCCAGTCCACAGTAAACACCTCATGTGGAGGGAGATAAAGGCAAATCGGAAACTTTTTCTGTCTTGTCGTTTTGATCCATTTTTGAAGAGGCATCCTGACAGCAACGAGGGAATGTCAGTTTGGAATTCATCCCTGTTGGATTTGGCAGATGTGAATAACTATTCTTTCTGAAGATCTAAGAAGTAAAAACAGCAACTGAAAAGCACCTCAGAGATTATCTTAAATCCCCCATTGTACAGATGGGGAAACTGAAATCCGGAGGTGTCTCGGAACCAGCCAAGGTCAAAGGGCAGATGAGGGTGGGGGTTGAGAGTCAGAACAAATAGCTTGACTTCTCTTACCATCCCATCTCCTGTTGGTCAAGTCCAGCTAGAAGCCAAAGGGCAAGGGCTCCCTCCTGAGACACAGAGCAGGGCAAAGAAAGGCTGAGAACGGGTCTGGGAAGGCAGACAGAGAATGACGAGCATATCTATTACGTCCTTAATGAAAAGAGCTCTTTTGAATGGAGAGTCAGCTCATTGAGTAGATTTCAGTATCTAATTAATCACAACAGCGTCTGCATACGTTTGAAATAGTGCCTTTGCTCATGTGTGAAATGTGTTATGGGCACATTCTGCTGACAGCACGTGGTAGAGTTCCTGTATTCAAGCTCCCCTTACCACAGTACCAGAACCTTCTAGGGGTCTGCAGGCTTCTGCGTGGGGGATTCCTGCATAAAGAAATGAACACTTTCACTGGGCAAATCCCCACCTGGCATCGGTCTCTGTTTATCAGTGCTGCTTTTTGAAAATAAAATCAGCTCTGCCTTTTAACAAAATAGCTAAATATGACCAGAATTTTTGAATTAGGATTTCGATGGTGAGCCAGACACAATGTGAGGCATCTCTTACCTTAGATCCACTTGGCCTCACCAACTTGAGGGTCTTGGCTCAGTCACTGCCATACCTGTCCCACTGTGGACACCACCCAGCAGCTGCTAACCTCTCATCTGCCGCCCTGGAGCTTCCTGTCGACTCTGAGGGGGAGACTCCCAGGGGCCCTCAGGCACTCCAGCATGTGCCACGGAAAATGTGGGGAGGTAGCATACTGAGAGTGAATCTCTCCTAATGGGAAATGGGCGTCCTCCTGAGACACGGCATTTCATACTTCCTCTAGGGATCCGGTCCTGCGTGGTCCCAGGGTGAGTTGCCCTGGACAGCAGGCAGAGGTCAGCTCGGGAAGACACCCCGTCTCATTTTCTGTCTCTCCTTCCTTATCTCACTCCCCATATCCCTCCATCCCGAATAAAGTAAGTAGCTCTGCTTCAGGTAACCCAAGCCAGGGTAGACACCAAGGCCATATCTTTGTGGGTCCCCTTTTGAGGTCCAGTTTTCAAAGGAACTAATTAAGCAACTGTTAAATGAGTATGGAGGACATTAAGAGGACCAATCAGAGACCTAATTAGTATAAGTAACTGGATGCCTCTGTGACTCAGAAAACAGAACAACAACCATCTATCTTCAGAATAAAGAATAATAGAGGGTAGAGTTCTAAACCATCTGGCATTGCCTTACCCTGACAGGTTCTTAGCCCTTGTTTGGGGTCATCTTTTATCACAAGAACTGTCTCTTGCCTCCTCCTGACAGGGGAGGAATGATGGGAATTCACTTTCCTATTTTTCTAGCTGGATGATCCCTCCCTGCCAAATAATCCAGAATAAGGGGATGGTGCCAGCGCACTGGGGGAGTACCCACACAGGCTGAACACCTCCTCACCCACCTTTCCCCAGAGCAGATATGCATCAGGCCCCCCAAAATATTTACTAGTTCTTTCTTTCCAGCAATAGATGGAATAGGGAGAAGGGCATAAGTTCTGCTCTGGATCAGACTGCCTCAGTCCCTTGGACCATGCATGTCCTATTGGTAGTCCTAGAGGTGCCAGGGCAGTGGGCTTCCCAGGAGCGGGTGCTGGGATGGCATGTCCTCGGTTCCTGGCTGAGTGGCTTCTAAGCTGGCTCTTCTGGAGATTCTGTCAACAGCCTAACGTCCTCTAAATACATTTTCCGCTTAAACCAGCGAGGGTGGGTTCTGTGTTCACAAGAGCACAGCAGAACACTTTTAAAATCCATGAATGATGCTGCCATTAGAGGTTTTAGTCCAAGTCCCAGGCTCTCATTTATACATCATTTAGATTTTTCTCCATCTATAAAAGACGTGCTATAATGTCTTTTGGGGACCTCCATGCCGATCAACTTACTGGTCTGCTTTTAAAAATGATCTTTTTTACAGCAACATCCAGTGATCTTGGATGATCCATCCGGTGGATCCATCATCCATCCAATGATCTTAGATCCCTTGTGATCTAAAAATGACCTGGTTTATAGCCACTTGCAAGAGCTCTTCACTTCTAACAACTGAATTCCAAGAAAGCAGAATGCGTGGTAATTAGATTTATTTCAGGCTTTGATTACCAAGAAGAGCAGAGCTGCATCATTTATTAGTACTTAATTTCAAAAATATTTATATTATAGAAATATCTATTTTAGTCATAATATAGATTTTAGTTACCTTTGTATCTTGTTTAAAACCTGTAAAACACTTGACTGCATGAAAAAGCTGTTGGCTGCAAATAAGTAACCTTGTCATCACGTGTTAAAGGTGGTCGGAAGGTTTGTTTCTGCTGCCAATTCCAATCAAGTTATTTTTAACATGTATAATCACATCCTAATTGATCTGTCTTGAAAATCTGGTTTCCTTTTTTTTCCCCTTCTGTAACTTTTATTTATGAACACATGCATATAATTTAAAACTCAGAGAGTCCTGAAAGGCTTATAATGAAAAACAGTATTCTGCCCAAATCCTAGCCACTCCTCAGAGGCAGCTCTCTTCAATTTTTTGAGCTGTTTCTCTTGGCATTTAACTCCATAGTTCTAGGCAATGTGAGTTATCCATTTTGCATATTCCTTCTTGACTTCTTGTAAGGAACTGGATTTAACAATCTTCTACCAGCCACCCCCAGCTTCCCTTCCCTTCCCTTCCCTAACCTGCTCCATGTAGTTACAAGTGAACTTTTAAGTGATCATTATTTACATGATTATGACTATGGAAATACTGCTTAACTACACTTCTTTGATATGTTTCCATATTACTTTCTAAATAATATATCTGTACTAGTCAGGATTCTCCAGAGAAACAGAACCAATAAGATGTATGTATACATTTATATATGTGTGTGTATGTTTACTCAATTGGCTCACACAATTATGGAGACTGGAAAACCCCAAGATGTGTGGTTGGCAGGCTGGAAACCTAGGTAAGCCGATGGTGTATTCCAGTCTGAAAGCCAGCAGGCTCAAGACCCAAGAAGAGCTGATATTTCTGTTTGGCTCCAAAGGCAGGAAACAACTGGTGCCCCAGCTCAAGGCAGTCAGACAGGAAGGGTTCCTTTTGACCACAGGAGGGAGGGGTCAGCCTTTATGTTCTATTTGGGCCTTCACCTGACTGGATGTGGCCCACCCACCGTAGGGAAGGGAAGACAATCTGTTCTATTCAATCTGCTGACTCAAATGTTAATCTCATCCAGAAACACCTTCACAAATGCACCCAGAATAACGTTTGACCAAATATCTGGGCACCCCATGACCCAAATGAGGTGACACATAAAATTAACTCTAGTGGTATTTTTCTGACATCTGTCCATTTTTCCAAGTGCTCATTTACATTTTGCTTTCTCTTTGAGACCTTACCTCACTTAGTCCTCCTCCTCCACCTCCTGCTCCAATGTGGACTGGTTGTGTTCTAGGCTGGGGGCATCACTAGCATCCTCTGTTGTGATAGCCCCTGTCTACCATATCCCATGTCTTAAGCTTTCTTGGTTTGGTCTCTTGCTTGGCTGAAACATATCCTTTAGCTGCTTTCTAAGGAAGGGTGCAAGGGAAATATTTTTGGTTTTTGCACATCTAAAAAATGTGTTCATTCCACCCCCAAAGTTGGCTTATAATTAAGCTAGTTTTAGAAATCAGTATTGGAAGTCATTTGTCTTGAGAATGTCCCTTGTGACCTATGCACACGTCCTGATGGGCCTTTCAACCTAGAAACTCATTCCTGGGTAGTTTCTTTTAATATTTCTTTGATGAGTTTCTTCTCTGTATTTACTGTTTTCTTTTATTTCTGGAACTCCTTTTTGGCTAGTGTCTCAAATTCTCTTTCCTATTTTCCATTGTTGTGATTTTTAGGTCTATTTCCTTAAGAGTTTGCTTGGCTATCATTTAGATTCTCAGTTGAACTTTTTAATTTTTATGATCATGCAATTTCCAAGAGCTCTCTCTTGTTTTCTGATTCTTTAACATCGTATCCTGTTCTTGTTTCATGGATGCAATATCTTAATGTATCTACCCTCTAAGAAAATAGTGGGATTTTAAAAGTTTATTTTATTTTCCCTGTATTTCCTCCACCTCCAGGTTATTTTTCTGTTTGTTTTACTGTTCCTTTCATGTCACAGGCTTTCCCTGAATGTCTGGCGACCCATAGTAAGTATTTACATTTGACAATAAGGCACTAAGATCCAGGTTGAAATTTCTACATGCATGGGTGGGGTAGTTGGCTGATGCGCCTTCCTTGGGGAGAACAGAGTTTGAGCTGGCTTTTGTTTTTGAAACCTCATACACACATGTCAGCATCTGGCTATCTTTCCTCTGAGGCTCTTCTTTTTCTCCTGAGAAGAATCGTTTAATCTCCTGCCCGGAGAGATGGACATGGGGCTGTGTTGTGGGAGCCCCTTGCCCCTTACCACTGGCCTCCACCAAGTCTACTCGCTGAGTCTGCAGCCCCTCCTCAATTTCTCCAGAGGAGACACCTCTTGCCCGCTTGGAGAGGAGAGTAGGGGATACAAGGTGGTCTGGCCACATAGAGCGTGCTCGGTCCCTGTGTTCCATCATGTACCTGGGCCCCATCTTTCGTGAAACCGTGTGTCCAAGGGCTGAGCGGCTGGGTCATCAGGCCAGTTGGTGCTGGCCCCAGCAGGGCCCTTCATTGCAGATACTGAGTTTGTGACTTGCTCCCTTATAACTGTTTCATCCACTTCTCTCCAAGCTTGCTGAAACCTTGTCTTTGCTGATGCCTCCTTCTGTTGCCTTTATCCTTGTAGTTTGAATGATTTGTAATTGTTTTACTGACATTTTAGTAGGGTTTGAGGAGGGAGAAGAGGTAAAGGCAGATAGGTACTCCTCTGTGTTTATTTGGAAGTAAAAGTCTAGGCTTTCCCTTCAGGCCTGAGAGGTTCACAAGGAACACACTTCCGGTGTCGGGTGGGTGGGGGTTGCTGCTTAGGGGACTCTGAGGCTACCATGAATCCTGGGCGGAGTCATTTGCAGCTCATTTGCTAAATATTTGCCATTTCTATTTTGGATGTTTGTCCTCCTATCCTTCACTTTTCTTCATATTTTTCCTGCCTTACTCCTTTCCCCCTTTTAGTTCCTTCTGTTCTCATTTATCCTCCGCTGCTGCTTAAAATTACATTTTCAGCAAGTCTTTCACACCTCTGAGCTAAATGCTCTCAAGCAAGGCTTGATTTCTGCCAGCCTAAGCCTGCTCTACTGTCGTGAGCCGTGCGTCTCTCTTTCCTTTGTCTCCTTGCCTGTCCCAAATGACCTTTTGCAAAGAATGCCTGTTAGTCACTGTCTGGTTGAGTTACCAGGCGCTAACTCCTCAATGACACAAACAGGTTCCTCCAAGAAGTCAGATTTCCCTTGGACCGGATACAGCAAACACAGTGTGGCCTAAGCAAGCAGAGCTGGATGGATCTCTTCTCTTCACCTTCTGCCACGTTGACATTCCTGTCCAATTGTACGGGCTGAGAGTTAGGATCCACTGAGGTGGATTCAGTGCCGTCGATACCAGCGTTTCCATTTTTTTCTTCTCATAAAACATCCTGGCCTAAATGTTCCCCAGCCTGACACAGCCTGCACGTCGCTGTTAGTGCTCCAGCTGCCGTGACCCATCCTGGTCACTCACGATCCTTGCTCTATAAAGTCTGTATTCACATCAGGGCTCTCTGATTAGTCCATAATGTAAACGCCTGGCCCAGAGCTTATGGCCTGAGTTTATCCAAGACCCAAACAATTACCAAACATTCCTCTTAGATAGAATACAGATTTCTTTCCCTTGGCAGAGATTTTCTGCTGAGATATATTACAGGATGTTTTACATTCTCTTGGTCTTGTAATAACACCACGCCCCATCTAGTATTCGATGCATCGGTGGCCACTTGGAAAGTTGTTATTTTTTAAACATATATTGTTCTCAGTCTGGGGCTGTCGTATCTGTGAAGAAATACAATCCTGTCTCCCCTTTCCAGAGTTTCATGACACCTGGAAACTCGGGTCAAGCTGGGGCTGGGACCAAGATCAGAGGGTGCCTGTGTCAGGGAACCTTGAAAGGGCCCGCGGGTGCCTGGAGGCTGGAAGAGATGCTCTAATTGTGGCATCTAGATAAGCAGATTGGGCCGGACATCTGTGGTTTTAGTTAGGCAGGGAGGAAATCATCTGGAATCATCTCTTGCCCGGAGTACTCAGTGTCTTCCTTACCAGTGTCATGGTGATCCTGCAGGGTGATGTAATCAGTTCCGTTTACAAATGGAGGGACAAGATGAGACCCAGGAAGGCGGAATGACCTGCCCGGGGTCACCATGAATTTTGGCGGTCAGGATTGGAACTCAGACCTCCTGACTCCAGGTCTCTGGTCCTTCCACTGCCTTCTAGCTGCTTCCTGAGCCCCTTTCCTGGATCGTTCAAGCAAAACAAGCTGGCTTCCTGCTCTTTGTGGGGGAAAAGGGTTTAGTGGGGACTGACTCATTGAGGTTGGCTGTCCCCTCTGGATCATTTTACCAGGTCATCCCCCCAGCCCTCTGTTTCCTTTTGCAGAGATACAGATCAGAGGTCTTCTGGCTCTGTATAAACTCACTTTGTGACCCTGGGTGAATCATTTCCCTTGCTGTGTTTTAGTTTCCTCTTTGTAAGATAAGTATATTGGAATTCAGTGGCTCTCTAATCTGCTGGTAAAGAAACGGCTCTGTTGAGGTGTATTTTATGTATTATAAAATTTACCCATTTACATTGTACAATTCAGTTGTTTTTAATAAATTTACAACTTGTACAACTATCACCGTCAATGGGCTTTAGAACATGTTCATCACTCCAGTACCATCCCTCGTGCCCATGTGAATCCCATTCTTATCTCCTGCCTCTGTCTCTACAGACTTATCTTTTCTGGACATTTCATAGAAATAGAACCATACAATCTGTGGTCTCTTGCATCTGGCTTCTTTTACTTAACGTGAAGTCTTTAAGGTTCATGGATGTTGCCATATGCATCAGCAGTTTGTCCTTTTTATTGTTCATTAGTATTCCATTATACTGGTACACTGAATTTAGCCTGTCCGTTTGCCAGTTCATGGACATTGGGTCCAGCTGAAGGACTTAGCAGACAGCAAGTAATGCCGCCAAGAACATTCATGCACAGGTTTTGTGGGGATGTATGTTTTCATTGTTCTTGAGCATATACCTAGAAGTGGAATTGCTGGGTCATGTGGTAATTCTGTGTTTAACTTTTTAGGAAATTGCCAACCCGATTTCCAAAGGGACTGTTCCATTTTATATTCCCACCACCAATGTGTAAGGGTTCCCCTGGGGAGCTTTTTAAAAATTCTCATTTCTGGGCCTTACTCCCCAGAGGTCTGGAGCGAGGCCCAGGAATTTGTGTTTTATAAGCTTCCTAGGTGATTCAGGTGCATCTGGTGGGTGGATGTGTGTTCAGACCCACTAAGACCAGGTAACCTCTGAAGCCTCCCTGAGGTCAGTTGTCTCTGTTAGTTTGTGCCTCTGGGGCAAGATGCATATTCCTGCCAAGTCTTTCTTGGTGTTTGTCTTTGGATCAGGGAAGCAGTGATGCAGAGCGGGGGTTGAGGGAGTTGGCCAAGTAGCATGCATAAACCTGTGCAGCACCTGTCCTGCATTATCCTTAACACAGGCCAAAGCTTTGTGTCCATGGTTTCATAGACATAACATTTTATCACAGGTTTGTATGTGTTATCACACTGTAAAAGTGCCATAAAATCAAGGGTCCAATTTTCAGTGTGTCTGAAAGCGTCCTATTGCTTTAAGTCAATGGTGCTGCTATTTTGGTAACTTATCGAGAAGCCTTGTCCCAACCTTGCCATTTATTAACTGTGCCTAGTTTCTTAATGGCTCTTATCTGCAAAATGGGATTAATGATATCGACATCATGGGGTCTTTTGTGAGGATTCAATGAGATAACATTTGAAATGTAACTAAGATGGGCCTTAGTGCTTTTTCCTCCCTCTTTCTTTCTAGTACTAGTACTCAGGTGCCCTCTTCCATTATTTTTTAAAATTTTATTTTGTTGTAGCAAAAACACATAACGTGAGATCTACCCTCTTAAACTTTTAAGTGTGTGGTCTAGTAATACAGAGACAGTGTATTTTTTCATCTTAAGTAATTGAGACTTTATGCCATTAATTAGCAACTCTGCATTTCTCCCTCTTCCAGGCCCCTGGAAACCACTGTTCTACTCTCTGATTCTGTGAGTTTGACTATTTTAGGTATCTCCTATCAGCACAAGCATGCAGTATTTGTTCTTTTGCGACTGGCTTATTTCACTTTAAGCATAATGTCCTCCAAGTTCTTTCACGTTACCACACATTACAGAATTTCCTTCTTTTTCTAAGACTGAGTAATATTCCATTGTACTTATATACCACATTTTCTTTATCCATTCATCCATCAATGGGCATTTAGATTTTTTCTATTGGCGAATAGTGCTGCAAGAACAGGAAAGTACTAATATCTCATTTCTCTTGGACATATACCCAGAAGTAGGATTGCTGGATGATTTGGTAGTTCTATTTTTAACTTTCTGAGGAATCTCCATACTGTTTTCCCCAGCAGTGTACCATTTTGTACTCCCACCCAGCAGGGTGCTAGAGTTCCAATTTCTCCATACCTTTGCCTACACTTGTTGTCTTTTGTTTTTTTTTGAAAATGGCCATCCTAACAGGTGCAAAGTGATATCTCCTTGTACTTTTGATTTACATTTTCCTGATGATTAGTGATGTCAAGCATCTTTTTATGTACCTGCTATTTGTATGTCTTCTTTGGAACAATGTTTATTTGAGTCTTCAGCCCCAATTTTTAATTGGGTTTTAGTGGGTTTTTTTTTTTTTTTGCTGTTGAGTTGTAGGAGTTCCTTATATATTTTGGTAATTAACCCCATATCTAATATATGGTGCACAAATATTTTCTCCCATTGTGTAGGTTGCCTTTTCACTCTGTTGTTTGCTTTGCTGTATAGAAGCTTTTTAGTTTGATGTCGTCTCACTGTCTATTTCTGCTTTTGTTGCCTGTACTTTTGGTGTCATATCCATGAAATCACTGCCAAGACCAATGTCATATAGCTTTTCCCCTATGTTTTCTTCTAGGAGTTTTATAGTTTCACTTCTTACATTTAAGTCTTTAATTCATTTTGAGTTGATTTTTGTGTATGGTATAAGATAAGGGTCCAGTTTCATTCTTTTGCATGTAAATGTCCAGTTTTCCTAACACTATGTATTGAAGAGACTATTCTTTCCCCGTTTCTCCTCTTGGCACTCTTATGGAGGACCAGGTGACTATATATATGTGGTTTGATTTTTGGGCTCTCTATTTTGTTCTATTGGTCTATATTATGCCAATACCTTATGATTTTTTAAGAAGATTTTATTTATTTATTTATTTGAGAGAGAGCGAGAGTGAGCAGGGGGAGGAGCAGAGAGAGAGGGACAAGCAGACTCCACTGAGTGCAGAGCCCACCACGGGGCTCAGTCCCACAACCCTGAGATCATGACCTGAGCTAAAATCCAGAGTTGGACGCTTAACTGACTGAGCCACCCAGGCACCCCATCTTACTATTTTAATTACAGTAGCTTTGTAATATATTTTGAAATCAGGAAGTGTGATGCCTCCAGCTTTGTTGTTTCTCAAAACTGTTTTGGCTATTTGGGGGTCTCTTGTGGTTCCATGTGAATTTTAGTACTGTTGTTTTCTATTTCTGTAAAAAAATGTAAAAAATTGGGATTTGGATAGGGATTGTATTGAATCTGGAGATTTCTTAGAGTGGTGTGGACATCTAAACAATATTAAGTCCTCCAACCCAGAACACAGAATGTCTCTCCATTTGTTTGTGTCTTCCTTAATTTGTTTCATCAGTGTTTTGTAGTTTCCAGTGTAAAGTCCTTCACCCTCCCTGGTTAAGTTTATTTCTAAGTTCTGGGGTATTTTTTGGAGCAAATGGAATTGCTAAATTTCCTTTTCAGAGAGTTTATTGTTAGTGTATGGAAATGCAACTTATTTTTATATACTGATTCTGTATTCTACAAGTTTACTAAATTTATTTAGTAGTTATAACAGTATTTTGTGGAGTCTTTAAGGCTTTCTATTTGTAAGATTATGTTATTTGCGAACAGGGACACTTTTACTTCTTCCTTTCCAATTAGGATGCCTTTAATTTCTTTTTCTTGCCTACTTGCTCTGGCGAGGACTTCCAGTACTATTTTAAATAAAAATAGCAAGTGAGCATCCTTGCCTTATTCCTGATCTTAGAGAAATAGCTTTCAGTTTTTCAACATTGAGTATATTAGCTATGCGTTTTCCACATATAGCCTTTATTATGTTGAGGTAATTTCCTTCTATTCCTTGTTTGTTAAGAGTTTTTACCATGAAAGGTGTTGAATTTTGTCAGAAGGTTTTTCTTCATTTCTCAAGACAATCATGTGATTTTTATCCTTTATTCTGCTAATGTGGTGAATCACATTAACTGATTTTTGTATATTGAACCATCCTTGCATTCTAAGGATAAATCCCATTTGGTATGATCCTTTAAATTTTGCTAGTATTTTGTTGAGGATTTTTGTATCTGTATTCATCAGATATATTGGCCTGTAATTTTATATTCTTGTAGTATCTTTGTCTGGCTTTGGATATTAGGGTAATGCTGACTTCATAAAATGAGTTTAGAAGTGTTCTCTCCTTTTCAATTTCTTGGAAGGATTTGAGAAGAGTTGGCATTAATTTTTCCTCAAATGTTTGGTAGAATTCACTGGTGAAGCCATCTGGTCTTGGGATTTTCTTAGTTGGGAGGTTTTATATTCTGCTTTAATCTCCTACTAGTTATAGGTCTGTTCAGACTATCTCTTTCTTCATGATTCAGTCTTGATTTATGTGTTTCTGGGAATATAGCCATTTCTTCTAGGTTTTCCACTTTGTTGGCATGTAATTTTTCACAGTAGCCTCTTATGATCCTTTTTATTTCTGTAGTATCACTTGTAATGTCTTCTCTTTCATTTCTGATTTTATTTGAATCTTCTCTTTTTTCCATTATTTTTTTAAATGAGGTGAAATTCACATAACATAAAATTAAGCAGTTTCCTCCACATTCTCACTGCACTTGTTATTTTCCCTTTTAAAACAAATTATAGTATCTTAGTGTATGTGAAGTGGTATATCATTGTGTTTTGTTTTTTTTTAAAGATTTTATTTATTTATTTGACAGAGAGAGAGACAGCGAGAGCGGGAACACAAGCAGGGGGAGTGGGAGAGGGAGAAGCAGGCTTCCTGCCAAGCAGGGAGCCCGATGTGGGGCTCGATCCCAGGACCCAGGATCATGACCTGAGCCGAAGGCAGACGCTTAACGACTGAGCCACCCAGGTGCCCCTATATCACTGTGGTTTTGATTTACATTTCCTGAATGACTGATGATATTGAGATTCTTTTCCTGTGCCTGTTGGCCATTTGTATATCTTATCTTGAGAAATGTTTCCTCAAGTCCTTTGCCCATGTTTTAATTTGTTTTCTTTGTCTTTTTGTTGCTAAGTTGTAAGAGTTCTTTATATATTCTGAATACTAGACCCTTATCAAGTATATCATTTGCAAATATTTTCTTTGCCTATTCTGTAGATTGTCTTTTCACTGTCTTGGTAGTATCCTTTGGTGCAGAGAAATTTATAATTTTGATGAAGTCCAATGTATGTATTTTTTTTCTTTGTTGTGCATGATTTGGGTGTCTTATTGCCAAATCCAAGGACATAAAGATTGACCCCTGTGTTTTCTTTTAAGAGTTTTATAGTTTTTGCTCTTAAATTTTAGGTCTTTGATCTGTTTTGAATTAATTTTTGTATATAGTGTGCAATAGGGGTCTAACTCTACTTCACATGTGGCTCTTCAATTGTCCCAGCACCGTTTGTTGAGACTATTTTTTTCTCTTTGAATGGTCTTGGTACCTTTTCCAAAATCAATTGACGGTATATATACAGGTTTATTTCTGGACTCTTGATTCTATTCCCTTGAGCTATATGTCTAGCCTTATGATAATACCACATTGTCTTCATTACTGTAGTTTTGTAGTTAGTTTTAAAATTGGGAAGTTGGAGTCCTCTGATTTTGTTCTTTTTCAAGATCCTCTTCCATTAGTAACTGGCCATTCCAGTCTTCTGCATACCCACTTAAAAACACATTTAAAAGAACACAACACATTCATTATTTTGCTACTGGACCAGGATATCAACTATGTGTACTATAGAGTCAGCTACACATGTCTGATCTCACTATTTTCTTTTCACCTGATGAGGCTTCATTTCTTCTCTTTTAGGATCCCCTAGCTATTCCCTCCTTCAAAATGATGGACTCCATCTCTCTCCTCAATCTGGAGTTTTACACCTAATTTCTCTGTAAACCCCTGGTCCTCTTTAAGCCTCTTTAAGTCCCTGCTGACCTTTTTATTTTGATCCCTTCCATGGTTAGGGAAGCAGAATTTTTGTTGTTGGGTTTCGAGGATGACTTTGGCTTCAGGCCTTAGTTCTCCCCTTGTGACCATCCAGCCTGGTTAGGGACCCTTGTCTCAGGAGCCCTCTCAAGGTGTCCAAGACCCCATCCCGCAGTTTCTACCTTCCTCATTTGCCCTGATACTAGTGCTCCTCCCACAGACTGGGCACCTCTGCATCAGATCTCAATGAGCCTCCTGGGTTTTATTATCATCAGAATTGTCATTTTTACCATCACTACTCCTGTACCTTCCCAATTCATCCACATTTGTACTGGTTCCCCCAGAGAGATCAGGTGATTTTCCCAGTTAGGAAGAGTTGAAACCCATGGTTAGAACACTGGTCTTCTGATGTCAAGTGCAGTGACTCTGCCTTCTTTCTCGATGGCTGTGTTTTCTCTCTTTCTCTTGAGAAGAGCATGAACACTGATTTCAGACAAATGTAGGTTTGATTCGAGCCAAGGCCCTTGCTAACTGCACAGACTTGGGGCCATTTCTTAAACCCTGGGAGCCTCAGGTTCTTCATCTGTGAAATGGGGATAGCAGGGCTGACTTTGCAGGATTAATGCTCAGATCAAATGAAATAAGGAATGAAAACTACCTAGCACAATACTCGACACAGGTGCTGGATATCTTTAAAGGCCTCCAACCTCCTTGGCAATGATGTCTCCCATTGTGTGGACTTTCCAAATTCCCGCAGAGTACTGCATTCCTTCACAGATGGCCTTCAACCTGCACACCCCCAGTTTGGTGCCAGACATCTCCATCATCCCTTCCCCCTGCACCAGCCTGGTGCTCTCAGAGTCAGCCCTGGGCTTCTATGATTCTCTGCTCTGAGCTGTGCTTCATCCTGCTGAGCTGGACAGTGGGGATGAGAAACACAAAGCAGAATGATAATGGAAAGAGGGGGGATGGAGTTGGGTGACTTTTATAGAACTATTTTAAATATTTTACTGAATTTTGAATGTTTTTGAAACTTAGGTCCTGTTATAGTTCTTATTTTCAAATGTTCCATTTCTTGATAGGGGCAAACTAAGGACTGTGGATGTTTTGATATTCTTCAAATATTTCTTCCATGCTGTTTAGAAGAGAAGCTGATGTGAGTGATGGGGAAGAGAGGAGGACTGCCAGGGGCAGCCGCTCTTTTGTTGCTCTGTCCATTTCACTTCTGGCCTCAAGCTTGCGGGCCACACTGAGCAAAATAAAAACGATGCCTTTAACAGGATCTGCCTACCTGAGGAAGCCTTTTGGTGACCAGCTACTGTCCCCTAAGCGTACCTCTTACTGTTGTCATGGCCACCACCAGTCCCCTCCTCAGAAAACTTTCAACCATTTACAGATCCTCTTTGAAAGAAGTTCTGGCAAATACTATTCTCTCTCTCTCTCTCCAGTTAGTTTTCCTTATATTTTGGCATCCTGGCAGCTTCCTGGCTAGCCTGCTCTTTAATCTGGCACCAGAAGAGACCCTGACCTTTTTAAAAAGCAAGTTCTGAAGAGCATTGTAGCTGAGGGCCCCGGGTTGGGTAGGGGATTCTGTAAGAGAAAATTGCTGAGCATACATGCTCTCTGGACCCAGAAAGCCCTAAACTAATGGAGGTTAACTCTCACACTCCCAGGGGATAAGAAATGGAATCTTCATGTATGTGCCTTTTGATTGTTTGTTTGTTTGTTTGTTTTAAATCTCTTTAGAATATATTCTTACAGGGCGCCTGGGTGCCTCAGTCGTTAAGCGTCTGCCTTCGGCTCAGGTCGTGATCCCAGGGTCCTGGGATCGAGCCCCACATCGGGCTCCCTGCACCACGGGGAAGCCTGCTTCTCCCTCTCCTACTCCCCCTGCTTGTGTTCCCTCTCTCTCGCTATGTCTCTCTCTGTCAAATAAATAAATAAAATCTTTAAAAAAAAAAAAAAAAGAATATATTCTTACATTGGAGGAGTCTGGAACATACTGATAAATTCTCACCCCTATTGTAAAGTGAAGGCCAAGCTTTAATATAAAGAAAGATTTTCTATCCATAGATGTTTTCCTCCAAATACTTAATAAAGCCTTTTCTTAAATATTATTTTTATCTACTCTGTCCTCAAGGATACACCATTCCTGTGTGTGTGTGTGTGTGTGTGTGTTTCCTTCAAAACCTACCCAGGTTAACAGAAGAACAGAAACAGCACCTTTAATGGGAATCAGAGCAGTATCTCTCCAGGATGAGGATCTTTTGTCTAGAAGGGGCTCTCAGAGCTGCACGGGATGGCTGGGAACTAGGGATGGATTAACTAATGCTGATTGTTAGAATTTGGCTTAGTTGTTATTTCTGGACCAGATGCTGTGTTCATACAAGTTTCTCATCACTTCACCCACTAAATCACTCAGTTCCTACCCTAGGCAGAGTTTGGGTTTTTATAGTACTAACACTTATCAATCCCCCAAAATTATCCATGAAGATAAAAGTATAAGAGTAAGAGGTAACAGTAAAAACCTAGAGAGTATAATGTGCTCTTTTTGATTGCTTTTTCTGCTTTCAGTTCTGTGTGTAATGTCTGGCAGTAGTGAGAGTATATGAGAACTCAATTAAATTCCAAATTAAGAAATCATAAACCAGATAATAAAATAAATGGATCATGCTGGCAAGCTTTAAGAAAACAACAAAGTGCCTTGATAAACATCTTCTTCCCAGAGAACCATCTCCCACCTTCTGAATCACAGCCAGGGGAATCTCTTTGCTCTGAAATTTTACCATTGTCTGAAACAGTATCTGTTTAATTGGATAACCCCTTTTAGGACATAAGAATTCCTTCCCTCCTTCCTTCCTTCCTTCCTTCCTTCCTTCCTTCCTTCCTTCCTTCCTTCCTTCCTTCCTTCCTCCCTCTCTCCCTCCCTCCCTCCCTCCCTCCCTCCCTCTCCCTCCCTCCCTCTCTCTCTCTCTCTCTTTCTTTCTTTCCTTCCTTCTTTCTTCCTTTCTTTCTTTTGAGGGAGGGATGGGGGGTAGTGGCAGAGAGAGAGAGGGAGAGAATTTTAAGCAGTCTCCACTCCTAGCATGGAGCCCAGTGTGGAGCTTGATCTCACAACCCTGAGATCATGACCTGAGCCGAAATCAAGAGTCGGACGCTTAACCAACTGAGCCACCCAGGTGCCCCAGGACATAACATTTTCTAAAGGGGAAGGTAAATTCTGGACAGAGCTTATTTTATTTAAAATAATCTGTGCCTTTGCTATAAGACAAGGCAAACTTCTCTGCCGTGAGGTCTTTGTCCCCTAAATACTTAAAACTTTTATTTCATTAAAGGTTGGGGGGTTTTGTTGTTGTCTGTGTTTTTAAACAGAAATAGGGACTGAAGGTAAAAGAGAAAATATCAGCTCTGATTCCATCACTCAGAAATAACTGCCATAATTATTTGATTTTATAGATTATTTAATTTTTTAAACAAAAACTGAGATCATATTATTTATAATGTTGCTTAGCCTGTATTGCTAGGTCAACAGAGAGAGACTAAGATCATGATTTTTAGTTGCTCCAAGTACCCCCATTTAATGGATAGATCATCACATGTTTTATTAATCACCTACTGATGGCCATCTAGGTTGTCTGTAAGATATTGATATTTAAAACAATGCTTGGATGCCTGGGTGTCTCAGTTGGTTAAGCGTCTTCCTTTGGCTCAGGTCATGATCCCCGGGTCCTGGGATTGAGCCTGGGAAGCCTGCTTCTCCCTCTCCCTCTGCCCGCCACTCCCCCTGCTGTGCTCTCTCTCTCTGTCAAATAAATAAATAAAATCTTAAAAAAATAAACAAAACAATGCTTCAATAAACATCTTTAAACATATACTTTGTGCATTGGGGATAATCATTCTTTTCCATCTTTGCTGTTCTAAAAATGTGGTATTTCTTAGTTTCTTTTTGAGCACTTTCCCAGGTCTTCTGGACATTTATATTCTACTTTTATGAGTTGTTGGTTAATGTTTTTTGATAATGACAGCTTCTCTTTAGATTTCTATAAAATTTTTATTTATGGGGTGAAGCCTGGCTCTCTTTGGACTCCTCTACCTGGCTCTGAACTCTAGCCCAGAGGTTTCTAAACATGACAACATTGAAGTCAGTTTTCTGGGGAACTCTGCAGACCGTGAAGCCCGGCTCCCACTCTCAGACATCGATTTGGTGGGGATGACATGGGCCACTGCTCTGGGGACATCAGTCATCATGCGTGCTTCCGTAGATGTGTGTATTTTTCCAGTTTGTTCCATTTATATTTTGTCTTGAGTTTATTCATGGTCTGTACATCTTCAATTCTGCCTTTCTAAAGATTTCATATTACATCATAAGCCATTTTCCAAACTGCCTCTTTGTTTATTAGCCATCATTTTAGGCCTATATAATACCATTTCGAGTTTGTTAGCAATAACTTATTTAAAATTTATATATATAAAGATATATATTTTTTAAAGCTTTGTCACATTTATATTTTATGAGATATATTTTTAAACTATTATAATAAACAAACAAATAAATAAAATTTTTAAAAAATGGGGCACCTGTGTGGCTCAGTTGGTTAAGTGTCAAACTCTTGATTTCGGCTCAGGTCGAGATCTCGGGGTTATGAGGTCGAGATCTCGGGGTTGTGAGATTGAGCCCTGCATCCGGCTTCACGCTGGGTATGGAGCCTGCTTGAGATTCTCTCCCTCTCCTTCTGCCCCTCACTCCCTCCCCCCTCTAAAAAAAATAATAAAATAAAATAAACTGTCTATTGCATCCACTAATATGATTCCATTATAATTCCTTTGTACTATGTGTTAGTATCTGGAAAAACGGATTTCCCTTTATTACTGCCTTTTCCAAGACTCTCCTTGCTGTTCTGGGCTATCCTTTTTCCAGATTAACATTAGAGTGATTCTTGTGCTTTGCTTTGAGAAGTAATTTAATATCTCTTTTATAACACTTTCCTGGGGCTACCTGGAGATCTCCTCCAGTGATTTGAGGAGACTCAATTTATAACTCAGGATCTCTGATTGGAATGCGTGCTTCACCGCAGCTGAACTGTATTCTGCCTGGACACCTGCGTGGTAAGTGTCCACTCTTCTAGCCAGTAGAACTTGTCAAGAGCAGAGGAGACACCACTTGGTGTTTGCAGTACGTGACATCAGATATGGGGTGCTTTTTGATCCCTCCTTCGGGGGGTGGGCCTTGAGGGGAGCTGACCTCTGCTGCCTGATGTCCACATTGGTCTGCCACAGCAACTTCAGGATGCTCTGATTTTATATGGTCAGGCAAGAACTGGACGGTGTGTCTGTGGGAGCAAGGTTAGAACTGGTTTATTTTGGGACACATTTCTGAAGACTGAGGTTCAGAGTAGTAGGTTCCAATCCAGAAAATCTTTCTGCACACAAGACGTGAGTTTCCAAGTATCATTGTCTCAGTCTCCCTTCCCTGGCAGGATTTTCAGTCCTTGTTTCAGATGGAATTCCATGGGCCTGAGACCACACAGACATTGTCTTCACAGAAGTGGCAGAAGGTGGGGGTAGGTCGAGGACACCAGAAGTGGCGGAAGGTGGGGGTAGGTCGAGGACACCAGAAGTGGCGAAAGGTGGGGGTAGGCAGAGCGGAGCTGAGACGCAAATAGGAAAGCCAAACTCTGATGACCCCAGGAGGGAAGGCCAGTGAGTCAGCAGAACCAAGAGGTCCAGAAACAGGCACGGAAGCCAGAACACCGCTGGAAAGGCCATAGTCAGGGAGGTGAGAAGAGCAGGGCCAGCAGTCCTCTGCACAGGGGAGGTGCTGGACTGCTGCGCAGAGCATTCCCCATCTTTGGCTTGGTGCACACCACTGGCAAAGGACCTGCTAATGTCCAGGACCCAAGTAGGATGGCCTGGGGATGCCCGGGGGAATGAGCTAAAGCCACAGGTGATGAAGATGCAGGCCTGCTCTCTCCAAACACACTCCTACCTGTGCTGAGCCCAGTGGGCCCATCCCTTCTTTGGGCCAGCTGGACATCTCTTTGGCTGGAGGAAGGTGGCACGGACTGATCTGTCAGTCACTTCCCCTCATCCGGTTGAGGTTGTACCCATTTTCCTCTTATTTGCAACACCGTGGCCCCCAAGCTGCTGTGCCTTCTGGCTCCTCATTCTGTCCTCCTTCCTGTGCCACCCTGCATTGTACGAGGGGCTCAGGAGGCCACCCTTCCCTGTGAAGCCTCGGTTCGGTCCCTAGAAATGGCACTCTGCATTTGGAGAATGTTACATGCAGCTCTAGGTCTGCTGAGCCTGATGTAAGGTCTGCATTTATGAGGTGCATACCTCTTACAACTCTTGCTGTTCTGATTCCTAAACTCCTGCACCTGGGAGGACACTCTGATCTGCCAGTTCTGGGAGAAACAGTGGGATCTGTGTTGATAAGGGCTCCCCAAGTGACTCTGGCAGTCAGCACATGCGGGTGTCACTAGCTCTAGGCACCACTACGTCCCCCATCAGCCGGGACAGTGGCTCCTGGGAAGGCCCACAGAGCCTCAGATGAGAGAGCATAGGGCAGGAAGCGGGCAGTCAGCATGGGCTGTTTTTACAATCTCTGGCACACAGTCTTGCCTGCTTTGGCTAAAGAGGGAATGGGGAGGCAAATGGTAAATGGTTTCTCAAGTTGTCATGAATAATGTGATATGTGCTAGCTTATAAATGTGGCACTCCTACGAGCCAGTGCTATGGATAAAGCAAGACATTTTAGATGAGTTTCTGCTTGTGTTTGTTTTTGTAGGAAGCACTAGGGCTGTGGGCCTGATAGCAATTGGTATTGGGTCTTGACTATGTCGCCTCTTCTAGAACCTTCCCCTTCAGGTTTTTCCATGTTACTGTTGATACTCCTTCCCTGGAGTCTTGTGTTTAGTGCCATTCATCTGGGGGACACTGCCTCATCACTGGCTGTGGTGCTGGTGCCTGGGGTCCTCAGGGAGGATATTTCACTGGTGTTCAGGTTAGTCTGAGCCTGACATTGTGGTGTGGTTACTGCAGGAACGTTTTCCTAGAGAACAGCACTGGGCAGCTGCAGGAGGTCTTCCAAAACTCACTGGCTGTTATGTCTCCAGACCCCTCGTAGTTGCTCCTCTAGTGTGAGGAGCCCAAAGCTGCTCCACCTTGGTTCACAAGGATCCCTTGGCTTGGACCAGAAGCAGGTTCTTTTGATTCCCTTTGCCTGGTTGGTTCTAGATGGGCCTTCAGGATCAGAGAGCAAGAGTCGAGAAGGACATGTGTCTAAGAAAAAGTACTAGGGGCTGAAGAGCAGAGCTGGCTCCAGCTACCCATTCCATTTATTCCATCTGTGGGTAGGGTGCCTCCCACGGTGGCAGCTCATCACAGAAACCACCCAGGAGGGGAACTTGCTCTAGAAGGCCATCCAAAAGGACAATCATGCAAAGGCTGGGACCTCTCGTGCTTTGTGAAATATGAAAAAGCCTGCCCCATCTGGCTGTGACCAGACCCTTCGGTGGAGACTGTCTGGGCTGCCCCTCCCAGGTGAGGCCTGAAGGGAAAAGAGAAAGCCTTGTGCTCCTTTCAGAGGTTGGGTGGTGCCTTGACAATTGTTCCTTCAGACTGTAAATCCTCCTGGATGGCGTTCAAGGGGGACATCACTTATCCTAAAGTTGGCCATATAGAGAACAGCGTTTCTCTTCCAATGTATTCCAATGTATTCTGTCTCCAGTGCAGTTATAATGTATGGTATTATACTGCATATTTAAAAATATGTTTGGCAGTAAATTTTTCAGTCTTATCACTAAAATTTCAGCCCAAATTCTCTTTCCTACTTTTTTCTTTTTTTTCTTGCTCAGTTTGAGGATTATATCAATATTTCCCCTTGGGAAAACATAAGCACATTACCTAAGAACCTTGAAATTATTTTCCAAGAACTCAGGTGCCACTAATTTGGAAGGAACCAAAATGCATATTTGCCCCATCTCAGATAATTAATCTCTCTAACAGATGTATGGATTTATGCAAAAAGAGTGGTAGAATATAAAAGATCATTAATCATCCTGGCATCATGATCTCATGTTGTTATGAAATAAATATGCTTACTAAATGGATCCAGATGCTATCAGATATGTGTGTCCAATGAAGACTATTTTCTTTCCTTGGCTCGGGCAATAAACACACCAGGCTTGTTTATAACACCTCTCTTCCATCCATCACCAGTGGTCCCACACATATTTTTTGAACCTCTTTCCCCAACCGCTTGGTTGCTGGTGAAAGGTGGCTGAGTGTTTTCTGATACAGATTCTAGGGAAGACCCTAAGGGAGGTAGGAGACTTTTCCCCATGACCCAGAGCTGATGGATGATAGGGGAATGAAAATTACATGGCCAATCATCTACCAACCTGGAACCAAGAAGTTTTTCTTCATCAGTCTTCTTTCCTCAAGCATCGAAGTACAAATTCCAACTGAAGACATTACCAGTCCCCAGAGGACGTACTTGAGTCTTCGAGAACCCCCTGCAATCTGCCATGTAAGGATAGAATGATAGAAAGATGAAGACATTTTCAATTATCATCCAACACCAGGTTCTTGATGTGGGTGAACTTTCTTCCCAAGACCACCCCCAGGAGTTGGTTGCAGGACTGCAAAGCAGAGGAGCCCACTGTGAGAAAAGCTGGAGCTCATTGTGAGCTGAGGGCAGTGGTTAACTGGGATTTGAAGCCAGATACATCCCAGTTCCAGTCTTGTGACTTTCAAAGATACTTTACCTCTCTTTGCCCATCTTCTTTATTTGTTAACTCTGAGTTGCTGGGAGAATTAATGAGGTTGTTATTATAAGCTGCCCAGCACCCAGGATGCACCTACAATGTGGTAGCTATTATTACCCTATTTACAAGATTACCGCTGATGCAGAATGAGGTTGTCCAGGAGAAGTTTTTGAGTGAAAGCTATTTACTCTAATGGCAGAGTGATGCTTACGTGTGCCTCTAGCCACAGGGCCTCCTCTCCTGAGAAAGGCTTCCCCTCATGACCTGTTCCAAATCTATCCTAGAGTTCCCACTCACTGTCATCCCCAGTGTCCCTGGTTCTCTGGGTCCTGGAGTTGGACAGGTTGCCACCACCACCATGATGGCCAACGTGCATACCTTCCCGTTAACACTGGAGGAAGTATGAAGATGCCTACTTTGCCCCTTAAACAACTATAAGATCTTGAAGGCTCAAAGATAAGGAGGGAGACAGAGGGAATTACATATTTATTGTTACCTTCCCTTATGGTCAGCCCCTTGCTAGGTAATTCAAATATTTTATCTCATTGTTACCCTCCTAACAACCCTGAGGAGTGTGATCACCACATCTGGGGAAACTGAGGTCACATTCAGGTTTATCTTCCTTAAAAGCCTGCACTCATTCCAACATACCTTCTGCTTCTCAGGTACTTCTAAGAAACTAAGGTAAGCAAAGCATCACACATGCAAAAGGGTTCACAGGAGGAAGAGTCTTGAAACAAACATACTTGTGTTTTGCTGAGTATGGGTTTCCATTTCCCTGGATGAACAATATTCCTCAATCTGGTGTTTGATCAAATGGATCTCTGAAATCCTGCTTGGAAGGGAAATCTGTGGTCAAATATAGTTGGGAGTGCTGTGTGTTATATTCCTCTCTTGACAATTCATGGTGCAGATTAGCATATTAAAGGTTCTGAGAAAGTCCTGCAGTTAAAAACAACAACAAAAAATAGTTGTATTTGTTTAACCCAGTGTCTTCCAAACATATTGAAGATCTCTGTGAAACATGTATTAATATCCTGTTACACTTCTACTTCACAGATCATTCTATGGAAATAACGGTATGAAGAACAAGCATAAATTTCTTAGATTTCTAAGTTGGCACTATTTTCAAGTTTGGAAGGGTATTTAGGCTCCATGCCAGAATTTTCTCCCTGTGCTCTCTCCTGGTTTTGCTCTGTGGCCATCCCTCAGATCCCTACTCTTGAGGAAACCACATTTCTTCTAGGCTTTGGGATAACTTTGTCTCCTTTGTTTCTTGAGGATTCTCTGGAGTTCTGGTCTGTGAACATTGCTCTTCTCGACTGGGACCCCTTTCCCGCTAGCTGGTTATTAAGGCTAGCTGAATAAATGTGTTCAAGTCCTCCACTCAGTCCCTAGGTTTCCATCTTGCCCCAGTTACAGCTGTGGGCTGTGGTCAGTTTCCATCTTTCCCTCGTGTGACTGAATATTATACTCAGCTTCTACACCTCTGTGATTTGCTTGTATGTTAAGTACCCTGGATATGCCAGCATACTGAACCTTCAAAACTCAATGTGTTAGGGATTCGCAAGACCACCCTCAGGCTTGATGATTTGATAGTTGGAATCGCTGGACTCAAGAAAGGTGTTGTACTCACAGTGATGGTTCATTACAGTGAGAAATTACAGATTACAATCAGTGAAGGGAAAAGGTGCCTGGGGCGAAGTCCAGGGGAAACCAGGTGCAAGATTCCAGGTATCTCCTTCCAATTGAGTTATGCAGGGATACACCTAATTCTCCCAGCAAGAATGTGGCAACTCATTAGAAGTGTTGCCAACCTGGGAAGCGCACTCAAGCCTTGGTGTCCAGGGTTTTTATTGAGGTCAGTCATGGGGGCATACAGCACCTGCATAACTGACCTCAGATGCTCAGACTGCACCTTCCCACTCCCCTCCCCAAGCAAAAACAGATTTTCATCATTAAATCACATTGCTAGGATCAACTTGTGTGATCACACTGTATAGTATGTCCAAGGCCTTGGGCATATGTAAACACTCTCATTGGACAATATTCCAAGGGCTCGGGGCTTATCTTCCAAGGAGCCTACCCAAGGGCCAGTCCTGAAGACAGGTCTTTCTCTGAAATATACAGGGTTTGGGCATCACAGGCCTCCTGAGTTAGCCCTTTCTTAACCCTTTCCTGCCTACTAAGGTTTAAATTGCTCCTGTAAGTTGCTACTTTCTCAGAATGACTAAACTCAGGTAAAATGTCAGGTACTTCACATTGATTTTTTCTTTCTTTTTTTTTTTTTTTTTACTGCCTGAGTGCTTATTGAAATATGGCAGAGACAATTTTTTGCCTTGGTTTGAAGGTCAGGATAGCCCTGTCTCCTTTCCTTCTCTTTATTTTATTTATTTTTACAGATAAAATTCACAAAATGTAAAATTCACTCTTTTAACCATTTTACAGTATACAATTCAGTGATTTTTAGCATGCTCACAGTGTTGTATAACTATCATCATGACCTAATTCCAGAATGTTTCTGTCATCCCTAAAAGAAACCTCTTATCTCCCATTTACCACCTCCTCCTGTCCCTTGTGGATACTAATCTACCTTCTTTCTCTGGACATTTCACATAAATGGAATCATACAATAATATGTGGTGTTCTGTGACTGGCTTCTTTCACTTAGAATATTTTCAAGGTCTTCCATGTTGTAGCATGGCTCAGTTCTTTTTTTTTAATCAACAAATAACATTCCACTGTGTGGATATGCCACATTTTTATCCATTCATCTATCGATAGACATTTGGATTGGTTCCACTTTTTAGCTAACATGAAAAATACTGCTGTGAACATTCATGTACAAATTTTTATGTGAACATGTGTTTTCAATTCTCTTGGGTATGTACTTAGGAGTGGAATTGCTAAGTCATATGGTAACTCTATCATTACCTTTTTGAGGAACTTCCAACTGTTTTCCATAGCAGCTGCACCATTTTACAGTCTTACCAGCATGTATGGGGTTTCTGATTTCTCCACATCCCTGTCAACATTTGTTATTGTCAGTCTTTTTCATTTCAGCCATCCTAGTTGGGGGTGAAGTGTGGTATCTCATTGTAATTTCATTTTGCTTTTCTTTAATAACTGATGAAGTTGAATATCTTTTCATCTGCTTACTTAACATTTGTATGTCTTTTTTTGAGAAATAGCTATTCAAACCCTTTGTCCATTTTAAAATTGTGTTGTGTTTTTATTGTTAAGTTGTAAGAATTCTTTATATAGTCTAGACACTTATCAGTTATATGCCTTGCAAATATTTTCTCCAATTTGTGGGTTGTCTTTTTACTTCCTTTATAGTGTCTTTTGAAACACAGAAATTTTTTATTTTGATGAAGTCCAATATGTATTTTTTTCTTTTGTTGCATGTGCATTGGGTACCATATTTAAAAATCCACTGCCTAATCCATGGTCATGAAAATTTATACCTATGTTTGCCTCTAAGATTTTCAGTTTAAATTTTCACATTTAGCACTTTGATCCATTTTGAGTTAATATTTGTAAATGGTGTGAGGAAGGGGCCAAATTTGATTCTTTTGCATGGGGATATCCAGTTGTCCCAGCACCATTTGTTGAAGAGATTATTATTCCCCCATTGAATGATTTGGTGCCTTTGTTGAAAATCAGTTGACCATAGATATATGGGTTTATTTCTCCTTTTTTCCCCCTCTCCTTTCTTCTTAACAAAAAGATACACTTGACAGATGAATGGATAGCGTGCAGGCCCTGCTACACTGACAATGCAGAATACCCAGATCAGCCCAAATACCGATCTCCTTCTTTGCTCTCTGCTGCATGTACACTCAGACAGACCTCCAGCTATTGATGGCTCCTCACCTGTGTAGCTTGTCTTCACCCTGAATATATTTACTATTCATTATAACTCCTAAAATACAACTGTTATCAGCTTTGCGGGAGAACATTAGCTGGTAGATTGTAGAAAGATATCAGTTCAGTAACTCCAGCACCACTGTCATTTAGGGCAGTGGTTTTCAAATAGTGGTCCTTGGAGCTCTGCCCCTTTTAAACCAAATAGTTATGCTCTTAAAATTTTACCTACCTGTCTACCTAGTATGATTTTATCATCGGAACCCAGCACTCTTGTATACCATGGGATGGGGAGAGATTCTTCAGAAACGAGTTATCACTAAACTGAAAGGATGCTTAGAACAGCGTGTGGTTGTCTCCACCACAGTGTGCCGACGACTATCCCTCTCACGTTATATCAGCTCAGATTTAGTTCAGTGTTAAGAAGCAGAGATCCAAAACACGGTGCCTTAAAGAAGATGGAAGTTGATTTCTCCCTTACTTCAAAGTCCAGAGGAAGATAATATGATGCTGGCATGATGGCTCAGCTCCACAAGGTCTCCAAGACCTAGAACCTTCCACCTCATCCCGTTCCATCCCTAGAATTTGGTCCTAGTTCTTAGATTCCAAGAGCCAATTAGAGTTCCAGCCATCATATTTTAATTCCAAGTGGCAAGATATTGAAGAAGAAAGGAGAGTAATGAGCAAAGTGCATTGACCTGCCTTTTTACGTGTAGATTTCCAGGAAGTTGCCATATGACACCTCCACTTATATTCCATTGGCCAGAAAGACATCTTGTGGCCACACCTAGCTGCAAGGAAGGCCCAGAAATGTAGTCTTGGGAGGGGGCATCCATAAGCTTATCTAGAAGTTCTATTATCATGGAAAATCATGGGTTTTGGGAGACATCCAACATTCTCTGTCACACCCATGATTTGAATAACTCCCAGAATCCAGCCTCTTCCAAGAAATTGTTCGAACTGATTAGAAAAGTACTGTGCTCTTACCCTTCTTAGTCTGATCCAGGGATTTCCTGATTTGCTTTCTAACTGGCCACTTGGCCCTGCTTTCTATCTTCACACATCTGTTTTCGAGACTTCTAATGATGAACCTAGCATCATGTGTTGAAGTCATGTTTCTCTTTTATGCATGTGTGTAATATAATAAAATCTGTTTCCTTCTCAGTAAATGGCATTACTGCCTACGCAGTTGATCAAGCCAAACCCTTGGGAGTCAACACTTGGGAGTCTTAAGGCCAGTCTTCCTCTCATTGCTCCTGTTCAATCCATTCACAAGTCCTACCTTCTCTACTTCACACATACATCCTGTATCTGGCCTCTTCTTTCCACCTCTGTGCATCCACCCTGGTGCACACCACCACCAGTGCTTGTCAGGGCTGCTGCAAATACCCTCACAAGTGGCCTTCTTCCTCTCACCTCCAACAGCTCCTCCTCACAGTCCATCCTCCACACAGCATGGCAGGCAGTTACTATTTGTTAGGCTGCCCTGCTTCAGATTCTCCATGGCCTTCCTGTGTGCTTAGGAGAAAATTCAGAATTCTTCTTGTTTTTATGACCTCTACTATGGGCAGAATGTTTCCCCCTGAAATTCATATGTTGAAGCCCTAACTCCCACTAGCTCAGAATACAACTGTATTTAGAGATAGGGCCTTTCAAGAGGTGAAATTAAGATGAGGCCTTCAGGGATGGGCCCCAATCCAGTCTGAGTGGCATCCTGATAAGAGATTAGGACACGTGGAGAGCAATACAAGGGATGAGTATGCACAGAGAGACAGTCCTGTGAAGTGGCATCTAAAGGGTGGCCCTTGGCAAGCCAAGGAAAGAAGCCTTAGAGGAAACCAACCCTGCCAGTATCTTGATCTTGGACTTCCAGGCTCCAGAACCATGAGAAATAAATTTCTGGTGTTTCAGCCCCCCAGTCTGTGGTATTTGTATGGCAGCCCTAGCACACTAATATAACCTCCTATGCACACATGATCGATGCCTCTAGCTTCATACCCCTTCTCCGTCTCTCACTGCACTCCAGCTACACTGGTGTCTTTCTGCAATTCCTCTGGCAGGACCTTTGCACATGCTGCTTATACTCCTTGGAATGATCTGGCCTCCAGATCTTCCTAGGGTTCCATCTGTGTCATTCAGGTCTCACTTCAAGTCACCTCCTTTCAGTGGCCTTTGCAATCATATCCCACCACTCTCTAATGCATCACCCGGTTTATTTCCTTCAGAGCATTTGCAACTGCCTGAAATTTATGGAATTCATTTACTTATTTGCTGGAATGAAAGCCCCATGAGAGCAGGCACTTCCTCTACCTTGTTCACTGCCATATCTCCACCAGCTAGAACAATGCCTGGCACATAATGGGGCTCGATAAATATTCATTGGAATGAATAAGTAGATGTATGATAAAATTAGTTTTAATATATGAATAATTTACAAATTTTAAAAACATTGCTTTGAGGGAAAGAACAAGTCCACCTCTTGCAGTAGTTTCTTAGGAGAATCATGTCATTTTTTACTTCTGTTTTGTCATACTTACCCTTGCCCCCAAACAACTGATCTCTTGGTTGTGGTGTATACACTCCCCTCCATCTCAGCAGATTCGTACTGACACCAGCTCTCTGAGGCTTTGATGCCTCACGACCATCTCTTTAGCTGAAATTTCTCTGTTAGAACAAGGACTCAGGTAGTGAGAAAAAACATAGCACAGGCTGCTACCAACAAAAGCAAATGAAATCTATCATTTAAATGAGCTCTGATGGAAGTATTGAATCACTATATTGTACACCTGATGCTAGTATAATGCTGTATGTTAACAGAAATTAAAATAAAAACTTAAGAAAATAAATTAGCTCTAAATGTCCTAATACAGGTGATGAGGCATATAGAGGCTTTTTTACTGGGGGATTATTTTGTCTTGAGGGGCTTTGAATACAAACTTGCTGAAAGTCCCATGCTTTACCCACTCTTCAGAGACTATTGACTCTAAAAATGTTTCTGGGTGAGTTAGAAAGTATCGCTTTAGTCATATGATCATAGCTCTTTTTAAAGGTTTGGAAACAGTCATGATTTATTGAGAAAGATTGAATGTCTCCCTTTGGGTTGGGAGCAGGGAGGTTTTATTGTTTGTAAGAGTGTTTGTTTTGAACGAGAGGATTTAGTTTTAGATGTACTTAATTGGAAGTAAAGTTGGGATATTAAAGAAGAACTATTGGGCAGAAGTTGGAAATGTGAGAATGAAAAGCAGGATAGAGGCCAGGAATGGCAACAGAGATAAATTACTGCATTAGCAGAATCAGGTGGTGTGTGGCTTCAGTCCTAGCCAAGAGCCTGTCTTGGAACCAGATTCCCATATAGGCTGAATGTCAGACCTGAGAATTTTAGAAACGTACTGGTAGGATTTACCAATAAATGCCTACCTTTGTTCTTTTTGTTCTATACCACTAAGGATGATTTCTGCCTAGTATGGAAAACTATTGGTTTGTCCCCAGAGAATTTTATCCCCATTTCCAGACCAGTCCCTGCTTGAAAATGGCCTTTGGGTCTACAGAAAAAGACTAACATGAAATCAACATGAAAGTTACCTTTCCCTTGTTTGAATTCTGTTAACACTACTTTAATCACAACTATTTGGTGACACTCTAGCTAAAGGAATCCAACCTCTCTACAAGTAAGAGATACTGAAACATTGTGGGATATGTTCAAAACAACTTTGATTTTGAAATTTCACATCTAAGTTTCATTTCTAAGTTGGATATCTTTGTACTTTTCCAGCACCACATTTCTGTTCTTCGGGAGATTTAGGCTACTGCGTCCTTATGAAAAATGTTCGGAGCAGGAATCATGAGTAATGTGATACCCATCCATTATATTGTACACTTTCAAGATGGCGCCGTATTTTGGGTGATCATGCTAGAACCCTTGTTATCCCTGAATAAGTTTTCCAAGAAAGGGTTGTATTGAAATACATGATTAAATATTTACATGGTTAGCTCTGATTGATTGGCTGATATTTAGTTACATCAAAGCTTATGGGGTATCTTGGAACACATCTTCACTTTGCTGTTTGAACAATTACTGTTTAAAGGTTCTTTTTGTTAATAACCCCAGGATTTGTATTACGGCTTTTTGATAGATTTTTAAGAGTAAAGGACCAGATGCACAGGAAGGAGAGGTATTTTGAGAGCCTCTTGAAAATTTCTGGACTGAATTATCTTTTTTATGGTACTGGGGTGAAGAATAAGTAGAATTAAGACCATAAGAAAGCCTTTGTTTAACACGTTGGCTAACAGAAATTACCTACTTTACACTACTTTAGCAGTGATGATCCTATGTAGCTGTTGAAGAAGAAATAAGAGGTGCTTGTTGATTCTTGTGCCAACTAATTTGTGCCAGCATCTTTTTGGTTTGTTGAGTCAGGTTTCTGCCAGGTTTGCAAATGTAACCTAAAAGTGTCATATGCTTTGCTGGGCTAAGTTATGGTACTGTGTAATGGTCACTCATATTCCCTTGCGAGCCCAGCTTTTTCTGTGTGGACCATTTTCTTTCTCTCCAGTTGCCCTAATTTTGTAGTCCGTGTGCTAAACTTGAACAATATAGCAATGTCAGAAAAAATAGCAATGTCAGAATAGGAGAGAGGGAGACCGAGTAGCCACTCTGACGGCACCCCTAAAAAGAGGATACTTGTTGAACCCAACATTACAGAGTCTGGTTCTCCCCTGTGGAAGCAGACGTTACATGTTAGTGACTTGGATTACATGAGCTCTAAATTATTAAGAGTAATTAAATGCAACTGCCAGGTGACCTAAAGACTCAGAGAAGTTAGTCCCCACATTCTTCTCCCCGGAAGAATATGTGTAGGGGAAGCCAGTTATTATTCTGATTGAAGAGCAGTTATCCTAATATGGTGAAATGAACATGAGCTGTTTTACTGGACAAGGATAACTTAAAAATAAGTTGACAACTCAGCCCTACCATTTACAGTGTGAAGCTTTGCGTGATCTTAAATTCACAGAACCTCAGTTTTCTTATTTACAAAATAGGGTGGCAGTCGTTCATTCTCCTGAATTGTACTGAGGATTACCTGACATAATATGTAAGTGCCAAGCACCAGGGTAGTTACTGATATTACAGTATTTTTATTAAAAAGTCACTTGACCATTGAATTTGAGCAGAGGCACCCTAAGAGGGCTTAATGCTTTGGAGTCTGATGTTTCTTGTTTCATGATCAGAAAGCCTGTGTCCAAAAAATAGACACTCATCCGATTTACCCAGGACATGCTCTTCCCAGGGTACAGCTGGAGGTAATTCATGTTCCAAGGCCTCCCCTTCCTGAGACTCCAGGCAGGCAGCCCCCTTCTATGGATGCAGTCCTTCTGTGAATTGCTTTTCAAAGATCACCTTCAAAAATAAATTTGGCCAGGTCTTACTTACCTGTTTTGACAGACTTTCTGCCTTCGGGGTGAATTATGATTGATGCGGTCTTACTCAGGTTTTTTTTTTTTTTTTTTTTTTGCATTGGTTGTACAAATTTATGCTTAGAGAGGGCTTTACTCACAGTACTAAAAATAGTAATTATAATATCTATCATTCATTAAGCAATTATGACATGTCTGCATTGTGCAAAGTGCTTTACATGGATTATCTCATTTGATTCTCAGAACAAATCTATGAGGTAGATATTCTCTTTATTCTCAGAGTGAGACCAAGGGGCGTAGCGGGCTGGAGCAACCCCTGGTAAATGGCAGAGCTGGTGTTATTGCAAACCTACACTGCCCCCGTGTTTAGGGGACACGTTTTCTTTGCATTATAATTTGGTAGCTGCATTTAAAAGGTTTATCCAATGATTTGGGCTTTTTTATACTCTCATATTATTGTTATTCAAATTAGAAAACTTTAAATGTAGCGAAGAGTACAGAAAATAATACAACATGGCGTACTCACCTCTAATATTTACTGCATGCTCGCATTTTCCCATATTTAACACAGATTTTTTAAAGATACAGAAGTAACTAAACCTGCCTCATCATTTCTTCATATTCCCTAATCCTCTCAGCAGAAACTACTATACTGCAGGCCAGGAGTATTATTCTCTGCATGTTTTTATGGTTTTTGACTTGGGTACATCCCTAAACAATGTATGGGGTATTTGTTCCGTGTGTTTTAAAAATGATGTCATGTTGTATGTTATCTTTTGTGATTTTTCAGTTGAAATTCGTCTTTGTCGATACATGCAAACCTAATTCACTCCTGTGGTATATATTCTAGTGTGTAAGCACTTCACAGTTTATCTCTTCCCACACTGACGGGTGTGTGTGCTGTGTTCATTTATTAGCCCCTGTGGACAATGCCTCCTTACACACACACATGAATTGAGCACACACTAATCTTTGGTCAGTTCTGTGTGTTACAAACAATGCCTTCTAAACCAGGGGTCAGCAAGCTCTTTTGCACAGGGCCAGATAGTGTTAGGCGGGGTGGCCCACAGAGTCTCTGGCGCAACTATCCAGCTCTGTCCTTAGAGTGTGAGAGCCGCCATAGACAGCCAATAGACAAACAAGCTCGGCTGTCTTCCGGTAATGCTGCATGCACAAAAAACAGGCAGAGGGCCAGATTATGGCCCAGGGGCTACAGTCGACTGGCCCCTGCTCTAGATTATCGCTTATCTTTTTGTTTATAAAGCCTTTTGTTATACTGAGCTCTTTATTTGAATGTAATCAGTTTTCTTCGGGTCTTTTCCTGTTTGGTTGTGCTTTTGTGTCCTGTTCAAGATACTCTTCCCTACTGCTTGTATTGAAGACTTTGTTCTAGTTATACCTTTAAAAGCTTTAAAGTTTTGCCTTTTACATTTAAGTTTTCAGTCAGCCTGCAATGTATTTTTGTGCGATGTGAACTCTGAATCCGTTTTTAATTTTCCTCTTCTGGGTCACTTGTCCTAGCCACTGACTGAATGGTTCATCTTCCTTCACTGATTTGTCAAATTGCCTCCTCTGCTTATACCCATTTGTGTAGATATAACCCTTGTTAGGTTCTGCAGAAACAACACTAAGCTGCTGCCTATTGCTTGCTCTTTACATGAAGAATTAAGCCCAGCTTGAGACCTCTCAGTTGGGCAAAATTTAAATACTCCTGTTGACAGATACTTCTTTAGGATCCTTGCCTGAGAAACAGGGTATAATTAGTAACTTAATCTCATGACTGAATGCTATCACAAACAACCCCCATATCTCAGTGGCTTACCCCAATCAGGATGTATTTCTCACTCACATCACAGACCAGGGTGAGTAGGTAGTGGGTGGGTGGGATCGCTCAGTTCCACAAAGTCATTCAAGGACTTTAGCTCCTTCCACCTTATGGATTCACTATCACTTAGTGCCTCGGGGACCTCCAGTGGGCCCTCTGCCATAGGGCTGTTCATGATGGAAGAGAGAAAGCATATGGGGTTTGGTGGGAGGTTTCATCTGCAAGGTCTGGAGGTAGTGTACATGGCTTCTACCCGCATTTCTTTGGCCAGAACTCAGTCATGTGGCTGCACCCAACTATGAGAGGTCCTGGGAAATTTAGTCCAGCTAGAAGAGGAAATGGGTTAGGTGAACAACAGGTGAATATAGGTACCCCTTCATTCAGACGCAGATATGATTCATAGTAAGAGCAGGACCATATTTATTGTACTCCCCCATCTCCCTAGCAACGGAAACAGTGCCTGGCTTATGGTAAGGGTTTAATGAAGGAAGGAAGGAAGGACAGAAGGAAGGAAGGAAGGAAGGAAGGAAGGAAGGAAGGAAGGAAGTGGGTAGGGGAGGGTGGGAGGGGGTGGGGGTAGGAGAGTGGGAAGGTGGATTGACAGGAGAGTGAATGAATGAATGAATGAATAGGGAAGCCCAACAGGTTACTGAGGTGATTGTTCCAGACTTTTGCAGAGTCTGTCGGTCAAACACAGGTCTACCTTTATGAGGGCAAGTGATAGAGAACTGTGACCCTGCGGGGCCTGGATATCATTTGGCTCTTTAAATGTATCACACCCCAATCTAAGCCCATTGCAGGTAGGGCTGGAGACTCACCCTGCTTCTAGGCTTGGTTCCCAGGGGCTGAAGGACTGAATAGGAAGGTACCTTCAGTTCCAGCTGCTAAGCAGAGTGGGGCTCCCTGGACCTAGGGCATCTCCTGGGTCCCCAGTGAGCCACAGGAATGGGCTGGAAGTCTTACATTCAAAGCCTCTCAGTGGAGTTCTAAGAAGACAGTGTAATGGATGATAGCATCAGAATCTGAGGACTCTCAGCTAAAACCTTTTTTTCTGCCTCTTCTGGGAGAGCCCATGCTGGAAAAATACCCAAAGTATTGTACTTTGTAGTTATCAGTGGGACCTAATAAACCATTGCCAATCTGACATTTATATTTTCATGCAACCCACAATGAGCCATGGGAACTGCCTTCCAAGGCCCCTTCGAAAGTGCTGGCAGAACCCAAGGTTTTTAAAAGATTGGGTGGGATATAAATGTTTGGACAGATTAGATTACCTAAGTGTTTGCTGTGTATAAGAATAGTCTGACTAAACTGCATAAGCATAGTGCTCAGGCTTGGGTATGAGTGTCTAAAGCAGCTGCTCCGGAAGTGACTAGCTCTCTAGGCTCTTCCTCTTGGAAGCAGACTTGTGGTCCTGAGAATTAGGAGGGAGGTGGAGCTACGGAAGGAAAAAGGGTATTCATCTTCTGTGAACCCATTTCTGTGTACATACGATGGAAGTTGGGGGAAGGTGATAAAATGTGGCCATTGGGAGACTTGCTTTTCCTGAAGATTCCAAGGGACAGGTTGCGAAAGGGGACAGCCGAATAGTTGAGGACTGGGGATGATCTGGTTTCAAGTCCTGGACCCACCACTTAGAACTGACATTTGACAAATTGGGCAACTTCTCCGAGCTTTCTTTTCCTCCTCTGTATACATGGGGGAAACCATAGTGCCTACCTTCATAGGGTTCTTATGGTGTTAAATGAGATCGGCCACCTCAAGTGCTTGATGACCAAAATGCCTGATATGTCCCAAAGCCCTTCCTGAGATTTCCAGGAAATACTTTTACCTTAATTCCAGAGTAAAACCACTCTTTCTTAAAGCATTTAAGAAAAGAGAACATTGTTTCTTCCTCAGTATTTTCCTTTGTCCTGGTTCCAGAGTGCCCAGTTGGGGGTGGTGCCCCATTAGGAATCAGTTAGGGTGGCCCTGAATATGAGTTTTGCTAGGTTATTAATGAAAGCTTGTTTTGTCAACAAATGACAAACATGATCAAACAAAAGTGAGCAAATTCTTTATTACAGGACTTCTTAGAGCTTTTACTGTACTAATGTGGATTATAGATTTTTAAGAGGATGGTATAGTAAGTAGACTTTACCAAAAGGGTCACAGAACCTTTTTTAAATTTGGAGCGTTTTTTCACAGAGTTCTTTTGGTGCTGACATTCTTGAGAAAGTGCTCTGGGAAATGCTGACTCAGGGATTCATGTTTGCTGAGCTCAAAGTTGACTGGGTCACCCCTAGATGAACTCGCAAGTTTCTCGAAGTTGGCCTTTGAATGAATCGCCTTCCCACATCAGGGTGAAATGCGTAAGGGTCATTCTGCTGTCACTCATAATAACCACATCACAGTCTAACGGGATAATTCCACAATGCCTTACATTTGGTATAAGATTTGAGTTCATAAACACTTTTGTATATTTGGAGTGTACTAAAGACCATCAGTTATCCCAGACTGGAACCTCTAAATTATTTTTGAGTGTCTGTATTGTAGCAAATCCCCTTCTCTCAAGCTCTTCCCTTTTCCTCTTTCTATGGGGGAGCTACCTTCTAGCAGAGGGGACTCTCCTTTGCAGCCCCAATTACTGCCCTTCCCAAAGGTCCCTGATATAATAAGCTTTAAAATAGGGGTTCCGGGGCACCTGGGTGGCTCAATTGTTAAGCATCTGCCTTCAGCTCAGGTCATGATCCCAGGGTCCTGGGATCGAGCCCCACATCGGGCTCCCTGCTCAGTGGGAAGCCTGCTTCACCCTCTCCCACTCCCCCTGCTTGTGTTCCCTCTCTCGCTGTGTCTCTCTCTGTCAAATAAAATCTTTAAAAAATAAATAAATAAATAAAATAAAATAGGGGTTCCTGGGTGGCTCAGTTGGTTGAGCATCTGCCTTTGGCTCAGGTCATGATCCCGGAGTCCCCAGATCGAGCCACTCGTTGGGCTCCCTGCTCAGCGGGGAGTCTGCTTCTCCCTCTCCCTCTGCCCCTCCCCCTGCTCCTTCTCCCTCGCTCTCAAATAACTCAATAAAATCTTAAAATAATAAAATAAAATAGATCAGCTCACATTTCTGGCCTTTTAACAGAATACCTTCCATCTTGGATTGGTAAAGAGACAGTACATAAAAGAGAAGATCTGAGGAGGCCCGAAAACTGTTCCTGGAATATCATTAAACGTTTTGTTCCACAACATAGCTTACACCGGGTTTTCAGAAAGTCTGAGACTACTCACTTCTGGCAGTAGCTCGCCCTTAACTTTAGGTGAAACCAGAAACCTTATTACATGACACTGAATCATAGAGTGAGAAAGTCATGCTTTCAACCCCAGGTTACATCTTCTTTTAACATCAAGAAAAATGCCTCAGGGTGCCTGGGTGGCTCAGATGGTTAAGCATCTGCCTTCGGCTCAGGTCATGATCCCAGGGTCCTGGGATTGAGCCCCACATCGGGCTCCTGGCTCAGCGGGGAGCCTGCTTCTCCCTCTCCCTCTGCCTCTCCCAATGCTCATGCTCTCCCTCTCTCTCTCTCTCTGTATCTCTGTGTCTCAAATGAATAAATAAAATCTTAAAAAAAAAAAAGAAAAGAATAATGCCTCAGTTGGATACCAGTTATGCCTTTAACAGTTCTCAAACTGGGCCAGCCTTCAGTAGTGCCTTGCTAGAATTTAATAACTCTGCTGGTTTTCTTTTGTATTTATTCTACTGTGACCTCTCCTTGATGGAAAGTGCCATAGGTTTTCCATCTACCATGGTAAGATAAAATTTTTCTTTAAAATAAATTTTTAAACTTTTGAACATACAGAAGTCCGTGTGATGGCAGAAAATGGTGAAGATTAGAGCTGCTGTCATAACAGTTGCCATGTCACCTTCCAAATTTGGCCCCAAATATAGGACGCATCATTTCACAGATGAGTAAACAGACTCAGAGCTGTGAAATGGCTTTGACTCAGTTATTTGGCTAAGATGGCCAAAGCTGGGACCAAGATCTTCTGAATCTCCGTGAATACTCATTAAAACCTCTATATTGGCACTTTGTACTAAGACGGAAGCTTAAAGTAGTCTCTTAAAATAGTTTTTCCTCTCCTCACCGCATTTTGTAATCATATTCCAAGAATAGATTAGAACTAAATAAAGTATTAAAATATTAAAAGCAGGTATGAAGGTAAAAGCACTGAAATAAATGTAATTGTATTCTTAAAATGGTTTAAAATCAGATGATAATTTTTAAGTGAAAATATTTAACCAAAAAACAGCTGAAATAACTTAAGACCTGTTAAAGCAACAAATGGGCAAATGTGAGCAAAGTCGAAAAGAATCTTAAAATATTATAGTCAATTTAATATGGGCAAAAAGAATTACTTTCTTAAAACCCTGAAAAGTAGCTAAAAAAATTCAAGCCAGAGTCAACAATTGCAAACGTGAATCACAATCAAAGCCCGTTAGAACGAAAGGGCAGATTTAGAACTGAGTAAAATGATAGCATAGATTTCTTTTTTGGCTTTTAATATGGGTCAGATTAAGTTGAAATCAAGCTTGGAGTATATTAAAATGCACCTACTAATGGTTTTTATTTTTTTTTAAGATTTTATTTATTTGTCAGATTGAGAGAGAAAGAGAACAAGCAGGGGGAGCAGCAGGCAGAGGGAGAAGCAGGCTCCCTGCTGAGCAGGGAGCCCACTGTGGGGCTCGATCCCAGGACCCTGGGATCATGACCTGAGCCAAAGGCAGACGCTTAACCGACTGAGCCACCCAGGCATCCCTACTAATGGTTTTTAAAAATCCACTTCAAGTCAGGTCAAACAGTGTTGTAGAATTCTCCCTGGAAGTCATGGGTGACTTTTTAGGAACTTGGAGGGGTTGCACCCCTAGTTTGCCTGATTTCTACCTATTGACTCACTTGTTGGCAGAGAGGGTTTCCATGAGGTAAAGAGACCCAGAGGCTGAGATTGTATGTGGGCTGACAAACTCAGGGCCTGCTGGAGAATATTTGGTCATCAGAACCATCCAGGAAAAAGTGAGGAAGTTTAGTGCAGGGAACAGACCAGAATAACTTATTAAGACTGATGAATCATTGTCATTTCCTCTTGTTTTAAAATTTGCAACCCTGTCTGTTTCAGGGGGTACTGGGTAGGAGAATTCTAAAAACACAAATGTATTAGTTATCTATCAATGCATAACAAATTATCCCCAAGCTTAGTGGCTTCTGACAAAAGTTCTTTGGGTCAGGAGTTCATCAGTGCTTGGCCGACTGGTTCTGGTTGGTGTCGCTCATGCGGTGTGAGAGTCTGAAGTTGGCTGGGACTGCAGTCATCTGAAGGCTTGACCGGGGCTGGGGGATAAATGTCCGAAGTAGCTCACTCGCGGGGCTGGCAGGTTGGTGCTGGCTGTTGTCAGTTCCTCTGCATGGGGGGCCTCTCCACAGGGCTGCTGAGTATTTTGCTCACTTAGTTGCTGGCTTTCCTCAAAGCAGGCAGTCGAAGAGGCAACATGGAAGGTGCAACACCCATAATGTCCTCGTCTGGGAAGGCATAAACTGTTACCTTGGTCATTCTCTGTTGGTTACGCAGACAAGTCCTGATTCAGCGTGTGGGGAGACTGCACACAGGTGCAAAGAGGAGGAGGCACTGGTCATGGGGGCCATTGGAGAGGCTGTGTACCACAACAAAGAATTAAAGGTCACAAAGAGAGCAGAGAAACCCCATGTTTGCTCTCTCCAGCTGCGCAGGAGGAGGAGGTCTATGAGGTAGACAAATGGTGGCAGCTTGGAAAAGGGGAAAGAACCAACTAAATCCCAGTGAGGCCGGTTGGAAAGAAGACAGGATTATTCAGACACCCATCGAGGAGCTGAGGGGGAGCATAGCAGGAGAGGGGTGGGAAGTGGGGCAGTTAGAATAGTCTGTTCAGTTCTCTCAGATTCCCTGAAAACTGGCTGCAGGGCTTTGGGCTGGTTTGGGTCCCAGGTAGGTCATCTTGTGCTGAAAGCTTTGGGCTTTGGATGCCATAGCGGATCCTTACAGTTAAGTTGAATGAGTCACCAGGTGGTAAGAGAAAAGCTTGATGGTAGGAAGAAAGATTGAGAATGAAGCAGTAAATATCAAGGGCTCTGTTGTTCCCTCTGGTTTAGCATGAGACGAATAATAATCTGATTCCTAGAAACACACGTAGAGCCCTTTTTCTTGTAAGGAATATATTTTTGATAGGAACTTAAAAAAAATGCAGGTAAGTAAGAAGAAGGTCGAAGTAATCTGTAATCTCACTACTCAAAGAAAATTATGGTTTCTGTTTTTCCCAGTGACAGTATGTATCTCACCATCCTTGTGTGTATGTGCATTGGCTTTGTGTGTATGTGTTTTTACCAAGGCAGTGTCATGCCTCTGAAGCCTGCTTTTCTCATGTAATACTCATGTTTAATGTATCATGGTTTCTCACGTTTAATGTCGATCCCTGTCATAGATGATTCTACTATAGAAGTGTTTCTCAACCAGCATGAAATTTTAATACCACAGACACACTGTATATCTGTTTATATATTGTCTTCCTTTGGAAGGAGCAAATAATTGTAACATCTAAGGTGTTTTTTTTTTTAACCTCCAAAGCCCCCTTTGACCCTGCATGTATTGTAGCAACATTTTCTATAGCTTTATGGTGTTTCATTAGATGAGTGTATAATAATTTATATAAAATCTCTCAATACTGAAAATGTTTTACTTGTTCTGTACAATGTTGCAACAAACTCCTCACACATGTTCAAGTATCATTTCTCTCATGCAGAGGAATCAGACTTTTATCCATAACCTCCAGTCTGATCTCCCCCTTCCCTTTTGATTTCAACACTGTGAGTTTTCTCTTTATTCTTCAGTTCAGTAGTAAATGAGTGCCTACCTGGAGCTAGCCAGTCCTGAGTCTGGCACTGGTAATAGAGAGATGACTGAGAAGCCCATTTTATCTGTCCAGAGCCCATGCCCACTGGAAGGAAGCAAGCAAATGTGAGGATGAAAAGGAGGCAGGGAGGGCACCTGGGTGGCTCAGTTTGTTAAGCGACTGCCTTCGGCTCAGGTCATGATCCTGGAGTCCCAGGATTGAGTCCCGCATCGGGCTCCCTGCTCAGCAGGGATTCTGTTTCTCCCTCTGACCTTCCCCTCTCTCATGCTCTCTCTATCTCATTCTCTCTCTCAAATAAATAAATAAAATCTTTAAAAAAGAAAAGGAGGCAGGGAACTTAGGTGCCCAGAGAAGTCCTCAGAATGGTCTAAGGCGTTCAAACATGGGTTATGCCATAGCTCCAGTCCTCCTTAGAACTCAGGTCGGGGCATAAGATCACATGATTTGTGATTGTTGCAAACCTCAATTTCCACATCAGTAGAATGGGCTAGCAATACTCACTGCACAGGGATTTTTTTTAAAAACCTTCTGAAGTTGGGGCTCAGCTGCTGAAATGACAAGCCCAGAGCAGAGGGAAGTCAGAGGAAATGCAAATTAGAGCCAGTTTGATTCCTGAGTATGACCTTAATTAAACAAAAAACTCTCTAGAAATTCTGGATAGTTTGTCCAGAGGGACACTATGAGTTTATGATGACATCAAAGCCAGAGGAAATAAAGATTTTCACTGGGAACACTTTTCCCTCTCACTCCTGAGTAATTTTAATGATATGCATGTAAAATACATTATGGCAAATCCTCTAACAATTTCTGCCTTCTGTAATAAATGTTGCATTCTAGTAGAGCAAGAACATCTGCTTAATAATTTCATGTAACTGCTTTGCAGAGCTGCCAGGGGTAGAATTTGGTCAGTTGGGTATAGCATGAAGCAGATGGCGTGGGAGAAGAAACGACACAGTTTGAACCCAGATTCAACCACTACTGTGACCTGGGGCAAGTGGTTTAACTTCTCCAGGCCTCAGTTTCCACATCCACAAAGTGGGGATAAAAATGACATTCATATACCATACAGGGTTGTTGTGAGGATTCAGTGAGTCACTGTATGTCAAGGGTTTAATGTTAATACCTGCTCCAGAGCCAATATCTGGTCCAGAGAAAACACTAAAAAAATTGTAGATGATGATGGTAGTGGGAGTGATGTTGATGGTGGTAGTAGTGGTGATGGTGGTGGTGGTGGTGGTGGTGGTAATGATGATAGTGGTGGTGGTGATGATGATGGTAGTGGTGATGATGATGGTGGTGGTGGTGATGATAATGATGGTGATGATGGTGGTGGTGGTGGTGATGATGGTGGTGGTAGTGATGGTGGTGGTGGTGGTGGTGATGACGGTGGTGGTGGTGATGATAATGATGGTGATGATGGTGGTGGTGGTGGTGGTGATGACGGTGGTGGTGGTGATGATAATGATGGTGATGATGATGGTGGTGATGATGATGGTGGTGGTGGTGGTGGTGATGATGGTGGTCATGATGGTGGTGGTGGTGATGGTGGTGATGATGTTGTAGTGGTAGTGGTGGTAAGAGTGACAGTGATGATGGTGGTGGTGTGATGGTGATGATTAAAAAGTGAAAACTATATTGCTACTACGAATCAGGAGTGTTTTTCTGGTACTGCAGCTCTAGCTGAGATGCAGGGACAAGGGAAAAGTATAGCAATTTCTTTTTGGACAGCATGAAACTTCTTCGGCAACGGGAGAGCATAGAGAGAGGAGAGGGGTGGGAGGCCGACAGACCGAGAGCAGCATTTTGCCCCTGACTCTCATTGGCTCTGTGTTGTGTAGTCTCTGTGATCCTCAGTTGCCCCCCGTGAAATGGGAACAGGACCTTCCCTCAGATTGCAGTGATGGTTAAGGAGCTAGTATGTGTGAAAGCAGCTGGTGGTGGGCAGGCCCAGTAGACATTGGTTGTGTTCATGAAAGGGATATTCAGTTAAGAACTTGAACACTCCTATGGACCACTGTTTTTACTGCATTTCCTCCCTTTAATTGTTTATGGTGTCCTTTTATTCCTCCTGTGAAATGCATGAATTCCCATGCTTGTGGAGGGGCTCATGGTGTCCAGCCACCTACCATTGTTTCAAGCAGCTCCTGCCAGTCCAGATCTTAGCCTTCCTCTGCCAGATTCTGGTCACCTCCCTCAGGAAGCCCTCCCTGACTGACATGACCCACCTAGAGCTCACTTTCTTGGGACTTTCCAAATCATGCAATTTATAAATCAATTCACTAATGCTTTACTGTGCTAAGTATGTATATTTATTTTATACATAAATGTGTTTGTTTTGTCTCCCTAATAAATTAGAGCTCTATGAAGTCAAGAGTTCTGTTATATTTATTTTTTGAATCTCATCTGCTTTCTCTTACCCCAAATCTCAACATCCCCCTGCAATCCTTTATAGTGTAGTACTGAACATATAATGGGCATTCAATAAATAAAGCCATATTTGGATTCCTTTTTTATAAATTCTTTTTGTCTTGCTGCTTTTTCTTTACCTCACTCCCCATATCATGTGCCTTAAAATATACACAAAGACAACCTTTTATGTTTATATATTTAGTGACCTGCTTGTGAAAATAAATGTGTTACCATGTGGGGCCTGGGACACCTGATACCATTTGAGCCTCAGAATAAATTAGCCGTGTCTGTGAGAGAATAGTGATTTCTCAATATAAACAAACATACTGTCGTGAATACAGCCTGTAGTTACTAAAATGAGGAATGGGACAAAAAAGGTAAAACTACTCTCTTAACTGCCTCGCTGATTGGCCGTGTGTCCTTCTCCCCGAACCCTGATATGATCTGACTCTGAAAACATTGAGAACTCTGGCTCAGGGGAGAGGCCTCGGTTCCAGGGCTGCATTCTGCTGTGCGATCCACTGCGACCCCTCTGCTCTCAGCAGGCTCTGCAGCTCTTTCTGGTTTAGGCCTCTCCTTCCTATTTCTTTTTCTTTTTAATTCAGTCTTCAATCATACAGTCTCGCCCTCTGTGTGAATCTGATAGTGGCCGTTTGCGCATTTCAGGCTGCCTTTTATTTCAGCCCAGGCAAAACCCCTTTATCTGATTCTCCTAAAAGACATCATTGGCCACATACCTTGGTTGGGAAGAAGGAAAAGGTTAATCTCACTTTCTTTCACTCGTGGCTGTGTTCTCTCCTACCTACCAAGAGTCAGTTCCAGCCTGAAGCTTATCTTTCTCATATTGACTCATTTGTTCATTTATTCGGTCAGTCTGCCATTTAATAAATATTTATCATGTTGCCGACTCTGAGCCAGGTGCTATTCTGGGCTCTGAAGCTAGAACAGTGAATAAAAGTGATAATGCCCTCCTCCCCGGGAGCCAACAGTCTAGCAGGGGAGAGAGAACAACATACCATGCTGGCTTTTTTCAGTTGGAACTTTTTTTAAACTCTGAACCTTGGAAAAAGTCCACTTTCCGTGGGCTTATTAAATATGCTGAACCAGACAGTTACTGCTGCTTTCTGGAGATCAGGATTCAACAAACTTTAGCTCCATGACCCAGAGCTTTTGATTTTATGATTTACAAAACAACAACAACAAAATGATGGCCCTCTGCAGATGTCACATCTGATTTGTTCACTGTGTTTCCTAGAGGCAATGTGGTGTCATGGTAAAAAAGTCACTTCTGCTCCCTGGGCCTCAGCTTCTTCATCTGTAAAATGGGGGAGTGGGGAGGAGATAATATCTATGGTACTCTCCAGCTCTCCAGTCTGATGCCTCTAGTCCTGCAAGATCCAGATCCTTTTCCTGAAGAGCGCTCTGTCTTATTTTAGCTTAAGGCACAGCCAGGGCATCTGACAAATACCAAGGCTCTATTATGATGTGTCACCATGAAAACGTTGGCTGCCCTTTGGACGTAACTGCTGGTGCTGGGGCCCAAAGTTAAATTTAGATAAAAATCAGTTAGGAGCTAAAAATAGTCCTGGTTTTCCTGACAGGTTGTATTCATCATCATGGGAGGAAAAATAAGGAACTGGCTGCCTGGCTACAGGGAGTGGGCCAGGCTGAGTGTGAGTTCAGGCCTCGGCTAGAATCTCACTGACTTGAAAGGCCAGAGCCGCATCCTGGGAAATCTGAGGCAGACCGTGAGAGGCTTTGGCCTGAGGAAAGTTCAAGTTAGAGAGAATAGTGGCGGGGCCTCGGGGTGACCCACACTACCCAGAGCTTCTAGAAGGTTCTTTAGGGACTCCTGTTCAGAATGAAACCCAGGAACTTCCTTTGCTGCCTCCTTAACCGCTTGCCTTAAAAGAGATTCTTCAGCCAAAAGGCATATTTTAATTGAGTGGAAAAGTGAAGATTGGGTTGATGTCATGTCCTGTAATGTGCCATGTTGGCAGGCAATATGGTGGACTTGAGGTAGAACTCCAGTTCTGCTCAGATGACACGTGTGGCTCTGCCTTTCTGAGCCTCAGATTGTGACATTAAGGTAATGCCACTTACCTGACAGGGCCACGGCTATGATTTCATGAGATGATTTGTACAAAGGGCTGGGTTTCGTACTGAGGACATTTTAAGTGCTCAGTATCATTGCTAGTAGGATTATGCCACATGGGTGTATGGCATCACTCAGTCTTGGTTTCAACTGTGTCCCCCACTTGCTCACTATATGACCTTGACTAAACTCATCTTTCTGAGTCTTAGTTTTCATGTCTCAGAAATGGGTACAGCACAGTTTTTGTAAGGTTATTGTAAGAAGTACATGAGCCCAACGTGCACAGTGGGCATTCAGTAAACACAGGGAATGGTTCCTTGTTATGGTTGATAGAGTAAGCTCTAAAGTTAGACTGACTTGTTAAAATCCAGGCTTGACCAGTTATTAGTTGGGAGGCCTTGGAAGAGTTGCTTCACCACTCTGAACTTCAGTCTCTTCTTCTATAAAATGGAAATGACGATTGTATCAGCTGTCTAGAGTCACTGTGAGGGTCAGTGCAGCAGAGCCCTCACTAACTGTTAGCTCTTTCCTTCCTGCCTTCTCCGTTCTTCTGGGACCCCGTTGAAGAGAGTGCTCCTGCACTGTGTTCCTTCAGACCTCAAATACCGTTTTATAACCCAGTTTCTTTCTCTCTCTGCCTCTGCTACAGCTGTCACTGGGCCATTGCTCTGTTGGCTGCCAAGAGTAAGAGGGAGGCTAGTTTGGTGAGTAACTTAAAAACAGACAGCCATTGACACATCCGAGGTTGGAATGGCACAGACCCTAACTAGCCTGCGTTGCGGGCATCTCTGTGGTCTGGCCCTGGCTGTGCTCATTTGCTCTCCCACCTGTGTGTCTCCTGGGGTTGAGTCAGAGAACTGAGCTGGACTCCCTGCACTCCTCTCAGTGCCCTCTGGCCCACAAAGCTGTCTGTCTCCCCTCCCATCTCTCTGCTACAATCATTTCAACAGCGTTGATTGGTTTTCCTGCAGTGGTGTTTGGGCGTCTCCCCCAGCCACCTAGGTGTTTGGCCTGTGATGGTGACGGAGGGGTGGCTGCCCTTTGTCAGGCTGCTCCTGGCACTGGGGAAGCAGCTCTGAAATCTCCGACTGGGGCAGGCCAAGAAAATTTGGATGCCGACACACGAAGCCTTGGTTTCATCTGAAGACCGTCGGGTCTCGGGCAGCCAGATCACTGGGAAGAAATGTGGCTTTGCATCTGAACTCTGGGTTTGGGGAAACTTGGAGTTATCAGTCTCAGCTGGCTCCTACTCGGAGTGGATTCGCTTTTATGAAATGATTGTCCCCGAACACACTAAATGCAAAAACCTGCCGTGGCTCCGCAGGCCCCGTGGGGCCGGGCTGGCCCTGCCTGGTTCTAGCTCTGGTGTGTGGCGGGGCGGGAGGAGGAATCCCAGCCTCAGATGCTGAAAACCGAGGCTTTGGTCTTGGCTCACCGCTGATCAGTTGTGGGACCCGGGGAAAGGTGGATGGCTTCACAGAAAACACCTTGGAGCCCATCCCTGGGGCTCTTTGTGGAGGGGTGGGCAGCATCTCTGCCATTTAGATTTGTACAAGGAGCCGATACTGAATCATTTCTCTTTCCTCGGCCCCTGTGTGACACTGGGCTAGTACTTGTCCCTTGAACTTCAGCCTCCCCATCTGTAATAAGATCCTGTTGGTCAGGCTCTTGCCAGAAGCAGACACCAAGACAGGATTAAATCTGCAAGGAATTTAATTAGGGGAAACTGGTAGACTAGGAGAATGGTCAGACGGCAATGCAGGTGTGTCCTTGACTGAAGGAGAGAGGGAGGGAAGGTTGGGGGGAAGGGCCCTAGATTTCCAAGGAGGGTTCAGCAAGGCTGTATCGGGGAGCCCTGGAGTCAGAGTTGGCTCTTCGAGACATCCATGTCTCCCCTCTCCCCGGACAGTTCTGTCTCAGCACCCCTGCTAGGTTTAGCCCTTGGCCCCTGGGAAGCTCAGCCGAGTGCCAGTGCTCAGTGCAGTGATGGATTTCAGGGCCCAGCAGCTGGGGCCTTTAGTCAGTTATGCCCCCTGTAGTTGGAGGTCCACACAGGACATTCATTCTCACAGGAGCCACGAATGGCTACAGCATGGGGTGGCTGTGAGGATCCGAGATCAAAGATGTGGAGAACATCAAGTCTTATCTGAAGGGTGGCTCTGTGGGCATGGGTACGTGCCTGGATGGAAACTCGTGGCTGTAGGAGGTAGCAGGAGGAACACCAGGCTTGGGAGCAGGAGGCCCGGGAGGAGGGAAGGAACCAGCTCAGGGTCCTTCAGATTACTCCTGAATTTAATCCTCCCCACAAACCCAGGGAAATTGGGTACCCAAGGTCACAAAGTTAGAACACACCATGCCTGAGATTTGAAACCCGGTTCAAGTCTTGTGACATTAACACTTTACGACCCAGTGGCTGTCACAAGGTTAAGGTAGGGATCATCATCCCTGATGGCAGCTGGGATTTTTGTCTCTTTTGTCCGTGCTGTGTAATCAATACCTGGAACTTGCCTGGTAGACAGAGGACTCTCAGTAAATACTGGAGGGATGAATCCATTGACTAAAATGGTTAGCTTGGTGCCCAGTCTAGCTCACCCAGATTCCATTTGAGTCCCCCCACCCCCACCCCATTAAGCCTCCCTAACAGTGGTGTTCCTCTGGGGAGCGAGGGATGCTAGGTGAGAGGGACATCTTCCTTCTTGGCTGGCTGCAAGGTCGCGGAGGAGAGAACCATTACCACACCTTGTGCTTTCTGCTTCAAGAAGCAGGGTGTGATGCAAGCTTTAGCAGCTCAGCCCAAGAACTCGAGCTTCCTTCCTCTGGGATCTCCAAGCTTGAAGAGCATCAGGAGGAGTATACCTAGGCTCAGCTTTCAGATCAGGTATGGTCTCTATGGGGTGGGTCCCAGCCAACCTAAAGCCCCCTTGTTACTGTGCTTGTGGCCCCAAATGTGTTGTGGGAGTGTGAAATAGCCCACCAAAATTCCAAACAGCTGCCTATGTTAGCTTCCCGTTTCTTGTGTGTGGGCCTCTCAGACTTGAGTTTCTCACCCTCAACATGCTGTCATTAGGCTGAGCCTTTGTTTTTTTCTTGGCCATGAGCCTTGTCATTCTGGCATCTACAACTTTGGACAGGAAAAGTGTGGGTTTGAGTGGCTGGCAAGTGGTAAAATGCAGAAGTGCATTGGTATTAGGGGACATTCCCATGGCATGGGTGTGGGCATTTTTATTTTCCTAAGAATCAGCCAGACCAAGGGTGCTAGGCATTGTATCATTGAGGACACATAGTAAGTCTTGGTTCAAACTTGACTTAGCGCTATTTCCCTCTCAATAGAGGTGAGTCACATTTGCATCACACACCCAGTTTTTAAGAGGGTAACAAATAAAAAATAAATAAAAAAAAAAAAAAGAGGGTAACAAATAGACACAAACTTTTCTTTTTTGCAGGGTTTAGTCGATGCTTGTTGAGAAAACATGGACTTTAGTTGACAAGATACTGCTACAGAACGTTGTGACATTGTGGACTCTGCCTCCCTTTCCCTCCCTCCCTTTGGTCCTTTATCCTCAACTAACATTTCTTTCCTCTTTTATGCCAAGTCTGTGGAGCTCAGGGATGAGGAAGACACAACCTCTGCCCTCAAGAAGCTCGCGACCTCCCAGCCTGATGTTTCAGTTGTGAATTTAGCTGATGAAAGTATTTAAAGAAAGGCAGTTTTTTAAGCTTTAGAATTCACAGTATGGAAGAAAGCCTGATAAGACACATCCAGCAAACAGGAAGCCAGAGTAGTAGGTCAACAACTAGAACAGTTATAAAGTGAGAACTTAGCTAGCTCTTTTCAGAAAATGGTCCAGAGCATGTTCACGTGGATCATTTCTCTTCATGACATAGGACATGTGACAAACAAGGGCAATACGCTCCTTGCAAGTGGGGAAACAGAGTTAAAAGATGTCTTCAGAATCCTAGCTTTAAAGCCAACCATGTGATCTCTCTAGAACCATTTCTCCAAGAGAATCCATCAGCAGCCTTTCTGAATTAACAGGTCTTACAAGAGTTTGGGGATTAAGCATGAGAGTGTATGGGAAGCATTCGGCACATTTCCTGGGCACTAAGCAACCAGTAAAATTGGTAATTCTCATTTTTATTATTTTCATCATCATTCTTGTTATTTTCTCACTCCCCAGCTCTGGAGGCAGCTGGTGCAAGGCTGTTACCCAGGATCCATGGAGAATCCCCGAGGGCTGGGATTGGCACTGGGATTGGCATTGGCCAAGTCTATGGCCAAATGCTGGCCCATGGGGGCGAAAGATTCAGCAGGCCAGGGTCTGACCCAGGCCTGGGAGAAGAAACACAATAGCTTCCCTCTCTCCAGTTCTCCAAAATTAAGCCCTTGGCATCATCTGGATTTGTTGCTAGATAGACTTGTGGCCCTCATGGCTCTCAGAAATGTCAGCAGATATGGTGGATGGAAGAAGGAAAAATGTATGTTCTTAGAAACTGTGCTGTCCATCTGGGGCAGAGGCAGAATATGTAACAAAGTCTGCTGCTTTTTGAAGCTGCACATTCAGAAATAGAATGTGGCTAAGTGACAGACTGGAGCAGATGGGCCAGGGCTGCACTGGATTTGAGAAGGGCCCTCCTTCTTGAGCAGAATTAATGGAGCTCAGGTCCTGGGAGGGTGAGAGCACTCTTGGCATGCAGCTGTCCTGTGACTGTTGCTACATTCATCTGTGAAACATGTTGGATCTAAGAAATGAGTCTTGGATCCTGGGTGATGTTAACATCAGAGTCATCTTTTATTAATTAAATGAGACAATACATGTGAGGTGCTTAGAGCAGTGCCTGGCACACAGCTCACATTCGCTTAATGCAAAGAATCATCAGCACCTCCATCTTCCTTTAATTGATGGTTCTTTACTGAAATCAAGGTTGTTGGGCTCAGTCAGATATGACACTTCAATGAAACAGAACTTCCTACTCTGTTTAGGATTTGAATGAAGTACCCCCTTCCCTGTATCCCATGAAGATTTTTGTCTACTCCTCATCTCCTAGCGTCTAGACTCCCATGATGGCAAGTAGATTTCATCTGGTGCTATGGAGTCTGGCTTGACTCCCTTTTGAGAAGAATTCTGTGACTTCAGGCTCAGAGGAAAAGGATAGAGTAATTGATTAGTGATGTCTGTCATGGGTGTGGGAAAGGGAAGGAGTGTATGCCCTGCCCTTTTACTATCTCTTGCTAAGCAAAGGAAAGTTAAGGACCAGCCTTGGTGAAAACGAGCATGAGGCTCATTTCTGAAGATGTCGCCATTCTGGCAAGCAGCTGAGACCTGCACAGCTGTTTATCTTCCCAGTCATGTTTCTGGTTTCTGGCTGTTTGTCTTTTAACAAGAGGTCAGTGATCGAGGGCTCCACCACATCTGCAGGGAGTTTCCTGCAGAATTAGGATGTGTAAAATAAACCCACGAAATCAAAGCCCTAAGCAGATGCTGGGGATTGTTTCCCACTTGAGGTCATCCTTCTTCTCAAAGGGCATGGGGGGGTGGGTTGTAGAGGAGTGGTGTGCAAAGCCAAACTAAGGAGCTGAACTGTAACAAAACACAATCAATAAAGAGAAAAAAAAATTCTCCAATTGCGGTGAAATCACTTTAGTGGATGGCCTTTCAATTGCAATCCGTTAGGGAGGAGAAATAAAGCTGCCGCTGCCATATTTCCAACATGTGTGAGACAAGCGTACATACACTCTCTGCCTCTACCACACATGCACAAGCTTCTAGAACTTATGTAATCGGTTAAGTGATTTAGGGCAATTGCTTTTCAACTTTTGATATAAAAATAAAATTTACAGCCTTGGTTGTAGTGGTGAGAGCCTAATGATGCATGGAAAGAAGTAGTATCCAATAAATATATTAATACTCTTGATTTTGTTAAACCTGAAGTGCAGTTTCCATTTAAACATAAAAGAAATTTAAAGTCACTGGAAAGTTAAAAATTTCTGATTGCAATATTTAAAGCATTGAATTTTATAGTTTGTCCTTTCAACATTTAAGGAAAAAAGTAAAGCAGTCATGTGGGTGTGACTTGTTTTTCTTCAAGTTGAAGATCAGTATTTGGAACAGTTGGTGTTACCACTGGCCATTAATTATATTCCACATTTAACCATGTCTCCGTTTGTCTTGAAGTTCCACATGTGCAAAGAAACAATAGCTCTCATGGAATTAGACATTTTTAAAAGGCATACAAATATTACATTTCTGTAAGACATGCTTTCAAAACCCCAGGCTACCATTCATCATTCCTGGTCCTCAAAACATCTTTTTAAATTCATAACTTATTTCCTCGTGTTTGGTCATTCAGATGCAGTTTCTGAGGCAACAAACACACTCGACCCTAATCTCACTTTTCTGTAGGAAGTGGGTGAAATGCAAAGAATGATGCACAAACCTATCAAAATGGTCGAGACTTTCGTATTTTCATCAGGGAAAAATGCTGTTTATGAAGGTCAGCTAGAAGAGGGCAGCATATACACTAGGACCTCAGAGGACATGCTGTTTGCATGGGCGTCGTTTGCTTGGGGGGCCTTTCGTGATCCAGACCTTAGGACAGATGAGTGTGGGGGCCGCACATGTGTCTGTTTTGGTGGAGTGGCGCAAGAGGAGAGGAAGAAGGGCTATAACCCACCACCCTGGTCCTGGGCTGGTCAGAGGACGTCTGTGGATATGGATGAGGCTTGGCTGGGTATAGCACTAAATTGCCTCTCTAGCTGCATCCCTTAGAACTGCTCAAAAGAGTGAAGCGGCTGTTCCCAGACCAAGAGGGAACTGTGGGTGGCCATTGTGGCCTCAGCAGCCAGGCTCGAGGTGGAATTGACAGGGCCCCAGCAGGGAGGCCAGGAGAACCAACAGCTGCATCAGAGCCCAGGTAGACCTGAATGGCGTCGGGCCGCCGGGCCCTTGGCGGACTCACAGTGAGGAGCCTGCAGAGCCAGGGTACCTGGGAGGAAACCTGCTGCTGGTAGGCTTGGCCCTATTTGCTCAATGTGTGTTGCCCCAGGAGAGAAACCACAAATACTTGCCTTGTGAGCTAAACCCTACAAGAATCAACTAGTTAGCATGTAGAAAGTTGTCCTCAATGGGAACTGGAGAAACTGGTCAGGCCTCATACAGAACTAAAAGGCTTCCCAGCCAGGGTTGGGAAGAGGGAGCCCTCTGACATTCTGACATTGTGCCTGGGGAAGGTGCTGCACCCGGCAAGTCTTTATTCAGCCCCAGGAGGGCCGCAGAAGCCCAGGCCCTCGGTGGTAGGGACACCAGCCAGGCTGGAAGAGAGGGCCCTGCTTGTGCACGCGGAGGCCTTTGGGTACCACAGAAGAGCCCGTGAGAGGGCCAAGACACCCAGGAGGGAGGTGTCCCTGGAAGACTCGAGGGTTAGTGAAGGGACTCCTGAATGCAGTGTCATGGAGGCAGAATGTCCCATCCGAAGGTCAGACTGAGCTCTGCTCTGGCCTCTCATTCACTGATTTACTATGGCCGAGTGTCTGCCTTTCTCAACCTCAGCTCCCTCCCTGTGTAAATAAATCGGTGGTACTGATAGTATCTTCCTCGAAGGACTCTGAGGATTCATTGAACTTTGTGTGGCAGACACCCAGCGCTACTTCACCAAGGCTGGTATTCCTATTTCCCTTCCTTGTGCTATGGTTAAACTCCCTCAACCCCCACCCTCAAGTTCTGCCATCTTGTTTCCCTAAGAACTGGGTTCACGGTATGGTTTTCAACACTGAAGAATCAAAAGTGTGAGCTTTGACTCCTAGAGTTTCCCTCGCTCACTGAGCGACCTGGAGCCAATCTTGCGATCCTGCCTTGCCACTGGAGGACTCCTCAGGCAATGGCCCAGGCCCCTCCTGTGCCGACCTTCCTTCTGGGCTCTCGACGGAACAGGAGAATCCGAAAGCAGAGTCTCCTTACGTGCTGCAGTTTTCCTTGGAGCTGTGTCTGAACTGGCCTCAGATATCAGGGAGTTGCACGTTGTCCTGGTTAATACTCACGTGTGGAACCTTGAATCGGGCTGTGAGGTCATGCGGAGAGTATGCGAACTATTATAAATTAATATGCTGATCTGCACCACAGCGAGGTTCCTTCGGCTCTGATTTCTCCTTTTATGGTGTCTTTGGAGAAAGGCAGGGAGGCCAGGGGGCAGTTGACTGAGGAGTTAACAAAGACACTTGTGTGCAGCAAGGCAGGCCTGGGGTTTCGCTTTTGTTTTTGGGCACGTTCTGTTGTTTGGGTTTGGTTAATCCATCTCTGAGAGCTAGGGTTATTAGAAGAAATAGGCTGAGCAGCCTCTTGAGGTGACAAGCACTTGGTGGGAGGTAAGAGGGGGGAAGTGGGACAAAATGGAAAAGACCCTCCCGCTCAAGCCACCAGAGGGGGCCTGGCAAAATCTCCAGGGCAGTGGGGCCAGAACTGCGGCCAGAGTTTGGCCTGTGTCTGGAAACCCAGGTCAGAGTTCTGGGCTCTCAGTAAAAGGACATCTGTCCTAGGGGCCTCTGTCCTTCGTTCCTATGGGAAGGAACCACAGGAGGCGGAATGGCTGGCGTTGGCAGGATGAGCGCTGAGCTCCTCGTAAGGCCGCCACACCATGTCTTGCTACAGCCACTGGCCCTCTCTGTGGCTCATCTCTTCTCCGGCCATCCTGTCCAGATCTCGTCCTGGGTCTTCTGGTCAGCCTGTGTCCAACCCTCAGGTATCACGCCCTCTGTGTACTGTGCGCTTCTCTGCCCGCCATGTTACCGTACTTACTATTTGGTCCCCATTAAACGTTTTCCATGTTCTGTGCTGTCTCTTGCTTTTTTTTTTTTCTTTTTTTGCCTCTGCCGACCCAAACCATTGCTTCTGTCTGGGCCTCCCTTTTCTGTATTTTTTAACCCAGAAAAACTCCCATTCATCCGTCAAAACCAAGGTTGGGTTTCATCCCTCTTAGGAAATCTTTCCTGATCCTCTCGGATCAGGAAAGCATACAACGATTTGCTCCCGGTCACCTCTGTACTTTGCACACATGTCTTGTTAAACTGACGACAGTGTGTGCTTTTATATATTTTTCCATGCTCTGTCCCTATCTAAAAATGTAACCTTAAAAATGGAAGCCACATAATATGTGTTAGAGTAGGCATAAGGTATAGTGTTTAGAGGATGGATTGACTGAATGAAGATCATCATGCTGCCATTTGCAAGCTTTGTGATTCAAGGCAGATTCCTGACCTTCCGTGCCTCGGTTTCCTAATTTATAAAATGGGAATAATTAAAGTATCCAACTCCTAGGGAAGTTCTGTGGATGAGATGATAAATATGTGTAAAACACATCATTGCTCAGTAGGTCTTAATTATTACGATGTTGATCTGAATTTCCAGGCTCCGTTACAGCTTTGGAGCTCAGCGCAGGCTCACTGGAACTATGCTGATTTGCTTTGCATTGTGGGTCTCTGACTGGGCTGTGTGCTTGCGGAGGAAGGGCAGTGGGGCCTACCTGTATCTTGTACACTTGGGCTCAGCACCTTGCTGGAGTGAGTCTCCTATCCCTGTTTCATAGATGAGGAACCTGAGACTCAGAGGCTTGAACCAGAGTCTAAAATGTCATCCACGGGAGCCTCCATAGACTCTTCCATAAGCATTCCCTGGGGGCTCACTTGTGAGAACGGGATGGGAGGGCCCAGAGTTCCTAAGGTGGGTGTGTAGGTGATGGCCTCACCCCTTCTTCCTGGCACGTAGCTTTCTGTCTCTGCAGCTTTGCTTTCCTTCCCTTCCCTCTCCTCCCCTCCCCTTCTCTTTCCTCTCCTTCTTTCCGTTTATTTCCACTTAACAGCCTTTTTTATTATATTTCTTTTAGAATAATGACCTTAATGCCTTAATGTTTTTTTCTAAAAGTAACATGTATCCAAAGTAAAGAATTCAAATAATCCAGATGAGAGCCAAGAAGAAAGTAAAAAATTACTTCATATCCCACCCGAGAGCTAATTCTTGTTAACAGTAGGTGACCATAATTCCAGACATCTCTACATCTCTAATGCATGTATTTCTCACACACACACAGAAGGATGGATGAGTGGGTTGATTGTTGGATGTCCAGATGGAGAAACTGATACATTGATTGAAAGAAGTGCTTTTTTATAAAAATGGGTCAGTAGATATTCTTAAAGAAGCACCAGAAAGATGTTCTTAAAGAATATCTACTGAATTTTATTTTTTTCCTAGAGTTTAAAAATAACATAACAGATGAAGTTTTAAAGTACACTCTAGGAAGCTGGAAGGGAGTGGCCATCCGGGTTGTGGAGATGGTATGGGAGGGCAAAGAATTCATGGTGTGCACAGCAAATTGAATAAAGAAGTGGGGTGCCATCCTGGGCTCGGGTGTAGGGCCCTCTCCCTACAGACCCTGCAGAGAGCCCCAAGTCTGAGGACATCGGGGAACAGGAGAGAGGAGACCACAGAAATGCAGTGTCAGCACACGTGTCTGTCCTTTCTCTGCCCTCCCATTGAACTGGTTTCCGCACACTGTAGCATCTCCTACTCCCTAGATTCCTCCCCTGCCTGCCCATGTCTGTCTCCCTGTCCCCTTGCCTGCATGCTCCGGCAGGGACAGACCCCGCAGGACTGCAGGGTGGCCCTTGGGGCACAGCATGGTTGTAGGTGCTTTGTTATCAAAACAGGTGGCTGTGTCGGGTGGGGAGCCAAGCCTCAGCCATAAGCAGAGCCTGAAGGGGCCCCGGCCGCCCACCCAGGACACCAGCCAGGTGCCCCTCTCCTCATGCTGAGTTCCCTTCTGGGGCCTTTGGTGTCAGACCCTCTCAGAAGGTGTGTAAGGTCCTAGTTTGTTTGAGGGCTTTCTCCCTCTTCTCTTGTTTTCCAGTTGTGTGGATAAAAGAGTCTCAAGAGAAGTAGCCCGAGACTTTGTGCCCTACTAGTCTTACGTTATGATAACTGGGAGGGAAAACGATTTCCTCTCTGGACAAAGCCCACCCCTAAAGAACCTGCCATACCTACTATATTAGTTTCCTAGGGTTGCTGTAACAAGTGGCCACAAATTTGATGCCTGAAAACAACCAGAGTGTACTCTCTCACCATTTCAGAGAGCTGAAGTCTGAAAGCAAGGTGTCAGAAAGCAAGGTTGGTTCTGGAGGCTCAGGGAAGAATCATTCCATGCCCCTCTCCCAGCTTCTGGTGGCTTTCCTTGGCTTGTGGACACATCACTGTCATCTCTGTCTCTGTCTCCAAGTGGCGTTCTCCTCTGTGTGTGGCATGTGTCTCTGTGACTTGAATCTCCATCTGCCTCTCTCTCTTTTTTTTAAAGATTTTATTTATTTGACAGAGAGAGACAGCGAGAGAGGGAACACAAGCAGGGGGAGCGGGAGAGGGAGAAGCAGGCTTCCCGCTGAGCAGGGAGCCCGATGCGGGGCTCGATCCCAGGACCCTGGGATCATGACCTGAGCCGAAGGCAGATGCTTAACGGCTGAGCCACCCAGGTGCCCCTTTCTGCCTCTCTCTTAAAAGGACGCATGTCACTGGATTTAGGGTTACTCCTCTTTCCAAATAAGACCACATTCAGAGGCTCCAGGGTTAGGACTTGGACATATTTTTGGAGAAGGGGGCGGCCTTCAACCCTCTAAGCCCACCTTATGGAGAAGGGTTGGCAGCCTCCCCTAAAACATGTGAGCTGCCTCACAGGGGCACACAGGCAGGGTCCTGGCTGGGTGTCTGCTCCAAAAACTCTCACATCCTTAATCCTTTGTGTCCTCCTGGACACCTAGCACTGAGCTGTAAGCTTATCTTTAGTTGTTTTTTTGCCAGACATGGTAATTTAGGAAAACCAGTAAATTGAGTGAAAGTTTCCCTGGGCTTAGGGTAAGGGTATTATTTCATAGTCAGAAAAAAAACCCATGGAAATGCCAGATTGTGTCGTGAGCATACAAAAGGATTTCTTGTGTTTTCCTCCATGGTTCTGAGTTCATATGCATGAGATCTACCCAACAAAATGACCTCAACTCACCTGAATTTTAAGGGTGTGGTTTTGAAGTTGGTGTGGTATCAACATCTGTTTCTCATGTCCAGCCTTCCAGAGTGGCTGAGGTGGAAGATGCCCTTTAGGGAAGGCGGGAAAGTGAGCAAGAATTCTGAGTATGTAGGCAGTAGCAAGGGAGAAGTGCGGGAAGAGGGTGCAGGTTACACACTAGGCAAAATATTGTAAACGGAGAGCATGAGACTAAAAGTCCAAAAGCAAACTGCTTTCTTCATCTTTATCCTTGACTTCTTAGTCTACACAGGGTCTGTGACAGGCTGTAATTATATATGCGATTTCTTGTTTCCCTAGGGTACACTTGTGTCTTAGTATGTAGTGGTGTGTGTGTGTGTGTGTAGGGTAAAGGGAGGGACTGATTTTGAATAAAGAGGGATTGTACCCCCACGGCCTGCCAATCAGAAGGGCATTTCAAGTGTCAGTCAGCAACTCTGGACTTGCACCACTGGAGGTGGGGGATGGGAAGCCGAAATAAAGGAGCCACTGGGATGGGGGAGGGAGGGATGCCCGAACAGCCTATAGTAGGAGAAAGTGCCGGGTTCTTTGACCCCTTTCTGCATACAGGAGAGCCAGTGCTGCCTAATGGCAGAATTTTCCTTTTTACTTCAACAGTTTGGATTTGGCAGTAAATCACCCATAACAAGAAATCTGGAGGTAGCCAGTTTGTGGGCTTGTTCATTTAGTAGCTCAACAATGTCAGTCTGGCTTCTCTGAGTTCTTAGCGGCATTTCTCTAGGTGCAAGATGGTTTCCGCAGCGCTGGGCATCAGCCTCGACATATAAATGTCCGTGTCAGGTAGAAGGGAAGAAATTTCCCACACACTGTTCTCTCTTTTTGCCAGAGGTGAACATCTTTCTGAGATGTCTCTAAGACTTCACCTTACAGCGCATTGGCCCAAAATAGGTAGATCAGACATCATTCGGGTTCTACCAATTGTCCGAAGAATGTTTTTATAGTGAAATTATCTAATTCAGAATCACATGTTATATTTAGTTGTCAATGTCTTTGGTTTTCTTTGGCCTGGAACAATTTCTCAGTCTTTTCTTGACTTCCATGACTTTGACATATTTGAAGAGTGCAGGTCCATCTGATGTTTCCCGGTGATAGATTCAGGTAATGCTTCTTTGGCAGGAAAATCACAGAAGGATTGGTGTGCCCTTACTGCATCCTAACAGGTGGCACCGATGTCCATTTGTTCCTTTATTCCGTCATTTATTTATATCTGTATAGACACATGGGTTTCTCTTTTACTCAGTGGGTTATGATTCATTACTGTCATTCCTTATTCTGAGGCTCAGCTTGTCCCAGTTTGGATAGTGCTAGCCCTGTGAGCCTGCCCCCTGTCCTTTTTTCACATGTCTCCATCATTCTTCGACTACTTCCTCAACTTTCTGGCACAAGATATTGTACTTTTTGTATAAGCTTATATTGTACTTTTTGAGTCCCAACCCTGGAATCAGCCATTTTTCGAGGAGACCTGGTTCGTTTTAGTGGAGAATGGTATTTAGAAGCTAAGATCTGGAAAATAGGCATGCCTGTTGCCATTGGGGTACGGCTGCTGCCAGGCCCTCACAGTGGACAGACCTCGGCAATATACACACATATTTCCATCTATATTCACTTTGCGTTGATCTGTATATACTGAAAATTGTGAGTTCACACTCAAACTTAGTTGCAACCTAGCATCATAAGGTTCACTTCAAGTTTTCTTTTTCTCCATATTTGTTTTTTTTTTAAGATTTTATTTTATTTATTTGTCAGAGAGAGAGCACAAGCAGGGGGAGGGGCAGAGGGAAAGAGAGAAGCAGGCTCCCCGCAGAGCAGGGAGCCCGATCTGGGGCTCGATCCCAGGACCCTGGGATCATGACCTGAGCCGAAGAAGGCAGACGCTTAACCAACTGAGCCACCCAGGCACCTCTCAGCCTAACTTTCCATTCAGATGATCAGCTGGACCACCCAAACACTTGACAGTCCTTTAAATTAACTAGCCCGTCTTTATACCCACACGGTAACCACTTCACTAATCTCACCTGTTAGTACTTATTTATAACACCCTTCTGTCCATCCTCATTGCTCCAGACCATCCAGGATTCGCGGTCTGCAAATGCAACAGAAAATTAATACTGAGAATGTCATGGAAATTCTTGGACTTATAGTTGCAATAGTTATAAAATGAGAGTAATCAAACTCCTGCTTGTCTGAGCTTTTGAAAATTTGCTTTTTGGGGCATTCCTGGGAATCTTGATTCCAGGCTGTCTTTCCAGTTCCTCAGTACCTAACCCCTGGCACAGGGCTTTCTCCTCCAGACTAGTGCTTGTCAAACTTAAACATGAAGCAGAACCACAGGGAAATGTTATAAAAATGAAGACATTCTGGTTCAGTAGGCCTGAGATTCTGCATTTTAATGAACTCCAGTGGGTGCTGATGTGGCTGGTCTGGGGACCCAGATGTCTGAGATGCGGAATCTCAGAATGTCAGCACTCTCCTCTGTTTTCCCTTTGCCTTCCCTCGGAACACCTGCTCCCCCAAACTTGATGCCTAGATGAGTACTGTCTTTCAACAGAGATACTCTGAGAGTCTATACTCCATGATAGCCCTACTCCAGAAAACAGCTCAGAGTTCTGGCTCTTGCTGGTGTGCAGAGCTAGGTAGAGCCATAGTAGGTACCGCCTCTCTGTTGTAGTTACACCTAATCGTAATGGCCTTCACATAAAAGGTACATGTCACTCTACAACCTTTTACTCCAGATTTGGTTCCAAAAGATGAACAGCTGTTACCACCAAGCTATTTAAAGGAGTATGCCACATGTTTCATAATTCCATTTTTTAAAAAAGATTTTTATTTATTTATTTGACAGAGAGAGAGAGAGCAGAGTTGGGGGGAGGAGCAGAGGGAGAGGGAGAAGCAGACTCCCCACTGAGCAGGGAGCCCGATGCGGGGCTTGATCCCAGGACGCCGGGATCATGACCTGAGCCGAAGGCAGACACCCAGCCGACTGAGCCACCCAGTTGCCCTCCATAACTCCGTTTTAACAAAGGGTCATATAAGCGTTTTGAGTGTCAGCAGCATCTTTGCAATGAGCGCCCAGTCTCCAGAGGTAAACTCCTCGGGAGGGGAGCAGTGCTTTAACTTGGATAGGCAGGTTTTCATGTCATAGTTAGGAAATTTGCTTTCCTTTACAGTCCTGCCCTGTATTGCAGTTTCTATGTCTACCCGTTCTGGATTTCAGACATAACTACTCTTTTTCTGGATTGTTCTTTCTACCTGTGAGCTCAAATCCATCTCATCCCCCGTGGCTTTCTAAAACAGCGTGGTAGAGAAGCTGGGACATTAGAGTCAGGGTAACCTGGGTTCAAATCCCAGGTCAGTGCTTCTTATTAGTAGGATCACAGACAAAAGATTTAACTTCTCTGAACTTCTGGTGTTCTAATTTAAAATGAGGCTACTCTCCAGTGATGGGTATTAAGGAGGGCATGTATCACATGGAGCACCGGGTGTTATACGCAAACAATGAATCATGGAACACTACATCAAAAACTAATGATGTAATGTATGGTGACTAACATAAGGCTACTCTGACATGTGGGGATTAAATTAGATATAGTGCGTTCAAAAGATAAACTGGATGTAGAAGTGCCCAGGCCAGGGCGCCTGGGTGGCTCAGATGGTTAAACGTCTGCCTTCGGCTCAGGTCATGATCTCAGGGTCCTGGGATCGAGTCCCACATCAGGCTCCCTGCTCCTTGGGAGCCTGCTTCTCCCTCTGCCTTTCTCTCTCGCTCTCTCATGAATAAATAAATAAAATCTTTAAAAAAAAAAAGAAGTGCCCAGGCCAGCAAAGTACCCAAAAATGTTTCCCTTTCTTAATTGGCTCTCTCCTTAATTATTGACCCCTGCCTTGGTTGGTTCTTTCCTTCTTCATTCAACTGTGCATCTTTCCGCTATCTGGAAAACACCAAGACTTGAACTGGCTCACTTTTCTGGATGCTCTTCCATCTCCCCTCCTCCCTCGGTTGACAGACTTCTCGAAGACATGCCCACTGACTGCTCCCACCACTTCCCTGCCTGCCGAGCACCTGCTGTGACCCCGACCCTGGAGCGCAGGCCCTTCCTTGGCCTTGACAATCCTGTATTTTCTCTGAGCTGCTCACCTCGGCGAGGGGGCATGGCCTCCTTTCTTCGCTTAGTGGTGCTCTCCCAGGTGAAGGTGGGCCACAGCCCACACTGGCCAAAGACTGATGTGCAAAGAGAGGGATTGCCGAGAGATGAATCACAGGGTCAGCTTTTCATTTTGTTTTGCTTTCACGTGCTTTGGAGAAACAGGATGAGGCTGTGGGTGCGTATGTTTGGAATAGGATAGGGGTCCTCACTCTTAGAGGCTGCAGGGGGGCTTTGTACTTGAGGGGAGGTTCAGTCCGGGCTTGTCCAGGGTAGCAGCTGGTCTCAGGAAGGCATTTAGACGGGTGAGAAAGACAAGGTATGGTCCATTTCACCAGGAGCTGGGCTTACAGTCCATTAATTTTAACGTAATGCAAATCGGTTTATGGAAGTGCTGACATGCTGTTATTTAAAAGGCATGAGTAGCCTGATAATTAAATCTCCGTCGATATTTTATTCTAGCACATTTATAGTGTACCTTGCCCAGTTGTTGTGATAGATTTCCAGTCTTGTAATTATATAAACTGCAAAGTACCAGCAAAAGAGGGGGTGGTGAACGGCAATGCCAAAAACAAGGTGGGGTATATGAACTTAAGCTTCATTATTTTAAGCTGAACTTTGTTTTGTCCTTGAGTTTGACCACATTCGCTCACTAAAAATATCCCAAAGTTATGCTTTCCGGTATATAACAGAGGGGAGATTGGTGTCTGTTTAATATTTCCTTTTGGCACCTTGGCTTTGAAGCACGCATTCTTGGTGGGGAGCCGAGCGTCCTAGAGCTCAGATAGTGGAACAGAAATGCGCCCTTTGCTGGGAATCCGGAACCCTGAATTCTGCTTTGGGGCTGACTGACCGATGAAGTGACCTCCCCTCTGGGTCTCTATGACTTGAGCCAAGGCACTGTAACTTCTAGTGTGAACATTTTGTGACTTGAATTTTTCTTTTTCTTATCCCTTAAAATAAAAATCTCCCCACATAGTCCTTTACGCTGCTCTAAAGTTGAATATCTTCCGTTCCAAAAAACATTCAACCAGTAAGAATGGACCAACATGCTTGAGATGTCCCTGAAAGATTAAGAGGAGGGCAGGGCAGGTAAACTGAGGCCTTGTGGGAAGGGCAAATGGGGAAAAGAACAGTGGGGGATGAGGGTGTGCCACCCCCAGATTTGGGGAGCCTCTTCTTTATAAGTGCAGAGTTGCAGGCAAAGCATGTGGCTACACTTCTGTCGTTTTCATTGTATTAAGCCTGTTGGTAATTCAGCTATGAAATACCACTGGGAGGTTCCGTGGTTTTATTACCTTTAAAGCTGATCTGATGCGTGAGGCCACTCGGGTCTCTGCGTTCAAGGAGCATAATCAGACACGTCTGTCAACAGGCTGCAGTTGGAACAGCTTTGCTGTGAGCACCGGCTGGGGTACCAATTACCTCTGTTTGGGAAGTGCTTCCCAAGGCCAGCTGTGGTCCTGGGGTATCAGGTGAGTGGTTGGGGGACCACTGGGGAGCAGTAGAAGGCCGTGTGTCCGCCGTAGGAAACCGGCCCTGCGTCACAATGAAATGTTGCATGGTAAATCAATCACGGGATGTGAGCCCTGCAAGAGGCTTTAGAGATCATCTAGCCCGAGCCTGTCTTTTATGGAGGAGAGGCCCAAACTCAGCCAGAGAGGGGCAGAGCCAATCTGTGGGGCCTGGTGCTGAGCTGAGCTGTCTGCATTTCCCGCTCTAACACACTATATATATGTTACTGCTACAAAAAAAAAAAAAAAATCCTTTCTTTAGGGAAAGTATACCTAAGTAAGACAGACATATACAATAGGCCCTTAAACTATATTGCTTCTTTTGATTGATTTTACCCTCTAAATACCATTTTTCCCCCCTTAACTTAATGGATTTTGTGAGACTTCCAACCTTGCTGCTTCTCCCAGCCATCTGCTCCTTCAGTTCCACCTTGTACAAAAATGAAACCACCCTTTTACAGCCTCAAAACAGTATTTAAACATTTCTCACATGCTCTCTCACTCTCCTGATCTGTGCTGAGGCTGCAGGCTATTTCCAGAGTCTTGCCAAGATTCTTACCAGGGGGTGGAGATGACATTTTCCTGGTTCCTCTCCCCGGCTGGTGATGGTTCTCTCCACGGCCACACTGTACTGGAAACAATGTGGAGGCCAGTTCCTTTCTGCAGGGCATCTCCTGGCTCGGTCCACACCTTCGCTTCTGTCTCTCCACTCCCTTCCCACGGCCATACTGAGTCAGGTGTCGGTTCCTGAATCATGGGAACGTGCCAACTCTGGTCTGCATTTGGGAAGCCCACTACTTTTTGTCATTTTGTTCTTCCACGTGCAGGTTGCCTGCGCTGGTTCTTTTTGAAATCTCTCAATACATTTGTGCAGCTAACCACTAAAAGCCCCTTTCGAAGAATCACGACAACCCTATACTTTTCACATCTTCCCTCTCGGGCTTCCAGAGGGGCCCGATTAATTAAACAAAAGAAGAGATTACCATGTCCGTTTCTTTTTGGCAGGTTGATGATTCGAACGGAGTCGAGACTTTCCTGTCCTCTCTTTTTTTGTATCCTTTCCCAACCAAGAACATGTTGAATGTTCATTTGGAAAGGCTGAAACTTCCAGGACCATCACACCCGGTGTTACTGTTTCTATTATGTGCAGCCCTCAGCCAGGTTAAGCTTTGATGATCGGTCCACACGGTAAACTTCTGGCCAAAGGCACATGGTCTGCGTTTATCTGAATTGAGCCCTGATGGTCGCCAGCCATTCTTTCTGAGGAACAGACATGTTTCTCTCCCTTGGAGATGACTTTGCCTGGATATAAATTACAGGATGGCCCCGTGACCGAGTCGCAGGCATTACTGTTTCTGCTGGGGCAGTTATGAATGGGATTGAAAGGTATGGGTCTTTTAAAATCAGGCAAATTGGAACATACTTGGACTTGACTAAAGCTTCTAAACACCCTGGGACTTAGAAAAGAGTTTGAGAGGATTTACTAGTGTAGTGGAGTTCATTTCAAAGAGTGCAGGTGGACATCCTCTGTGGTCTCCTAGGGATACACAGGTTAGAGATAGGGTCCTGTCCCTGGGAGCTGACATCCCAGGGCAAAGAGATGAATAATTGTAGCACAGTATCATAAGTGCTGTGATAAAAGTTTAGCCACAGTGCTTTATAGTGCTTTTTATTTTCCAAAAGGAAAATGAATTCCAACCAGAGTTTGGGTAGACATGGAGTCATGGAAAGCTTAACAGTTAAGCTGGATCTTGATGGAATTTTCTGTAAGGACACATTGGTGGAAGGGCATCATAGGAAGATGGAATAGTATGGGTGAAGGCCCAGAAGTCTGAGAGCTCTGGGAAATGCTCCTTAGTCTGTGTGGCTGGTCTAGAATCGAGGGAGTAGGGGCACCTGGGTGGCTCAGTCGTTAAGCGTCTGCCTTCGGCTCAGGTCATGATCCCAGGGTCCTGGGATCGAGCCCCGCATCGGGCTCCCTGCTCCGCGGGAAGCCTGCTTCTCCCTCTCCCACTCCCCCTGCTTGTGTTCCCTCTCTCGCCGTGTCTCTCTCTGTCAAATAAATAAATAAAATCTTTAAAAAAAAAAAACAAAAAAAACACACATTTTAGAATCGAGGGAGTAGGTAGGAAGATTAGGACACAAGGCTATGGAGGTGGACTATGGCCGGCTTTCCAAGGACCTTGAAGGCAATAACTCATATTCATTCAACACCATCTCAGGTACCAGACCCTTCAGTGAGTACTCTCTATTTGGTATCTTATTTAGTGATCATGGCATCTCTACCAGATCCTTCTGGTGTGAACAGACACATGACACATGAGGCAGAACCAGGGTCTCTCTATTTTCGTCCAGGGCTGTCAAGGCTAGAAGAGCAGTGGGGCGGGGAGGAAATAAGATCTTCATGTCACACAACATCTTTGATTGGTTTAGGTCCTAGTGACATTTTTTGTAATAAATAAGCCATGGTGACAAAAATCAGGTTTTTTACTGGAAATCACTTAATCTGATCACAAAACAACCCATGATAAGAGGCAGTTTTCAGTCTGCTTACTAGAGGCAAGTCGGAGCAGATGAGAAAGAACATCTAAACTATGGTTTTATTTAAAGTATTCGAGGCGCCTGGGTGGCTCAGTCGGTTAAGTGTCCGATTCTTGATCACAGCTCAGGTCTTGATCTCAGGGTCATGAGTTCAAGCCCAACACTGGGCTCCACACCCCTACTTAAAAAAATAAAATAAAGTACTTCAAAGATATTTTCTGTGTCTTTACAGGATTGGTTCTTAATTTGAGGTCCCTGACCCAGAGGGAGTCATTAATGAGCTTCAGGGGGATCTAAGACACTCTTTAAATTGTATACAAACGTTTCCTGTACTAACACCTTCATATGTCAGCTCTATGGAGAAAGTCCATGCTTTTATATAATTTCAAAAAGATCTGTTGGTCCCCAAAATAATAGGAGCCACTGATTCATAGGTTATCTGTGGAATGGAATGTTCCCACGAGTTCTTCAGTGCCTGGATGGTAAAATCCCAGCTTTTTGGTGCCGGAGGCATAGAGTTGAAACTCAGACAGGCCTGGATTCAAATCCCACCTCTGCCATTTGCTGCTTATGTGACCTCAGCTTTAGTGCCCTCCCTGTGAACGTGGAAAATATGGGAGCAGATACTGGGATTCACACCCATGTAATACAAAGAGAGCAGACAAGATTGCCAAGTGATTGAGGAAGGAAGGAGCTGAGGTTGGAACCCTGGGGAGCATCTGTACCCAAGGGGCTGTTGAGAAAAGGGGAGTGACAAAGGGGACCGAGGAGAGGCTAGGGACCCAGGAGGGAAACCAGGAGCTCAGAATGGTCTTAGACTATCCAGTTGGATGAGAGATAAAGACTCAGAAGGCACCTTTGATATTTCATTTCGATCCCAGATCATACTGCTCCAAAGTGTGCTCAGGAAGTAGGTGATGAGCTAAAGACTCCTTTGTTAATTCAGCATGAATCTGCTGAATGCCAGTTGTATGCCCAGCATAGCTACTGATGCTACAGAGCTTGATTCGTGAGGTCTCACGTTTAGAAACTCTAGGCTCCAACGTGATTTCTACCTCCGTTAACAAACATAGAGTGAACCCACCAGACAATAATGTAGGTCTGCTACGTGGCCTTGAGTGGGCCACGTGATCTCTCTAGGCCTAAAGGTTAGAAACTGGATTATCTATAAAGTTTCCCCAATCTAAAATGAATCCCACAGCACTGCCCAGTCAAAATTGGGGGGGGGGGGGCTGGTCAGGAAATGCCTTTCACACACAAAACTCTGGTTGTGCGTCAAGCATGTCATCCTGTAGGCTGTCCCTCTATAAACTTCACACTCCTCTAGTTCTTCCTTGCGTTTCCCCTGTGTGGTGCCTGTGCCCCTGCTTGGCGGATGGATAAATGCATTGCATCTGAGGACTGCTTTCCTCCCAGGGAATCCTGTCGTTTTCACACGGAAGTATTACGGATGTTCTGTAAAACAAAAATAACATTTCATAAATGCGGGCCACGAGCTGGGCCCAGTGCTGGATTCTTTCATCTGCATGACTTTGTTTGGGGTGAGGGTCTTCTTTATGGAGATTTCAATGCCCTGCAGACCAAATAATATTGCAAATAAAGGTTTTCCTGGAGCAAAACCACAAGCCATAAAAGATTGATCAAACTAGCTTCCTGCATGAGGTGAATGTTAATCCTGGCCACCTCACACCCCGCTAGCTCACCGAGGAGCCTTTCTCTATTTGGAATTGGTCTCCGAACCCGGTGACTTTCCTTCAGCTACTTTGAAATTTGCCTCTTCCCTCCGTGTGCCTGTGTATGCATACTCATTATAGAAGCTCTAATTGAATGTCTGTTTGTGTATCACCCTCTCTGCCGAGAGATTTATTTCTTGTTTCTGTGGTGAGTGTGGACCTACAGCCCCGAGTATCACTGGGTTAGGTATTGTTCATTGGTGCTTTGAAAGGAGGGAAGGTTCACGAGGTAGAGAAGACTGGCCTGCGCTGCTGGCTCAGCCCCTGCTCATCTGGGAACGTGCTCTTGGGCAGCTGAGCTTGGGCCTCGGGAAGCTGAGTTCACGGATGCCGGGGCCCAAGGAGGATGCTGTTGCTCGACTGAATCTCCGTCAGCAGGACCCGGGGTCAAGGCATGAAGTAGTATTTTCTTCATGTGCTAAAAAATGGAGTCTCAACATAAGGCTTTCCCCAGTGTTCTGATGTAGGTTCTTCTATTTATTTCTAGTTAGTGTCTTCTTCCAACGAGGCTGGTAACTACTCTGTAGATAGTTGCTTCGGGGACCCAAACGTGTTCCACAAGCACCCAAACCAGAGTGGCCATGCAGTCACTCCCTGTTTGGTCCCCCGTTCCAGCTCTCTCCATCACACCCACGACAGTCCAACATGGTTGGGGACATTTGTTTCCTTACTTATTTACTGCCTGTCACTCTTCCCACCCTCAATAGGGCATTACTTGGTGAGATTGGAGACCCATTGACCTCATTCACTACTAGGTTTCTAGAGCCTTGGTACATAGTAGGTGCTTAATGAAAACGTGTTGAATGGATGAGCAGGAAAGTGGAGGGAAGGAAAGAAAGGGAAGGAGAGACGGGAAGGAGGGAAGGGAGGGAGGGAGGAAGGAGGCTTTAGCAGGGATAGTAATTCTTCTTGTATGAAGCAGTCTGAGTTGGAGGAGACCCTAGTCACCAAAGCTCTGGGGTACCCTGCTCCCTTAGTGTGGTTCACCTAATCCTAGAGCCTACAGTGTTGTCCCAGGCCAGAGAGGAGTCTGCCATTACCATTCAGCTCTGAGGGGCCTAGAACTGCCCTCTCCTCCTCCCCCAGCTTCCTCTGTCCTCACATCTCCTTCTCTCTAAGGGGAGCTGTGTTCCCAGGACATTAACAGCACTGAACACCCCAAAACACCAAGGAACGGTGTGCAGGGAGGCAATCAAGTCTAGCCTAGGGGGTGCCCAGAGAGGGGCTGAGGCTGCCCAGTTCAGCCTCTGGTTTCCACCGCACAAGTATGAAAGAGAACATTATCCTTGTGCATTTGGGGTCACAAGAGCATGTCCACGTCAGCACTCCCAGGGCTTCCTGGGTGCATGGGACATGGTATCTGCTCCGTATGTGTCCTACAGCATCTAGGTGGGGGGCTGTTACTTCCCGGCATGCTCCTGCTCATTGTTTCATAGCAGGTGGAGAGAAGCGAAGGAAGGTCCCCTCCTCCTGCCGGCCTGCCTCCCATGTTAGCTGGCTCACGGCTCACAGTCTCTCGGTTTGGTGGCTGTCGCATATGGGCCAGGCAGTGTGCCGAGGGACATCTGGGCCGCAGTGATGAAGGTGTTGCTGTCCCCACTCGGGCTCAACCCGGGAAGGCGTGCGTTTCCTTGGCTACAGCTCCTGGCCCCGGGTGGGAGCTGACATGCTCCTCACTGTGTATTTCAGCAAGTCGACCCGGTGGGACAGCCTGCAGGCCCGCTTCTCGAGAGGGCTTGGGCTGCACAGCCCAGAGCAGCGGGGGCTGCTGCCAGGTTTGGAGAAAGTATTTGAGGCATTGAGGCCATGCAGGGCCCCACGCCCTTGCTCCCTCTCCCCTCCTGGCTCTCAGGCCTGCAGTTTTAATATGGGTGGGGGCTGGATTGAGTGTCTTGGCTGAATCCAGCAACCGGAGTCCTTTCTGGCAGAGGATGGGGAGTGCACATCAGGATCACATTCTAGATGCAGGGACAGAGATTTGGGAAGGATAAAACAAAGAGAGTGAGAAAATTAAATGTGGCGAGAAATGGATTTTCCCTTTCTGCCGTCTGAAAATAATTGAGTTATGTTATTTTGTAAAATAATCTGTTTTGAGGTTTTTCATGTTCCCCATCATACTACCAGTTGCCTCCCTGATTTGAAGGGGGTGGGGGGAAGCATTCATTTTGACCCTGTGCTGTGATTCCTACCAAATACCTCAAACTCGGGCCAGGTTCTAAGAAGTGATTCTGCTGTCTGTTAAGACTAGAAATGAGAACCAGCCGGCCTCCGGCCTCCGGAGGAAGGGGCGGCTGGCTCCTCCCACTCATCCAGACCAGTGCCCCCGTAGCCTGGCCTCCCCCTGGGCCTTCCCCTTCTCTGGGCTTTGAAGGACTTAGTCACGTTTGGCCAGAGACCCCAGAGGGGCCTGTCTCGCCTCCTGATGTCTTGTCCGAGTTTCCCTCCCCATCCTTTCAAACTCTCCCTTGAATTCTGCCCCTGGCCTCTCCTTGTGGTGGTTTAATGGGGGGTTCCGTCAGGGTTGCCCTTCCAGTGAGATCTCTTTAGTACCACTCCAGGGAACATTTAGTCACTGTTAATAACTAGACTTGAATTGTGGAGTGCCATAAGATGGGATTTCGGGCAGCTGACCAACAGAAATCCCACTGGATAGGTGTCCATGGAGAAGCAGCTTCACGGCGTGACAGACACGAATGAGCATAGGGCTTTCTGGAGCTTCAGCTCTGGAACCAGATTTCATAAATGCATACCCCGGCTTAGCCACTGATCAATGGGTTGGCCTTGGGCAAAGATGGCGCTTCGCTGTGCCTCAGTTTGCCCATCTGTGAAATGGGCGCAAAGCCGGTGTTTACCCCTGGTTGCTGTGAGGAGTAAGTGAATCGATACACATAAAGTGCTTAGAACAGTGCCAACTGCTGCTCAGCTAGTAGTACTTAGCCTTGTTGGCATGGCCATCGTCATCTCTACTTACTCTGTGGGGGCTTGATGCAAGTTCCTTTGATTCTCTGAGCCTTCCGTGTAAAATGGGTATGATACCAATAGGATTGTCAAGAAGATTCAGAGAGAATGTATGGGACACCTGCTTGACACCCAGGGGAAACTTGGTGAGTTCCCTTGTCCTCTCCAACACCGCCTGCCTCTAGTATAGACTGTCAGCTACTGGGGTAGAAGGGCCCGTTTGATTATAATGGGGCTGGCTGTGTGGTGGCAAGCAGAGTCCTTGTTACGTATTTTAATAGGATGCAAGTTACCAGAAACTTCAGTGTGAACAGCCAGCAACTTTTCCCATCTCCAGTTCTCCCCTTCCCATCTTCTCTTCTGCCAGGAATCAGTCAGGCAGTTAGTCTCAAGGACCTTGTATGTGTCCAGGGTACAGCTAGGTGGCTCAGAGCTCACAGGAGATGTGTGAGACTTTCTCCTTGGATGTCAGACTCAACATGCCTGAAACTTCCCTGCATCATTCGTGTCACCGTTCTCCCAGTCACCCTGAGTGAAGGCCTGTGGTCACGTTACTAGGTGACTTCATTTTGTCATCTCAACAGTTTTCACAGTGGAAGGTTGGAACCATAAGCATCCCAACTTACAGATGAACAAACTGAGGCTTTATGAGGTTAAGAACCTTGCCGAAGGCCACTCCGTAATCAGCTAAGCTGGGATTGAAAGCCAAGTATGTGAGAATCCATCTTCTGCACTTCCCCTCTGGTATCTCGTGTCTGCTGGTTTCTTTATGTTTTGGCTATTTCTGTACAGCAAACCACTCCAAAATTGAATGGCTTAAAATGACAGTGTATTTTATTATTACTGTTGTTGTTCATGGTTCATGGGGAGTGACTGCACTCTACTGAGTGATTTTTTTTTTTTTAAGATTTTATTTATTTAAGAGAGAAAGCAAGAGAGAGAGCGAGCACACAAGCGAGGAGCAGGCAGAAGAAGAGGGAGGAGCAGGCTCTCCGCTGAGCAGGGAGCCTGATGTGGGGCTTGATCCCAGCATCCTGGGATCATGACCTGAGCCGAAAGCAGATACTTAACGACTGAGCCACCCAGGTGCCCCTCTACTGAGTGATTCTTGCTTGATCTCTCCTGTACTCACATTCAGATGGTGGCTGGAATTGGAGTTATCTAAAGGCTTCTACACTCATATATTTGGCCCCTGGGCTGGGAAGAGCTACAGCAGATCAGGTGTCTCTCTCCCTCTATGCGGAGAGCTTGGGCTTCCTCACAGCATGGTGGTCTCAGAGTGGTCAGATTTCTGACAGAGCAGCTGACTTTCCCCAGAGCAAGTTCTAAAGGATCCACTGGGAGCTGCTAGGCTTCTTACGGTCAAGCTTTACGTGTCCCAGACCCTCACTGCCACCACGTTTTATTGGTCAAACAAGTTACTAAGGCCAGTCCAGATTCAATGGGACCAGTTATTAGGCTTGATCTCTTGAAATGGGAAGCAGCATGTGAGTACAGTGAAGGAAGTAATTGATGATTACTCCAAGGCCCATCTATGTTTTTGCTTTAAAAAAAAAAAAATCCCTCTTAACCATTCTATTCTACTGCCATCACCTTAGTAGGCTCCAATTTTGTTGTGCTTCATTTTTGGTACAGAACAAGCATCTCCTAATTGGGTTCTGACTCTCTGCCCAGCTCCTAATCCCTTGTGTATTTTGCTAGCATACAAAACCTCATCAGATGCCTCGTTCATCCGTTGGTTCATATATTCATAGATCCACGAGGGACTTTACAAGTCATCTAGTCTTACCATCTCCTTTTACAGAGGAGGAAACCAGGACCCCAAGAGGGTATATTCAAAATTATATGGTTCATTTTTTTATGGAGTTTCACGTCAGTCAGTGCTTATAAACTATCTTCCTTAAGCTAGAAGAACAGGGAGAGAGAAGACCCAGTTCCTGCCCTTGAAGAGACGAGTTTAATAGGAGTGATGGATACGTTAGAGATCATTTTAATAGAAGTTTACACATGGTCCTGTGGTAGTACACAAGAGAAGCGTGTAATCCAATTCGCAGTTCAGGGAAGATTTCTTGGGGAATGTGACCTTGAACTGAGTCTTCCATTCTACAGAAGTTATGTGGGCAAAGAGAGGTGGGGGGGCTATTGGGACAGAGGGAATGGCCTGAGAGACAAAGGGAAAGAGGCAGGATCTAGGGTAAGGGTGTATGGTAGCACGTGCTATTTGATATTTCTAGAGCATGAAGAGCCTTGAATGTCCTACTTAGGGGCCATGACTTGATTCTTTAGGTAATGGGGAGCTGCTAAAGAGTAAGACCTACATGTGGCCCTTTAACATGGTCCATTTATCTGGGAAAGAGTATAAAGGCTTATTTACTGACTGACTTCTCTGCCTTCAGACTCTATCATGGCCATGCCACTTTGGATGGACTTTAAACCTGCCCCCCTCCCCCACCCATAAAAAGACCAGTAGCCCAAAAGTAAATGGACCAAAAATACTTGAATATCCAGTTCTTAGAGATGCAAATGCAAATGATTTAGCTATATGAGAAGATGCTCAGTCTTATTCATAATAAGGAAAAAGCAATTTTAAACTATATTAAGATACTACTTGTCACGTCTTAGAGCAGCAAAGATCAGAAAGGCTAGTATCACCTGAGGTGGTGAGGATATAAGCTTCCTCATACATTGCTAGTAGAAGTGTAACTTTGGTACCTTCTCCATGGAAAACAGCGTGGCAATATCTATCAAAATTATAAATGCACATTTTTTTGATCTAGCAATTCTACTTTTCTGCCTACAGCTATTCTTATATTTAGAGGAAGCAACAAATGCATATGCTTATTTATTGTAGTCTTGTTTGTAATTGCAAAGGATTGGAAATATCTAAATGCCGTAGAAAGAAAAATAGTCAAATAAATTATATTTCATCCATACAAAGGGATGCCATGAAATCTTGAAAAAAAGATAATGAGTATTTTTGTATGTACTGATATGGATGGATTACCAAAATAAAGTATTGGGTGAATAGAAAAAAAATGTAAAAAGAAAACAGAAAAATAAATGTACATACATATTTGCTCAAATATATGTAAAATATCCCTGGACGGAGACATAAGAAATTTATATTGCTCCTAATGAGTAGCTGGGGTACAGAAGTAGGAGAAAAATATTTCATCGCTTAATCCTTTGTACCTTTTGAATTTTGAACCATATCAATCTTATTTTTTAAAAAAATGAAAAATGAGGGGCGCCTGGGTGGCTCAGTCATTAAGCATCTGCCTTCGGCTCAGGTCATGATCCCAGGGTCCTGGGATTGAGCCCCGCATCAGGCTCCCTGCTCCGCGGGAAGCCTGCTTCTCCCTCTCCCACTCCCCCTGCTTGTGTTCCCTCTCTCGCTGTGTGTCTCTCTTTGTCAAATAAATAAATAAAATCTTAAAAAAAAAATTAAAAATGAGACAAAACAAAAGCAGGAAATTCAAACAAATAAACCATTACCACCACCGAGAGCTTCTTCAGATCACGGGGTAAAATAAATATTCCATGGATCCTCTTCATTTTACAGTCAATTAAGGAGAGAGGAAACCCAACCAACTCTTCCCAAATTAAAAAAAAAAAAAGACCAGGAAAATAAAAACTGAAGCAAATGTGACAAAATAATAAAGTGAGTTGAGCTGAGTCTATAAGTATTTCATACTGTCTTCCAATATGCTTGAGTTACCTTATATTTCATAATAAAAAAGTATAATAAGTAGATAAATAAACAAATTAATCATTTACATGGCATGGCTTTGGTGTTTATTTTAGAATTATTGAAGGCAGTTAGCTCTGTTTTCTTGCGTACTCAACACCCATTCTCGGGGTCATCGCCCCCACCTTCCACACATGGGGACTCACCTTATTTTATTGTCCTTTTTGTATTCTCACCTAGGTATACTCATGACTTCCTTTTGCAAGATTATAAACTCTGTTGAGGGCAAAGATTGTGTCTAATTCAGAAGTCAGCAAACTTTTTCTGTGAAGGGCCAGATAGTAAATATTTTAGGTGTTGTGGGCCCATCCGTCTCTGTGGTGTTGATTCTGCTCTGCCATAGTAACACAGAAGCTCTAGAGAATACATCAATGAATGGATGTGCCTGCGTTCCAGTAAAACTTTATTTATAAAAAACTTTATTTATTGCTACACCAGATTGGGCCCAAGGCCCATAGCTTGCTATCACCTCATTCACAGTGTTCTAACATTGAATTTGTTGTTATAGTCCCTTTCGCTCTTTTCCCTTTCCCTGTCTTCCTCTAGGAAAAGGCTGATGTTCCTGGTGTCCGTGTGCATGTGTTTGTGTATGTATTCGTGTGCATTTGTGGTCCCTAGGCAGGGGGACGTGAGAAAGGAAGGAAGAGAGACACAGTGTGTTTCTAGATTACTGAGGGCTCCAGGCTTTACTAGAGACTGGCTCAGGCAACAGTGTGAAAGGTTAAGGAATAGCTTTTTAAGAAAAGGTTAAATCATGACTCTCTTTCAAATATGAAATGAACATGGGTCAAAGATTTTATTTAGCTCATTAATTAATGAGGGAATCAGTATGTTGTTACAACTGTTTCAAAAGAAGAAAGCAGGCACACGGAAAGGCCATCAGGAGTGCTGAAAGGAATTTGCTATCCATGTAAAACTGGCCTCTTGGGGAGCAAGGAGGGCTTATTATTTGCCTTTCCGCCGACAAAACTTATTTCCGTTACTATTAGTTTTCCACAATTTATAGAGTTGCACAATAGCTCAGTTACACACAGTGAAAGGTGCAGACCTATAAAATTAGATGATCCAGAAAAGGTTATTAAACAGTGCCTAATTATTCCCTAGAAAAGATACTCAGAAATATTTTTTTTTTTTGCTCTTTTCAAAGTTTTCCACGATTTTATGTGATAGAAGTAGCATTTGGTAAACTCCCAGATTATAGAAGGTCTTGAAATCCAGGCAAGAGGTTTTCCAGCTCTGTTTGATGGGTGGTGGCAGCCATGGCAGATTCTTGAGCCCATGGAAGAGCAAGGCCAAAGCACAGGAGGAGAGAAGTTCCCCAGCACAACTCGAGGGGAGGACTCACCTCTGGCCAGCGGAGGTGGGCTGGCGTGGACAATCCTGGGACCATTTCAGAAGAGGCAGTGTGGTGACAAGGAATCACACAGGACTGGAATTAGGGGCCTGAATCCGAGTCCCAGCTATGGGACTTACCGCTCCTGTAACATTGGGCAAGACTGGACCAGCTTGCTCACCTGTGATTAGGGGGATACTGTGAACTGCCTCAGAGGCCGTGGTGTTAGATGAGAAAGCACACATCTCAATACTGAGCACTTTGCCTGTGATAGTTTGTAATAACTGTTAGTTTCCCACCTTCCTTGTGGGGTGCTCACTGGACACTGTGTGCCCTTGGGCAAGTTACTTCAGTGGGCTGAGCTTTGGTTTCTTTATCTGTTCAAAGGCAGAGAATGACATCTACCTCACAGGGTTGCTAAGAGAATTGGCAGGTGGTATTGCCAGGAAATACTAGTTTCCCTTTGAGGGTTCAGGAAGGCACACAGAGGAGATGGCCACTAAGTCAGGTCTTGATGGAGGAGTAAAGGTGGAGTACATCAGCATTTCCAGATTTCCTAAGATTTCCCAGCACAATGATTAGCATTTGTATAATTCAGTTTTATTTTATTTATTTTGATCACATCATTTGGGACCATTCATGTTGTCTTTTTAGCCACGTATAGCACTGAGTTTTAAAGCACGTCATGGTAAGGGGCACAGTAAGTGGGAAACAGTATGAAATTGTTTGACACTTATTTGGTGGTGGGTTATAAATGGAACATTTATTGTGCATATGAATTCATGGTTATTTAAAGCTCTGTTAAATTGCAGGTTTTGGGGATAGCCCTAATTGCAAATATTTTGACCTATTGGTTCCAGCTAAACAATAAGGTATGTTAGGAATTCTGTTATTTTGGCACTTAAACAACGTCTCTCAGATTTTCCCTTTCCCCCCAAACAGTACAAAAATCATTTATAAGACCATTGGCGATGATGTACACTTTACGTGTAGTTTGTGAAATTGTTTCTCTGTATGTGTACGTATACATATGTGCCCATGCATGAGCAGGGGGGAGGCAGTGAGGAAGCTCACCAGCCATGGCCCACTTTGTGTAACAAGGAATTTGCATGAGGATTTCCAGGTGAAGCAGAGAATTAGCTTGCCTCCGCGTTGTCAGTCTTCCATACTTCCCTGTTGCTGATGTAACAGTAACAAGGCCGCCAAAATGGTGGTCCAGGCAGGACTCCAGAGTAGGAGCCCTAACTCCAGGGCACCTTCTCTACTCCATCAAGCTCTCTTTCTGCTTGGGATTCCTACCCTATCATCCTTTAGCTGTGGTTGCCCTAACTCTCCACCTTCCATCCTTGTACGTCTCCCAGAATCCTCCTTCTACCGTGTTTCCCTCTCTCCCAGTGATAGCCTTCAACAGCACAACCTGCTGATACTCTATAGAAATAGAGGGGAGCCAGGATGGGGACAAGGAAGAGATTTTACAAAATGAAAGGTCTCTTTTGCTCTTTGGCTTCCTTTGGAACCCTTGATGTCATAGCATCCCGAAGTGGTCCTTGTTGGCATGCAGATATAACTTGTAAGTGCAACCAGCAAGTTGACCAGGAGACTCCATGGGACATAATGACAAGCACCTGTTTTCTCTCTCTCCCTGTCCTCAAAGCAGCTCAGCAGGAGAAATTCTTTCACTGCCCTTGGTTGAAAATACAGGAAGTCCCATGACTTCTCTGATCACTCTCAAGTAATAGGAATTCCGAGGGCCCCTGGAAGTTGACTACACAGTCTGAATTCGGTTATTTAAAATGTCCAGTCTAGGGTGGGTGGCTCAGTTGGTTAAGCGTCTGCCTTCGGCTTAGGTCATGATCCCAGGGTCCTGGGATCAAGCCCCACATCAGGCTCCTTGCTCAGCAGGGAGCCTGCTTCTCCCTCTTCCTCTGCCTCCTGCTCCCCCTGTTTGTGTTCTCTCTCTCTCTCTGTCAAATAAATAAATAAAATCTTTAAAAAAGTAAAATAAAATGTCCAGTCTACATAGTCATCAAAATTTCCGGTTTGCTTTAGAGTTATACCTGTTCCCCTGTCCAAGCTGGAGCCTGCTGCAGGTGAGAAGAGCCAAGCTTCCTCTTTGCTCTGCTCTCACATATCCTCCCTTGCATTGCTGACCAGGTTTCTGACTCCTCTGTGTAGAGAGGTGGGGAGGAAAAGGCAGGGAAGCTCTTACTCAACAAATCCTGTAAGAAGATGTCTTCTCTGGATGGGCCTGGAAGATCTGTAGAGCCGACTCCTCTCATGGATTTTTTGTGGGTTCTCCTGAGACCCTTACTCTGAATATCGACCAATATCTCCCCTGATGCATGATGCATTTTCCTTTAGCTAGTTGTCCCTTCCTCGGCTCTGTTTTTTTTTTAGTGGTCCACTCTATACAGACCTTTTCTTTCCTTTTCCTTTTCCCTTTTCCCTTTCCTTTTCCTTTTCTTTTTCCCTTTTCCTTTTCCTTCCCTTTCCTTTCCCTTTCCACTTTCCCTCCCTCTCTTTTCCTTTCCTTTCTTTTCCTTTCCTTTCCTTTCCTTTCCTTTCCTTTCCTTTCCTTTCCTTTCCTTTCCTTTC